>NC_046221.1:144234486-144545986 GCF_009819885.2 Catharus ustulatus | reverse complement strand
AGACTGGGACTAGCAAATATGATATAAGCATCTGAGAAAAAGGGAGAGGTGCAGGCAGCATGTTGAGGAGGGAGAATGACACAGACTAAAAGGAGAAGCCATTAAACAGAGAATGGGCTGGATTGGCAATAAGTCAAAGAACCTGGATGACCACCATGGGATAAAGATGCAGCACAACACTTGTGGAAATGGGCAGACGGGTGTGCTCACAAAAATATACTGACTGCAGATTATGGAATGAAACTGGTTTTTCCTGATGTTAAAAAGTATTTGTAATGCATATGGACACAGAATGTGGTGTCAATAGTGTGACATAAAATGTCAAGCAAACTGAGAGACTTTGTCATATTATTCAGCCAACCCATTTTTTGAGTTAGTAAGCAAAACTTGTGGCATTTGGAGATGTTATCATTTAAGCATGAATTTAACATGGTCCCAGAGAAATAACTTCTGCAGTGTTACTATGTTCAAAAAGCTATCATGTAAAAGGCAAACAATTATCATATTTTGTTTTTTGTCATATATTGATGGTAACTGCTCCATTGTAACTGCTGGGACCAGTCAAGGGGCTAGACCCCTTTTCTCCCCCAAAGGGACACCTTTTGTGTGAGAACCATACTCTGTGCACATTGAATACTTTTACTGCAGAATTCAGATATTGCTTTTAATATATCACTCAGATCACTGGAAATTCTTGAACCTTAATCTGTCACAATTTTATATTAATAAAGAGTCTTATTCTGCATACTGTTAGTGTGAATCCTTCATGGGCACAAGCAGCCACTGGCAGCAGGTAACACACAAAGTGGGAACACCACCGAGGGGTGTCCTTTATGCTGTTGAGTTGTCTCCCTGCCTAAGTCAGCCAAACCACCCTCTGATCCAGGACTGTTCACTGAAGGGTCCCTGTAGTGGGACACAGACTGGCTGGGTACAAGGGTGTCAGCTTTCCTGGGACACTGACAGACAAATCCTACTCCAAGTATTGTGGAAATCTCTTCATGTAACACTGATCCAAGGGACCAGCCAAGAAGAAAATATTTGCAAGGTACTCTCAGTTGGAGGGGAAGAGAATTTACCCACATGGGCATAAACAATACTGTGCCATATTCCCTCATGTTCAGTTACTACAGCCTGACCTTGCCCAGTGTGTGGGATTAAGGTCAGATTTAGCTGTATTGGAGTGCTTATACATAGACCTCTTCAAAGACACAAACATAGGAGAGTGAAATAAAATTCAGTTTATGCCATACTCATTTGTGAATTTACGTTGTGATACAATCAGAGGACTGAAACATTAATTAGTATGTGTAAGACTCAAGTTACAACAAAGAAACTTATTTTACATTTCTTAAAGTTTCAATATTTTTTCCTTAAAACCTACCCAACATTTTCAGGCATTCCAGATTTTCTCCTAAGGAACATAGAGATCTAATTTTTTGAAAGTTTTAACGTCAAAACTGTAAGAAATCATTAAGACCTTCAAGATTTAAGAGACAAAAATCAATGCCTGAGATTTTAGATGGAAGGAAAAATTTAAAACTCTCTTCTGTCTTCTTGAAAAGAGATAAACTTAATAGCAAACCAAAGTCTGAGAACTACTGTCTGCTTTGCCTTTCAAGCTCTCCTCTTTTCTACTATTGTATTATGGCCTGTAGGTAGAACTAAAGTGATACTTGTGCATTATTTTGCAGGACGTGTTTGCATCATTAAGGTCTGTGACTTCCTACTGTACTTATTTTAGCTAGATGCTATGTTGTATAATGTATGACACATGACACACTTAACAATTAAGCTTGTAAGAACTTAGATGTATCATGAAAGGCAATTTATTTTTCACTTGAAATATTTTCACTTTTCTAGATTAGCTATTTAGGAAGTTCTTGAAGTTCAAGATGTTAAAATTACTAGTCTCAGTTTTAGTTAACTTGTAGAAAATAGCATAGCAATTAAAATTAAACCAGAAAGAGAGAAGTAGCTATCAACATTTTTAATGTTTATGTAGTGACCTATGTGGTACTTTATCCATAGGCAGAATGGTACTTCTTTTGTGCTATAGACAACACAGGATAAGGAATCATCTATAAAATCACAGAATCACACAGTGGTTTAATTTGGAATGAATCTTTAAAAGGTCATCTAGTCCAATTTTCCTGACATGAGCAGGGGTAAGTTTTCTTAGAGGGATAAAATGCACCTGTCTTCATATACAGATGAAAACATTTTGTTTTTCCCTTGTCATCCACCCATCTTCATATATGGATGAAAACGTTTTTTTTTTTCCTCTGTCCATAAGTTAGTCTGTAATTGTCTTCCTCAGAATTCTTGACATTTTCTTTTGAGAGTATACGTACCACTGTTTTGCTTTAATGTTTTATAAGGATTAGTATTTATACAAGAAATTGTGTCATTGCTATGGATAGTAGTGGTAGTAGTAGAAGGCGTAATAGTAGTAGTATGTATAGTTAAGTCCTATACCTCATGTTGCAAACCTAATAGATAGATAGATAAGTCATTTTAGATAATTGAGCTGAATATTTTATTTGCACTAAGGATATTTTCTGAGCACTTAGATTCTGAGCTTTTCTTTGCAGGTTGCTGATGACAAACCTGTATGACTATTATGTTACTTACGCTACTGAGACTGTGCTGTGCTAAGATATTGCCATCAAAAACCTGTGGTCCAGGGCACATTTTCTGTGCAATGAACTTTCTTTCCTACTGCCTTTTGTTGTTTCCAGGCATATTTTCTCTCCTGTTAGACTGGAACACACTTGTTTTTTGTTGTTCTTAAAGCTAAACCATGGAAAAGATCAGTATTCAAACTCTTTCAGTGAGGTACTTGTGCTAGAGATGCCTTGACGGATTTGGTATCTCTAGGTTTTACAGTCACATCCACGCCCTAACTGCCTATTAAATACAATAGGGTAAGACATACATTGCAGACTATTTTTATCAAACTGCTGTGTGCACATAAGTCAGTTTAGACACGTAGAAAGACAGCAGTCAGACACATTATAAATTCTAATATAGAAAGTTTTTCCCTGCGTAGGGCAAGTGGTTTTTCTCATCTTCCTTCTGTATAGAAAACCAGATTGTTTAATTATGCAATTCAACTGCAAAATTTAAAGGCTTGTAAAAGAGATCTTTCCCTTCCCATAAAATATGACACACAAACCTTTTCCAGAAATCAACATTCCTTTATAGGGCATTTACCTTTCCTCTGTGTGCTTCTGACAAATTCAGATGAGGGAGGTCCTTTCAGCAGTCAGATTTGAGTGACAGCCATCACACTAAAACACAAATTTTACTGTACTGTAATTTCTTTGTCAGTTATGTGCTTAAGTCCAAATAAAACGAGTTCAAGTTATAAGTTCATATTTCCAAAAATACCTTAAACAGAGAAGAAATATAAGCATTCAAGAAAACTCTGTTACACGTTATAGCAATGATTATAGTAGTCCAGATACCAGAAAAATAAATAAGATCCCTTATAATTAATAAAAAATTGATCTCCACATTATCTCCTATTTGTAACACATATGATGCTGGAAGGAATATCCCATGAGTACAGAGCCTCCAGCTCTGCTGCTGTTCTCTACCTTTCCCTGAGCATATTAAGTGCTATGTTTTTTCTTTCATTGCTCTCCTTTTATCTACTTTTCTAAAGCTCTTTATTCCTCTGTTTGGTTTTCATCTATCCTGAGTTGCTGCTGTGGTACTGAATGCTGATGAAACATAACTTATTCCTACTCAGAAGGTTATTTTTCAGCTGTATTTCTTAGCCTAGTATAGCTATCCTGCATTTATACAGGGAATCTCTGCATCCATGATAAGGGCAACTAACTCAGCTGTTTGTAAGTTCCCTGGATGTGTGAGGGATTACAAGCAAGGATCAATACTGCAACACATTATCAGACTGATAATGTGACACCCTTTCAACTCATCGCTGATTCTGACCCTCTTCCAGCAATCCTAATGCCCTACAGTGTCTCCGCTGCTCAGTTGCAGCTCTGTCACTGTCACCATGTGGGGACATTCCCAATCCCATTCCTCCTCTGTCGGCTCCTCAGACCAGTCAGCTGACATTTCCAATTCCTTCCTTGACCTGAGTATGTCAGCTGCCACTTTCAACAAAAATGTATGCTCAGTTACATTAGCTCAACTTTTTTTCTGGTTTTGTTTTTCAGGACTGGAAGGAAAAAATTGAAAACCCTAGGACTGAAGTTGCCCTTTGAGGTCACTGAATCCACTTCCCTGCACTTAATGGGACTTGTAGACCAAAGCAGCAATGGTCATGTGAATGCTTGTATTTGTACCATGAAGTCACAGTACAAAGCAACTTCCAACAGTCAGAAAAATAATAAACCACTTAATCAGATAAAACAATATTGTACTTTGTCAAAGGAAGAAAAAAATTCAAGAGATAAAGTCTTCAGAGAAAAGAGTACAGTTTTTAAACTCATCTCTATTTTTCATCTTAAATAAGAGAATATGAAGGCAGAAATGTTGAATTTGAACAAAAATGTAAGATACACTATTTAAATCACCATTAATAGGGAAAAAAGTCAAATTTCTTTCACACGCTTCATAAGAATTTAGTTCAAAAGGACACAAAATAACTCAAAAAATTTTTTTAAATTTTTGTTTGGCATCTCTGCTAGAGGGTGGCAATAGACAAAATATCTAGATTCTGCATTGCTGTATAGCATTCTATAAATTACATTTGAAATCTTTCAAAACAAAAGCTACTTTTTATTGTTCTTAGTTCCTTAATAATTTCCTCTGTGACTGATATAGATAAAAAAGCTGTGTTTTTTCCCATAGACAGTGTAGACTTCTTGTTTACCCTTTCCATTTTGCAATAGTTCATAGTGATCCATCTTCTAGAACAAACACAAACAAGATGCATTCAGCAATTTTTCCCATCACTGCAACCCTTGACGGAATATAGATTGGAAAAAAAAAAAAAAACCAAAAAAACAACATTTCAGAGAAGGTGAAAGTGATGCTGATCAATTGTTGGAAGGAGCTTGACAAAGTGGGAAAACTGAAGCTTTTTCAAATTGTGTAGTGAGCCATCACATTGCTGCTGATATTCTATGCAGGTGCTGATTTTCTCTGTGGAACTGAAAGTTTATTATTTCTGTAAGAGATACAAACTACTGGGACTACCAGATCTGCTAGTGCTGTTGTAACATCAGATAAGCACATAGAACATATATATATGGCTAGTAGCTGAAGATAAGGCTCTTTTTCCATTTATTACTATAGTATAGAACTTCTGCTTGTACACCAGATAACTTTATAGAAAAATCCACAGGATTTAACAAGGAAACAGCATAAATTTACAGAAATACTATTTTCCTTACAAAGAGAGTTTTATTTATTAAAAAATGCTGTGCATATAATTCTTAGTATAAAAATTTCTAAAGAGTTTAAATTTCTCATAAATATAATTTGCCCCTAAAGGCATACGTAGAGTGATTGCAGCAGGGATTTTTTTTTTTCAGGAAGTGTGTTACAGCTATCTCTTTGGCTTGCATCTTTTCACCTTTAGCTGTGATGCTATTGTCTAGGTATTCAAGGTGTTTGCTGCTTTGGGAGTAGCGTCTTGTCATGTACGACATCCTGGAAATTAGCATCTGCACCAAACAAGGACTGAAGAGAGATTGCTGTTGATAAAGAAAAGGCATTTCTGCCACTCTCCTGTTAGGCATTACTTTAATGCTATACTCAGCACCCCCTTACTCTGATTATTTCAATGGACTATTTTTATTTCAGATAGGAACAGCAGAGATTTGAGACCACCTCTAGCCCTGAACTCTTCTCTACAAGTACTGTAAAAATAGACTAACTGAAAAAGATCTGAAGGGGTGGATGGTTGTTTCAGTTTATGCTAAGATCAGGTCACAAGCAGGTGCACACACTGGTCTACAGGAGGCTTCTCACCTGAGTAAACACGTCCTGTAATTCCTCTCACCTGCCGTATCCAAGCCCCAGCTGCTGCCAGTACTTCAGGATTCACCAAGGAAGCTTTAGAAAATAAAGAATCAATGGTGTAACTACTGTTCAGATGAAAGGAGTCTTTGATCCAAAAGACAGTATCCAACAGCACCACATTTTCTGTGAATTTCTCTAAAAACCCTTTAAGAATAATAAAGCAGAAAAATGTTTTGCCATTCTATGACTTTAAAGAAGAATAACATCGTATGATGCTAACATTTGGATTTTAAGTTCTCTACAGGGTTTTGGGGATTTATCTGTTTAATATATTTTAATATATTAAATATAATACTTTTAGATATTAAATATAATATATTTTAATATATTTTTAATATAGGTTGACCTTGGCTGATTGCCAGATGTGCACCCAGCAACTCTTAACCCCCTTCTCAATTGGAGTTCTCTAGAAATTGGGTGGAAAAGCCCTTGGGACAAATAAAGAGAGGGAGACCCCTTACAAATTCCTATCATGGGTAAAACAAGTTTGACATGGGAAAAATTTAGTTCATTACCAGTTAAAAAGAGAGTTAGATGGTGGGAAATGAAGACACAGCAATAAGGTCTCCCTTCCCCCCAGGCAACACAGAGGGAGTGGGGGCTACCGCCAGTCTGTAACAGCTCCTTTCAGCTGCTTCCTCCTCAGACTTTTTCCTCTGCTGCAGCATGCACCCTCTTCACGGGCTGCAGTCCTTTCCTACCCCAATGTGGGGACTGCCAGGCTGCAACTTCCTTTAGGAACTTACCTACCTGCTCCAGTGTGGGATTCCCCATGGTCTGTGGTGTGAATATCTGCTCCACTGTGGTCTCTGCTTGAGCACCTGGAGCATCTCCTCCTCCTTCTCTAAGCTTAGCATTAAAGGGATTGTTTGTTCCACTTTGTTCTCTTCCCTGCTGTGCAGTGTTTTTTATAATTTCTTACATAAATTCTCCCAGAGACGCCACAAACTCCTCTGCCAAGCTCAGCTGTGTCCTGCAGTGAGTCCATTTTGGAGCCATCTGGAACTGACTGTCCCGCACAGAGAAGTCCCTGGCTCTGCTCGCAAAGGCCATCCCTGCTGCTCCCACCATTACCAAAACCTTGTCACTTGTCTCTTACACTAAACACCAAGAAGTTATTAGATAAATTATGTTTATTGCAAATATATAGTCACACATACGCTGTTCCCAATCATACTGTGATTAAGTAGGTTAAAATTGATGAGCTTAACACACAAAAGAATTAAGAGTAGAGACAGCTGCAGGGACTGACCAGGGAATTGTGATACTTCTGGTAGGGATATTTTTTAAGAAATTATTTTGTATTTTTCCTGTATTTTCAGGTTAATGTAAAAGGAAGCCTATTAAAATCTAAAGTTCATGAAGAATAGAGTGGCCTAACACAGACATGTTTTAAAAGTCAATAAATTTAATCAGTTAAAAGTTGGAGTTGGTGCAGACCTAGTATCAAGATCTTTGTGTCTTTGTTCTGTTTTGTTTTGTTAGTACTACATCTAGACATGAGGCTGGAAAAAAACTCCAATAAAAGTACAAGGAGGTGAACAGTGTTGTCATTAAAAATATAAAGTAATGTACAAAATATAAAATGTGTAAAACACGGTACAAAACAAACACACTTCGCAGTTTGTTTTAAAAGAAACTACCAGCCAATGTGGCAGTGGGGAGTGAAAGATTATAGGAAATTATTAAGGAACCTGATAGGAACAGACAGACTTCTATGATATATGTGTTATTTATCCTATTAGAAAAATAGAACAACAGAAATTATATTCCATATTTACATTAAAATATGTATGCACAGGAAAAGCTAGAAATAATGCTTGACTGAGAATTCATATGAGCATGCCAGTGGGAGAGAACTAAATGCTATCTCCGTGGTCTGGGGAATAGATGAAGGATAATTGACTCAAAAGTTTCCAGCAAAATAGGCCTGAAAAGCCTCCTGCAGTAGCCCCACAACCTGCTTCTTTCACCCTGGTCCTTTTCTTTGCAGGTGCATTCACATGAGTGCAAGCAGCAGGAGAAGGATGGACAGAGAGATGCATATGGGAGGATGGGACCAAGGACAAGCCTTGAGAGGAGTGGCTGAGGGAACTGCTGGAGAAGAGGAGGCTGAATGAAGACTTGTATAACTCTTCACAACTGCCTGAATGGAGGATCTGGAGATGGGGGTGATTGGTCTCTTCCTCCTAGTAACAAGCAACAGAACCAGAGGAAAAAGCCTCGAGTTGTGCCAGGGGAGGTTTAGATTGGATTTTAGAAAAAAATTCTTCATTAGAAGGCTTACAGAGCACTGGAGCAGGCTGCCCAGGGAAGTAGATGAGTCACCATCACTGCAGGTATTTGAAAGACATGCTTGGGAACATTCTTTGGTGTTGAACTTGGTTAATGGTTAATAGTTGGACTTAATGATCTTGGAGGCCTTTTCCAGTATAAATTATTTTATAATTCTATGACCTGAATAATTTTTTGCTGCGGATTATTAAACTGCTTCTCGCCCTCTGCTGTTGTACACACAAACTCCATCTCAGAGCCCCTCTTCTGCTTTAAAAGAGCATAGAAATGTAGGAGCCATCGATAAACAGTGGAAGGAGTTTTTCAAGAATGGGCAAGATACTACTGGGACAGAGCTTCTGATAATCGTATATTGTACTATTTGGTTATACAGCTAAGTGCCCCTCCCCCCCATCAAAAAATGTGCATAGCACTATATTTGCTCTCTTAAGTAGCCTGGTGTTCAGGAATGCTGGAAATGTCCCTTCTTACATTGCCTTTACTTGGAAAGAAAAGAAATATCTTAATTCAGAAAAGAAAAGGTGAGCTTGTAAGGTGTAATATGCAAAAAATGTTGTGAGAATCTGCAAAATTGCAAATTTGTGTCTATATTTTCAAGGAAGCTATGGTTTGGCATTAATTTAGTGATATTAGTAAAGTGACATGAAGAGCTGTATAATCATTTAATTTTATTAGCTATCAGAATTACAAATATTTTATAGATGTTGGAAGGGATCAGATGAACAAAAAAAATATTTAGAGGTTATCTTACTTGCCCATGTCACATTCCTACACACATTTTAAGGCAGACTCTTTTATCGCCACATATTTGCTTTTCTTTCAACTTTTCAGGAGTCCAAGCACCATCAGTTTATTGTTACAAAAACCTGACCATGTTAAATTTTTGCTGCTGATGGCACAAGTCAATAAAGGAACATAGATGATTTTCTCTACTATGCCAATAGTCATTACTCAGCAAGATCTCTTCCTTTAATTTCTGACAAGATCAGAAGAGCTTAAACAGGCAGTCTACACCATTTCTATTAATAGTAGCATTGACGTTTTAAAAAAATTCTGAATAAGATTTAATTTACATATATATTTATTAATATATCTATATATTAACTGGAACAGAAACCTGGAACTTTTTCATATGTCAGGTCTCGTTCATTTTAGTAAGGTGGTGTCAGTACACTGCCAACATTTGCAACAGAAATGTTGCAGATGGTGTGTTTAAAATAGAACTGGCAAATTCACTTGCCTCACCTGAGATGCATTGAAGTGGTGTTATACTTTATGGAAAAGCTGAAAATGTTGCCCTAGATTAGGCTAAAAGAAATTGGATTAACTCCTCAAATGTAATAATATATTTTTTAGTCATCTGAGGACCTCACTTGGAAAGTTACTTCACTTGGGAAAATTGAGGGAGAGTTGATTATGTACTTTCTGTGGCAATATGAGTACTTTTTGTATTTTAAGTTGAAAGAAAACAAACTTCCATAAATTCTAGCTTTAATGTAGAGTTGTGGCTCAGGGGAGTTACAGATAGGTGAATTTAAAATTGTAATTTAATTTCAAAAGTCAGAAAACTTGTTGTGTAGATGCAGCAAAGAATTTTGCAAGCTGTTCGTTTAATATACCTCTGTTAGCAAGGGACTACATGAGAAGTTAGTTCTGTCACAACCCATGAAAACTTGATTATTGTTTTTTTTTTTACTGCCATTGAACACTATCAGCTGATGTACCAATGATGTAGAGTAGTCTGAGACTAGGCAGTGGAAGAATAATGGACTCTAAAGCACTGTTTCAGGCTAATTTAAATCAGTAATAGAGTGATAAAGCTTTTACATTCTAACATCATTTTTCTAACCATAATTATGATAAATACATTACTGATGTATGACAGTGTTCCAGTTTCATATTAACTGATAAATGAGAGTCTAGCTTTACAGTTATAGATACAGATCAGGTGTATGCTTGTCCTGGTATGGAGTTGCACTGTACAATAGTAACCTAGTTAGCAGATACATCATTAATGCCTGTAAGGTAAAAAATTTTTGAAGTAGAAATTATCTATAATAATAATTATTACTGTTATAGAAGAGCTGGGGGAAATCAACAAGGAATTTTGTGGCATCTCCTGATTGCAATATGTATGAGTATTTTAAATTTAAGGATTTGCAAATTAAATTCTCCTTTCTTTGCACATCCCTAATCAAATTGTTGCCAAATTTTAGGAACTCTTTAAACACAGGAAAGAGGTTTAAAAAGGAGACATTGTTTATTCTGTTCAGGGTGCAAGGTGGAAGCTTTCCACAAATCGAGCATGCCAAACAGTGAAAAGCAAAATAATTTATACGCTAAAATTTACATAAATCCACCTAATACAGAGTTACCACCTACCCAGTCATCTAGCTTGTGTAACCTCACTCAGTACTTGTTACTGCACCTGTGTGTGCCTTTTTCGGGGTCTCTGGTGGTCACCTGGGAAGGTGACCCTTACTCAGTTTCAAACAAAGTTCAGCAAGGACCTGCAAAGCACAAGATTTTGTGCCAAATATGATGTGATCTGCAGGTTTAGAGCCACATCTAAAACAATTGCCAAGCAGGACAAAGTACAAAAGGTTTCCATAAGCATTAAGCAGAACGTATTTGACACACCTGATAGGTTCTCTTAACTTTCAAAAGTGGGGTTAAAGGTGAGAGTGAAACCATCAGCTTATATTTACAACAGAGATCAAAACAAGGGACAGAGAATTCTGATTATAGTCAACAACATCAGTTGCATTCATTACTCTTTGTTGGTTTTTTTGCTTTCACTCTGCTCCTCACTCCAGTACTGCCAGGCCCCACTGAAACCCAAAAGTGCAGCTGCTCAGTGATGAGCTACACATGCCTGACTCTTATAACCCATTCCTGAAGGCAGGGTGATTAAGGTTCTTGTTAGTAGATCCTTTGGAGCAGATGAGTATAAAATTATGCTTAATGACCACTGTTTATATGTATCTATGGCACCTTTATTTTAGAACAATTTGGTTGCAAAGGAAAGAAGGTATGTAGCCATTTTTATTAGTTATTAGTTATTATCTATAGTTATTACCTATAGAATTTTAAAAATATAAAAGGATAAAGATATCACTAAAAAAAAAAAATAAAAACCAACAAAAAAAACCCAAACAGAATGTAAAGAAGAGATAGAAAGAAAGGTTAAGAAGAGATAGCAGAGGAGAAAGATATCAGCACCCGTGGATTCAGTATCTATGTCTGGTGTACAAAATGTCTCATTCCTGACCCAACAGGAGTGGGGGAAGCTTATACAACATGATGTTCAATGTGTTCAGGTGGGAGCAGCTGGGTTCCTCCCTTGGGGCAGAGGGGGCTTGCAATATTTGATGTAGCACAGGATCATGGGCAGTTCTCCGGTGGATGGCCCAAAAAGAATCTGGGGGTACTTCAGGGGTCTTTGATGGTTTGTAACACCTTCTAAGAGATGACAGATGCCTCACACCAGCCAGCATAGTTGAGTGAGTTGTGACACATCTGAAGGGATGGATACCTGCAGGCCCATGTGGATGTGAATGCCTGGACACCTTTCCCAGAGAGGCGCGGGGGGAAGGTTTACAGCTGAGCCAGTTGTGTAAAGAAGGACATTAGCAAGATAAAAAGCATTATGCCAGCTCTAGGATCTGCTTTTTATCAGCCTTACCTGGCTCACAACCCAGCCTTTTGCTAATCAAATGTTTGGTGAGGCCATCCTCAGCGGTGAAGGTGTTCATCTTCATCTGCCCTGCTCTGACACAGATCGGGGTTTTGCCACCACACTCACCAACTCTCCTCCTCCCCTTGGTTTGTGTGTGTCTGTGCAAGCCTGGCTTCAGCAAAGCACCTTCTGCTTCTGCAAATGGCTGATTGGGAGCCATTAACCCTTGTCATTCCAGCCTCTCACACGGGTCCATGGTTTGCTCACTGCATGCCTCTCCCAGGTCAGACACCCCCTTGCCTGGGCAGAGGCTGGACCTGACCCTGGAGTCATTCTGCTTGCTGGGCTATCAGGACAGTGTCATAGCTGGGCATCATGGCTCTCAGCAGCTGCTGACAAAGCCAGCTGTGACACCACAGTTCTGCATTTATATGTTGTATTGCACATTCTTCTATTGCTTTTTCTGCTCTGTTATGCATCCTGAGTGCAATTTTAATTGTTTATCTGTATACTAAGCATGCATTGATATTCTCATTATTAGCAGCACCACATTTTGCAGTCATTCAACATATCTTAAAAGAATGATTTTTTTTTTTTAATTTCTCCTTTTAAATATTTTCTTCATGTGATACTGGTGTTTTCTACAGACAATCTGCTTTGGAGCCAGTTAACTAACAAAACTAGTTCCATACTATTTCAGTTGCACAGCTACAATGATTTGAGATCAATTTTTTCAGGCTGGCATAACATTTCATTATCTTGGAGAATAATTTTGATTTGCTTTTCAAAAGAGATCTTCTTAGAGTGTTTCTCTCCCTTAAAACAAGTAAATAAATGAAGTAGTGCCTCTACTAATGCAGGGTCTATATGTATTAAATAACTATCTACAAACAGAAGTATTTTGAAATGCTATTTAACCTCTTTTAAATTGTCTTCATTTATTGTTGATAGAGGAGGAATAATATGATATTGTACTTTTTATTATGAATGCTAGGAAATTTTGAACATTGAGGGTTTTGAAATTCTCTGGGTCTCCTTAAAGACCTGTGAATATTGATTAAGTATTAGTTACTCCCTTTCGTGCCATTGATGTGTTTACTTGTCCTTTCAAAGCACTTTTCCCTTCCTAATACCAAGACCATTTCTGTGACTCTGGTGCTACTGGTAACAGGTAACTTTTAATCTACAGTTGATCTTAAGAGGATCTTAGAACCATAAAGTCTTTACAATGCCAAAGGGAACACCATTTGTTTCAGGGAATTCACTATTAAATGTATAAATGCAGTTTAAAGATTTCAATTTTAAGCACACAGGGGAGAAAAATTCTGTATAACTCTGCATACAGTGTCTTTTTGAGTTAAAAAATGCATCTATTTCACCTACAGTCCTTTTTTAAAATTATGTGACAGTAAGTATCAAAAACATTTGGGTTTTTTTTCCATCAAACAAACATAAACACTCTCTGAGGTGTTTCGTTTTAAAAAAAAAAAAAAGTTTATTGTCACCTACTCTTTATTTGTTTTCAAAATCCTACCAGAGTTTTAGGTTGAGCTGTAGTTCAAGGAAATGGCAAGGGAAAATGTTATATGAACTATTAATTTTTTGTCTATATTAAATTAAGGATGTCTTGAATCATCTAGCAATAAGAAGAACTTTTTATTGTAAAACAATGTCCTTCAAGGTGAAGCCTGAATTAATTAAGAATATAATCAAGTTTTATACCTTTTTCACTATTCACTCTGTAACTCTCTTAGGCTCTACAAACAATTCATTATAATTCAGCAATATCGTATAAAAGGTCTTGAAGGTTGTTGGGTTACTTTATTCACCTCTAGCTTTTAAAGTAAATTCATGTTCATAAAACCTAACATGTTTCTTGCTGTCTGAAATGAAATTCTTCTGACAGTTATTTTAAGAAGTAAGAGCTAAAGATGAAAATTAAGTTTATAAATTGAAAGACAATTTAAAAATTGGACAAATAATAGAATTCATAAAAATTTGATAAATTCATGTTAACAGCCTTAATGTGGATGGAGAAATAAAACTTATGCAGTGTTTCCCTTTTCTTTATGTTGACATGAGTTTAGATCTAATTAACTAATTATGGATTTTACTGGATCATATTGTTTTTTCCGCAATGACTACTGCTTTAGATTTAGCCAATACTTCAAGCATTTCCCTTTCAAAAATGACTTGGCTCCTTGAATTTGGATTCAATGGATTCAATTTAACCTTTTTGGACACTGGGTAAAACTATATCTGGTCAGAACATGCTAGAGAATGTGGTTATAATGAATAGTGATAATATTTTCCCGAAAGTCCCCTTTCTTTGTATATTACACCTGATGGTGGTCACCAGCAAAAATACAAAACAAAAGCAAAAACTCCTAACAAATTGATGGTTCAGAGAGATATGATCCCTCTATCTCATGTGAAACTTTGAAACCCCGTTTTCTTTGGCTAAAAAGACAAATCCACCCCCAGAGCCTGAGAACTGAAGGCCTGATTAGGGCCTTCCAACACTAAAAACCCTATAATTTTATTTTACAGCAGCTATTCACTCTAGGAGAGTAGCAGAAAATACAGCAATAGCAACCTGGTGTATCCTCAGGTATGAGAAACTTCAAATCATCAGTGATTCCCTTTGCCCTCTGTGCTATCAGAAACCTCCCACCTAAGAGAGGTCAACAGCCTTAGTGCAGCTTCTTGGTTAATTGGCAAATTTCCTACCTTTGCCACATCCTTACTACCACATCCACATCTGTTCTTCTGGGAACTGCTGACAGATTTCTGACTAGGAGCAGGGAATCCTGATAATATCACCTAGTATGATATTGAGGCATGCTCAGCTCTCAAAGTTAATTTTAGGCTTTTTGGAGACTCACATGTATTGAGATGCACTGGTTATATCTGATTTTTGTTTGAGAGCTACTGTTACTTTAAAATAAGGAGTTTATACAGCAGTTACAGGATTTGAAGAGCTTTTGGGTGGAGATAAATTTTCTTTCTTACATTTGATGTGAACATCATGATGAATATATTGCTTTCCCCTTTTGCTTATCCAAATTTATTGATACATTTTTAAAGAAGCCAAATGCACCAATCCCAAAACTTTTAACAGATCTTATCAAAATGCAACACACTGTCTTTACTTAGGGACTCACCTTTTCTTACTCAGATGGACTATGGCAGTAAACAGTGCAACACGATCTTTAATTGCTGCCATTTATTTGAATGCCTTATGTTAAAATAAATTGGCTCTGTTCCTGGTTCATGTTCTCAGAATAAATTTGAGTAACAAATTATCTTCACAGCAATTCCCTGGGCTTACAGGTAGCTTAAATTTGTATATGGGGGTTTTTTTTGCATGGGAAAAATTTTCAAACTATTCTGTGAAATACTTTAATCAATATGTGCATAGTGATTTAAGATTATGTCTGCTACCCCGTTATTTCAAAAGGTCACTTGTTTATGACTGTGTGTATACAAGGCACTATTACTGTTTTGGTTACTATTAATAATAGTATTTAATCCAATTCAATTTTATCAGTGGAATACTTCTGGTTTTAGCCATCATGCAGGTCTGATCAGCAATTACTAGAGTCATCTCTGTATTTATTTTTCCATTATTGTTCCTTTTGCTTAGGCATGTCCTTTCCCCTACTTCTTCACTTAATTTGTTTACCTTAGAGACTTTTTTTACAAAATAAGCCAATAATTTCACAATTATCATTGATCTCACCTATTAAAGGGTGTACTGTTTCATTTTATTCTCATCTACTTTATTTTTTCCCAGTTTATGCATAGATTTTTATGCAGACCAGTAACTGCAAACCTGTGCAAAATCAGATTATTTTGCTGAATCAAAACTGCATTGTAAAGGACTACTCATAAATGAAGGATCCTATCAATGCTTTTGGGAGATGTGTGGGTATTGATGTGAAAATCAAAATTGGTATGTTGAAAACCCACATATGAAGCTTCTGCAGGGTATTTCTAGATCCAGGCAAAACATTCATCAAACATTAATCTTTCAAAAAATACTCCATTGCTGAATATATATTGAATGATGTGTCTGCTACTACCATCTACTCTCCTGACAATCTACTAGGAATTTGATGCACTGCCTGAAAAGCCTCCAGGAAATCTGAGAGGGTTAATTCATGAATCACATATTTGATGTCTACAGGAAGTGTTGTTCATCCTTCTGATGAATCTTACTTGGCTTTCTTGCTTGGTTTCACTCTTTAGATATAACTTTTATGGACTTTTTGAACATAAGGTGTAGCTGGTAAGTCATATAGCTCTGAGAGGTCTTATGAAACCCTTGTATGAAACTGTCACATTGTTCCAATGATGAAAGAGTTTATGAACAATAAACAAATGCATTACAGAAAATAGAAAGCTTTTTAGGAAGTAGTAGTAGCTGTTACAATGTAAATAAATATAAAGCAATCATCTGTAATGTTTACGTTTTCATAGATCACATTTTATAACCCCAAGTTTACTGCTCTGTCTTTTGTAGAAAAAGTATAGGCTGTGTACAGCTAAAATTAGCAGAATATTTCTTGGTTCGATTGGCTGGTTTTTAAATTTAGTATATTATAGAGAATTAGTAAATGCGATGTACATATTCTTCAAATAACTGGCCTCGGTTCTACCTGCCTCTCACTTATTCTGGAAGATGTATAAAATAATCTGGGGGGAGGAAAGATAATCTGGGGGAAGGAAAATGTCTCTGCCTCATCTAATCTAAGTGTTGAATAATGTCTGCAGCTCAAGGTAAGAGAGAGGGAAATGGGATTAAAATAGCATTACCTAGATTATATAAAAACACTATAAAAAGACAAAGAAGATATTTAATGAGATATTTTTAAATCACAGTTCTTACATTCAAAGAAAATTTATAATTGTAATTGTTACTATTCTGAAAATGAAACACAAATGTCATAGGGTTCTTAGTTTTAGGCAAATTCTGCTAATCTTAAGTAATTACTGACTTCAGAGAACAAGTTACTTCAGTGAAAGCCAGTAAATAGAAATAAGTACTATATTAAAAAAGGGTAAGCTGCATTAGAAAGAGTTCTACATTAGATTTCACCTCTTAATATAAAATATCTTAAAATTCAATACTGCTGTCAAAACTCCTGAAATGTTTTCTGACTTTCTTGATTTTCCATTTTCTTTGCTTACAAAACAATGGAAGACCAAAGGAAGCCATTCTTTTAGAAAATTAGTACTTATAGTGCAGAGTAATTGGTTTGTGCATTGATAAAACCATGTTAATCAGGTTAATATTGTCTATAGACATAAAATATTAATATAAAATATTATAGTGCATTAAAACTAAGATGTTAGTAAAACTACTTGCATCTTTTCATTAATTTTCTTTTCTTACTTGTTTAGCAAAATAAAAACTTACTCAGAAAGTGAAGCCTATGAAACATCAGATATTTGTATGCATCCCACATATCCAAACTTCACTTGCAAATGAACTAATGGTATTTAACCTGCTCTTTTAGTTACCATGCCTTTAGCTAGGCATCCAGCTTTTCCAGTGATTTATCTTCCTGGCTCTGCACAACATCCTGCTGTTAAAATGCTGCCTCCTGCTATCACAGGGAATGCACAGAAGCTCTTTCACCTCTCTGAAAATAATTACAGAATTTCAGTCTCCAGAGCAACTAATCAATGTTCTACTAGTTTTCTGGAGAACTCAATTGTCCTTAAAAAAAAAAAAAAGAAAAGGAAAAAAAAATATTGAAAAGGATAAAAAGAAAAGTCTCGTTTCATGCAGTAGTTTCAGAACATCTATTCATTAAGAACAGCCAGTTTTATAATTCGGAAAGAGCTAATATTGAACATAATGGATTGTTATGAAAAACACTGTGGTTTTCTTAATTGTTTATCACTGCACTGTATGTACACACATGCTGATATAAAAACCCAGACTAGCAATATATCTTGATTGTTGTATGTCTCTTAGTCTGAAAAAGTCCTACCATTATCCAATTTTTAAAGTAATATTAAAATGGAGCTCCAAACTTTAGCACTGTATGCCCTGCTGCAAAATTGGTTTACATTTTTTCCTATAAATATTATGAAATTAAGATATGTTGATTTACACATTTTCATATAATCACAAGTTTAGTATTTTCCACTATGCTTATTTATGTGAGCAGTACTGTACTGCTTAGGTTCCTGTATAAACACAAGCTAATGTTCAATGTTGGCAGCACCAAATATTACCAATGACTGCAGAAAACAGATTATCTCAGCTGACTAAACCAGGGCTAATTTGAAAAGAACAGAAAAGGTAGAATTAAATTAATGAAGAAAAATTATTATATTAGGTAAGGAAAGGCAATGCCTTCCTTTCTTTCTACTTGCTTTCTTCATGGATTGTAGAAGTAGGAATAAGGAAGTGCTCTCTTCCCCTTTTCCTTCTCTATTTTTGTGTTACGTCTATGGCAGATCACATCTATTTTGTTCATGCCATGAGTGGATATGGGGAATATAGTGGCTAGGTTGATCTTGGAGGGGATATTGTCAGTGATGGGGAGAGGAGAGGTAATGAGGAAATTGTGGTTTACTCCACTAGCAAAAGGAAACCTCTGGCTCTCAGATGATCTTGGAAGACAAAAGTTCTCAAATTCTGTAGAAAAGGAGTTAAATAACAAAGGTGAAATGGCCAAACTTCTTATGGACATCATTAAGTCAAAGATTGTGTTTAACGATCTTGGAGGTCTTTTCCAATTCTCATAGTTCTACGTCTTGTCCATCTGTCTGAAGTAAAAAGTGAAGAGTAAATTGTGAAACTGCAATAGATCAACTTCAGAAAGGTTTGTCACAGTTCATTATTCAGTCAGGGATCCATTCAATTGTCTAAAGGAAGATTTCCATGCTGTTTGAGTTGCATGGGACTCAAATATGGGAAATTCAAACAATTCAGAGATTAAATAGGATACCTGGGTCATGTCCAAGAAGGATAAAAGTTTCCAGCATTGCAAGTGAATCAAGTACCTAATGCTTAATTGCATGTCATGTAAATCAAGGAATTCAATGGCCCAGATTCTGAGTCACCAAATTAAAATAGAAATGCTATTCCTTTTTTACATCTCCTTTATATCAAAAACATCACCAGGTTTGTGTCGAAAACATATTCTCTTCTGCTTTCTGTTCCATATGCATCAACACTGTGACATATACTTCCTACCTTGGGGAAAAGAATGGTTTCCCTTAAGAGAACATACTTGATTTTAAAAATCTAACTTCAAGCAACTAAGTTGTAATTTGAAAAATAATCTCAATGAAATTTTCTATATCCCTTCCCCAAGATACAACCTTGGAAAATTCCAATAAGGAAATTTTTTGAGAAAGGTAGAAACAGGTTAAACCTTAAAAGTTTTGTGGAAGAAACCAAGCTTGTTGCAAGTGACATAGGTAAAGTTGTAGGATTGTTGAAACTGAATATTTTGTTAGCCCCAAAATTACCTTGTGGACAAAAAGAAGCACAGCAAATAGCTGGAATGGGCAGCATCTTTACAGGATTCTTGTTGGGAAATCTACAAAGTTCATGGTTCCTCCTCAGTTTTGGGCTTTTTTTAGTGCTCCATGTTATCATGCCTTGCTTCTAGCCCTAGCCCTGCTTCTGGTGCCACCTTGCCCGCCTCCAGGGAACATCAGGGGTGACTGTTTGTCCTCTGGTGACTGCCAAGTTTACCTGACCTTGTTTATCTGTGACACCACAGAGGTTCAGCTCAGGCCAGACAATGGTCCCGTGGCCACCAGTTTGCTGTCAGGGCAAGCTGGCAGCAACTCTAGCCCAGGGAAGCACTGCCATAGGCTAAGCACTGCCCTGGCAGCCCAAGTGGATGCCTGCTGGCATTTTTCAGTGTCAGAACTCCATTGGCTGACCAACCAGCAAGTTATGATTGGTTACAAATTTGGCCTTGAATTTTCTTTCTATGTAGAGGTGTCTGGGTACAGAAATTTTTAATCTCTGTTCAATGATGTGTCTCTGAAGACACATCAACAATAACAAATGTTGGTGCTGCCTGCATGTATTTGCACTCTTTTGACAGAAACTTCATCATGTAGAAGTCTGAACTGATTGCTGACCTCTTCTGTAATGCTCTGCTGCCTCTTTATTCCTGCCTACATTGAGCACTCTTTCTTATCTAGAAAGATTATTTAAGCCTAACTTGTTATGCATTCTCTTTTTCCAACCAATGGTTTGGTGAGTGATTTCAGCATCAAAACCACAATGCTTCAGGTTAATGAATTGCACAAAGTTTATTCTTGGCCCGTTCATGCCCGATATGTGGGCTGGTCTGTGGAATACAGATGGCCATACATGCTGACCTTCTAGCAATAACACACAAGAATGCAGTGACCTGAGCTATCACTTTTATATGAGAGCTCCTTCCCCTCTGTTAGACATTTTGAAAGCTTGTGATCATTTAGGATTTTACTGAGCAAGAGACAAGAAAGGATGTGAAAAAAGACATTGTAAAACAGTTTGTTATTCAAGGTGATATAAATAGATACTGTAAAAAAGAATGTGCATTGCTGTTGAATTTTAAAAATTACACCCTTATATATATTCATCTTCCAAAATGGAGGGAAAGAGATTAAGGAAACTAATGTTTTTTAAGCTAGACACCAAGTCAAATTTCATTTTTTAAAATAATTTGTGAATACTGTCAAGATATATAGAGCAGTAAATGAAACTGCCTTATGTTCTTGCTAATTTGGAATGATGCAAAACCTTGAGAAAATAGTACAGTATAGTAATTTATACAGAGAAAAGAGAAGGCATTTTACACGAAAAATGACTACTATTATATAATTTATTTATCAGCTATAAATAGTAGATGGTAAATATTAGTACTTTTTTAACCTCTGACATGACCTTAGTTTATGGAAATGTCTGCTGGTCTCCCCTTCTGATTCTGTGACTACTACTGGTCACACAACAAAATAAGAAGCATATTGAAGGAGATAGAAAAGACATGTAGGTAGAAATTTAGCATAGGTTGATTCCTGTATGATGCAGATATTAAACTGAGATAGAGTGAGGATCCCTTTTCCTTCACAATTCCTGACATAATTGTTCTCACTCTGCTGAATGTAACGACAGCTCTACATACATCAGTAGGTGAAGAAGCAGACATTGTCTACCCTTGCTCTCCAAGTAGGCAAAAACCCCGAAGATGGAAGTTTGAGGCTGTTCACTTCCAGCACCAATAGGAATGCTTCTGCCCGACTTGTTTACCAGCAGTCCTGGTTTACCTGGAGAGGTACCAGTTGGCTGGAGTTAGCAAATACAAGGTTGTGGGAACAGTGCCAAACACCTGGTATCTTAACCAAGATTAGAACAAGAGAATATTGGCCCTAGAGGCTCTGCTAATCTGTGTGTGTGATTAAAGGTCCTGTGGGAAAACTATTTTGGTGGAAAATCCACCATATGTTTGTGTGACTCACTGTGATTGAAAACAATCACATGCACGGAATGCTTGAGACACTTTGTGTGTGACAAAATTAGTAGAGGTCTTAGGGACCAATCAGAAGGCAGTGGTTTATATGTATTGAAATTAAAATAGAAGGCAGCTCACATGGGAAAAAAGGAGAGAAAAAGCAACGCATGGATAGCTCAAAATTATAACACTGTATCACCATGTCTTTTTTTCTCATCATCGACATATTCATTTTTTGCATTGAAATGCAGGTCCTGCTTGATAAAGAGAAGCGTTTCTTTGTAAACAGGGTTGTAAAGTATTGTTAACAGGGTGTCCAGGAAAGCGGTGGAGACAGTATCCCTGGCAGTGTTCAAAAACTGTGTGTATATGGCACAGGAAGACATGGCTTAGTGGCACTAGGTTGATGCTGGACTTTATTGTCTTACAAGTCTTTTCCAAACTGAAAGATTCTATAATTCTATAAGATTCTATGACTGATGTGCAAAATTACAGTAAATTCACGAATACAAACCGCACTGAGTATAAGCCGCATCTCTGGGTGTTGGCAAACATTTCGTTCTTTGTCCATAAATAAGCCGCACATGAGTATAAGCCGCTCTGTCGTTCGCAGCGAGGACCCGCGTGCAACAAAGTTGCCAAATACTAACAGAACCACGGCATGGCAGGGTTTACTGGCTCGGCTCGGGCTGTGCAGGCTCGGCCCCCTCGGGGCTGCCGACGGGGCCAGGGGGCCCAGTTCGGTGGGGCCACTCGGCAGGGCTGCTCAGGGCCGGCTGCCACTGCCACTGGACTCGCCCGCCCCGGCCTGGCGCTGCCCCATGGTGGTAGGCAGGGATGGAGCCCCCCCCGCTCCCGCGGCGACGGGCAGGGACGGAGCCTGCCTGCTCCTGCCACGGTGGCGGGGGCAGGAGCCCCCCGCTTACCCCACGGGCCGCAGGGATGGCAGCACGGAGCCCCCGCCTTTTCCCCAGGCCGCAGGGATGGCAGCGCGGGGTCCCCCCGTCTCTCCTCCGGGCTGCAGGAGAGGAGGGAAGGAGGAAGCTCTCCCCCCTCTCCCCGCCCCGTGCTGCCTGCAGGGAGCCAGCTCCACCCATGGTGCAACAGAGTAACATTTTGTAACAATCGCGAAATGCCGGCTTTTACTCGCAGGTTGCTCGACTCGGCACCTCGGTTTCCACTTCTGGGGTTGGAAATGTCAGAAAATTATTCACATATTAGCCGCTCCTGAATGTTAGCCACATTTCCAGTGTGGGAGCAAAATTTTAGTCAAAACGGTGCAGCTTGTATCCGTGAAATTACTGTACTCTGAATTGCCAATGATAAAAGAAATTTCATTAGGTCACCATTATGAATGCTTTACAAGAATCTTTAATCAAGGCCATATGAAGGAAAATGTTCTTCAATACTTTGGAGAAAGAAAAAAAAAAAAAAAACAAAACATAAATAGCAAGCCAGACTTAAAAAATAATTTGTAACAAATTTGAAAGAAGAGGCCAATACTGTTACAAGGTAAAATAGTGAGTCGGGGTATATCAATGGATTTAATTCCACAGGCTTTTGCACATTATTTTATTCCATGTGCTGTGGTATTTTTAAAACATGTAACTATTTTACTTTGAATTTCAGATATTGTATTTGGCATCATTAAAATCAGCTGCAAGCTTTTTATAAGCTCTTCTTCAATAAAACTAAATGAAAATAAATTCAACACCAGGACACAGAATACAGAACTTCAGACTGGGAATTATCTTTTGAAAAGAGTGCCATAAGAATAGGTTATAAAGCTTCATCTATCAAGGCAATAAAGATTGGACTGACCATAAAGAAATGCAAAATGTCTCACACCAATCAAAAAATTAAATAGTATGCAAAACTTAGAGGGGATAAATTCCAGCTGATATACAGCTGAGGAAAAAAAAAAACAAACTAAGAACACAAGTCCTAGATCCAAGCTTGCCATTATTACTATGAGTGAACTACTGGAGTTAAGCTAGTTGGCTTTGTGAACACAGTTTTAGAATATAACTGTAGTTTTACAAAAAAGTAGTAAATTTTGCATTCCTTTTCTAATATAGGAGCAAACATAAATATTTCTATGTTAATCCTGTTTGTAGTCACATGTCATAACTGATATGTTATAATGGAAAAGTTGTCAGTCAAAGGCAGCAAGTGTGTATTGACTCCTGTATTAGACATTACAAAGCAAACCTCATTGTTTTAAGAAAAAAAATGGATAAATGAGAAGGACTGTACAAGAGGTCTACCAAAAAACGTTTGTCCTGGAGAGATTGGGTAAGTAATGATTATCATTTCTCTCTTCCAGTATTGGCAGTGGATAAAAGAAGCTTGAAAGATAATCAAAATCAAAAAGTGCCCTCACAAAAAGTCAAAGGAGGTGAGATGGTCAGGTGACTGAGCTGTGGACCTCAATGCTAATAGAACTGGCTTTGAAGGAGGAAAGGCTGAACAATTTTTTTACTAAATACACAGAAATCGAGTCTCAGACATGAAAGCTTCAACTGAAACAGATCAAGACCTGGGGAAGTTTTCAAGGGAATTTTCATATATGCTTACTTTATTCTTAAATCCTTGTCCAGATATGCACTTTTGGCCATTATCAAATGCAAATACTCTGCTAGACAAACCTTTACCCAGTAAGACTGTACTTAGATCTTATGTATTTATGACAAACCAATGTGACTGCTCTGTGTGGTCCTACATGAAACGATTTTATGCAATTCTTGGCTGTCTAAACAATGGAGGATTGCAATTAGGTAAGAATAGCAGGTATTCTGCCCTTGAACACTGATGAGCTGTTGCAGAAGCACTTTTGGTCAGAATGCTTTTGGTCAGATCTTCAAGAAAAATAGATTGCAAAAAACTAAAATCAGAAAAGAATATATGAAAACCTTTATAGTAATGGGTTAAAGAAACTCAAGTGATCCAGGAACAAGATAAAGAAGCTTTCTGTTCACAGTCAGCATGTATGCACACCAATGAAAAGATTTTTGATGAGTATTTGAGCTGGTTTTATCTAGGATAGAGCTAAATTTCCACATGTTAGAGAATTGGGCTAGATTCTGGATTGTGCTGGAGACAATGTTGGTAATTCAGAGATGTTTTTGTTATTGCTGAGCAGTGCACAGAGTCAGGACCTTTTCTGCTTCTCACCTTATCATACAGAGACTAGGCTGGGGTGTATGAGATGCTTGGAGAGGACAGCCAGTACAGTTGACCCCAACTGACCAAAAGGTTATTCCATAACACATGGCATCATGGTCAGCATACTGATTTGGAGGTCTGGAGATTCTCTGGGCATTGATCAGTTAGCAGTGAGCAATTGTTTTCATTTCTATCACTTGTCTTAGAATCATAGAATCATAGAATCACAGAATCATGGAATCATTTAGGTTGGAAAACACCTCCAAGATCATTGAGTCCAACATTTGACTGATCACCACCTTGCCAACCACAGCACTATGTACCACAAACATCCATTTCTTGAACACCTCCAGGGATGGTGACTCTGCCACCTCCTTGGGCAGTTCATTCCAGCATTTGACAACTCTTTCCATAAAGAAATTCTTCCTGGTGTCCAACTTCAACCTCCCCTGGTGCAGCTTGAGGCCAGTTTCTCCTATTACTAGCTGCCTGGGAGAAGAGGCCTATCCCCAATTTCGTATGACCTCCTTTAAGGGAGTCTTTTTTGGGTTACATTTTTCTCTCTTTGCTGTTTTTGTTTTCATGACACTGTCATTACCATTGTTGTTGTTGTTATTGTATTCTAATTATTAGACATTCCTTGTCCTAATCCATAGCATTTCACACTTTTGCACTCTCAATTCTCTTCCCCCATTCCTCTGAGTGTGGGTTGAGCAAGTGGCTGTGTGGTGCTTAGTTGCCAGATGCAGTTAAACCAAGTTAGTAGTAACCTGTTAGTGGATAATCCTCTTCAACTGAAGCACAGCACAAAGCACTAGTTCGCTGCCTTGCTAGCCGCTCTTTTGAGGCATGAAATGTTATCTGTACAGAGACTGTGTAATTACTGTGTAACAAAGCTGTTAGTTAATTTGACTCTTTTATAATTTAAATAATACATATTGTTAAGAAAATAATACATTTCCAGTAAAATAGATTTAGCCAGGCATCAAAAAAACCCCTTTATTTGTGAAATTTAAATATGTTCATGTGTTATAAGGTACAGGAAAAAACAAACTTTGAAAATATGAGAAACAGAGGAGCAAATCCTCAGAATTCTGGTGCAGACAAACCATTTATTTATACTTTAAAAGAACAACTTATGATTTTAAAAATAAACTCACAACTGAACTATATTGAGATGTTTAAATTCATTCACTTTCTAGTCTGTTTGTAAATGTTCTGTGTAGGTTGCTATAAGCAAAATCTAGGGTATGTAACCCTCTGCAGGTTAATTTACAGTTATGCATTAATATCTTGTAATTAGGAGAAATTCAATTTAAAAGGAAAAAATAGTAATCACTTGAAAAGATGATGTATAGCATTATTTATTGGAAATAATATCACTAGTCACTTCTTATTAAAGAGAAAACAAAAATCTATTCACTTTTTCTTGCTAAAGAGAAACTATTGTATTTTTTCATTCCAGGAGCATAACACTGTATTTTACAATCTAATGTAATTCAATCTCCCTATCTATACATTGAAACTGCCTATTTATAGATATAAGAATTAGTAGAGAATTATATCTGTAGAAAGGAACAAATGTGTTAAAATATCATAAAGTATACTGAGCCTTTCAACAGGACATCAAGTAAATAAATGGTTAGAATAAACATTAATTTTTTGTTCCAAAGCACAGCTTAACTTTCTTTGCTTGCAAATGGTGTTCTTGATGAGAATAATAAATCTCTTTAGATGGGAGACAAAGTTCATGTTTAAAACTATGTAATTCAATATGGAGCTACCACATAAATTAGTTGCCTGACAGAACTGGCAAAGGTGAGGTATTTATTGTAAAAAACCTAGAAACATGGGTAGGATGCAAGAGACAATCGGGAGTAATGGTGTAAGAACTTGTGTGTAGAGATAAAGACAGTTTAACCACTATAACAAAAGCTGTAGGCGTAAGCAAAGGAACTAATTCACCCCTTTCCCATGGGGAAGCAGGGGTCCAGACGTCCCCAGGAAAGCAGGATTACTTGGGAATAACAGAATCAAGTCCAACCTATTACCCAACACCACCCCATCCACTAGACCCTGTCACTTGGTGCCAAGTCCTGTCTTTCTTTAGCCACCTCCACGTACTGTGACTCCACCACCTCCCTGGGCAGTCCATTTCAAAATCTCATTACCCTTTCTGGGAAAAATTCTTCCTATTGTCCAACTTAAACCTCCCCTTGTGGAGCTTAAGAATATGTCCTCTTGTCCTATTGCTTGTTTCGTGGGAGAAGAGGCTGACCTCCACCCGGATAAACCCTCCTTTCAGGCTGACCTCCTCTTTCCCAGGAAGAGACATGTCATAGCTGCAAATGTCCTCCCCCTTCCTTCTTCTACCCCCAGTTTTATGTTTTATATTTTGAGTGAAACAGCAGATGGTCTGGGATATCCCTAGGAACATTTGGTGTCATCTGTCCTGCCTGTTTCCCTTCCAAACATATAATTCAGAAAGACATGAAGCATAATGTTCATCATTTTTGAAATCCTTCTAATTTGTCCCTTCCAGTTGATTTTGATGCTCTACTAGATATGTAGAGACTGGATGACTACAGAATAAATCTGGGTGTGGGCAGAAAATTTTTAAAGAGGTTGTCTTTGCAATATCAGTAAAGACCATATATGGTTATAATAACAGTAAAAGCGTGATTCAGCTTCCCTGGAATAATATGTGAACCTTTTCTCCCACAAGAATTGAGCTATATCCTCAGCTATCATAGGTCTTATTCATAAGGGCAAAGTTTTTGGAGAGAAAATATAGATTATCATGAGTAAGGATTTTGGGACTGACTTCAGTAAAAGAGATAGCAATCTTCTAGATGACACCATTATCTAAATATAGCAATCTGGAAGAACAGTGTCATGACAATGTTATCATGGGCAGACCTGAAATTAATCTAGTTGAAATTTTATTCGGGAAGAATAAGTTTAGTAAAGAATGAAGAATCTTGTCTTGCATACCAGTACCAATACAAAAATAACTGAGACTGACAACCTGTCAGAAAGGTATTAGTCAGAGTATCATGGAATAACTGTCCTCCAATGTGGGAAAATAGGTTGAAAGGTTAGTACAGAGGGCAGTTTATCCCTATGAATTACAGGTGTACTGATTACTGAGAAGTGGAAACATCTGTGCCTGCCCAATGAGTTTGGGTGTTATAAAAGAGTGGGCTAGCTAACCACTAGAATAATTATGTTGGAGCTTGAAACTCGTGCTATGAGGTAAGGGATGTGTGGCTGTGTGAGGGACAGACAGGGTTAGGTGGTTGGGAAATGGACAGGTTGGGGTTTAGCCAGGTATGCAGAAGAAAGAAACTTGCAGAGAGAAGAGGAGTCAGTGCTGTAAGAAAAGAAGTCAGAGTTGTCAGACCGAAATACATTTAAAGAAAGCATGAAAAGTGGTGATCCAGTTCAGTCTGTTTTGACATAACTGCAACAATCCAATAACTATTAGTGTTCAGACTTTTGTGGGAGTAATGAAGAAAAATAACTTACAGTAATTTCACGAATACAAGCCGCACCAATTTGACCAAAATTTTGGTGGAAACCCGGAAGTGCGGCCAATATTCCGGGGCGGCTAATACATTAACAAAATTCTAAAAGCTGCCAACACGGAAGTGAGAGCCCGCGGCAGCCCCAAGCCAAGCTGGAGCCCGGCCGGCCCCGGCAGAGGTGGGAAAGCCTGGCAGAGGAGGGGCCAGCAGTGCGGGGGGCGGGCGGCAGAGCCTGAGCCAGCAGGGCGGGGCAGGGGGGCGGCAGAGCCCGGGCCAGCAGGGCGGGGGAGCCTGGGAGAACTGGGGCTAGCAGTGCAGGGGAGCATGGCAGAAGCAGGAAGGCCGGCGGGTGGGGCTGCCTGGCAGCGGGGGAAGCCCAGCAGAATTGGGGCCAGCAGCGTGGGGGAGCCCGGCGGTGCAGGGGCCTGCAGTGCCGGTCAGGGTGAGGAAACGCGGCGGCGGTGCAGATGGGAGGGGGCGGCCGGCGAGCCTGGCGGCGGTGGCAGCGGCTGGCCCGCCGGCAGGGCGAGTACGTGAACGCAGCAGCGAGGCGGCCGGCATGCCTGCCAGCGGTGGCAGTGCCTGGCCCGCCGGCAGGGCGACTACGTTAACGCAGCGGCGAGGCGGCCGGCATGCCTGCCAGCGGCGGCAGTGCCTGGCCCGCCGGCAGGGCGACTACGTTAACGCAGCGGCGACGCGGCCGGCATGCCTGCCAGCGGCGGCAGTGCCTGGCCCGCCGGCAGGGCGACTACGTTAACGCAGCGGCGAGGCGGCCGGCATGCCTGCCAGCGGCGGCAGTGCCTGGCCCGCCGGCAGGGCGACTACGTTAACGCAGCGGCGACGCGGCCGGCATGCCTGCCAGCGGCGGCAGTGCCTGGCCCGCCGGCAGGGCGACTACGTTAACACAGCGGCGAGGCGGCCGGCATGCCTGCCAGCGGCGGCAGTGCCTGGCCCGCCGGCAGGGCGACTACGTTAACGCAGCGGCGAGGCGGCCGGCATGCCTGCCAGCGGCGGCAGCGGCTGGCCCGCCGGCAGGGTGACTACGTTAACGCAGCGGCGGGGCGGTGCTGACGGGAGAGGGGGGCCAGTGAGCCCGGCGGCGGCTGCAGCACCACCCGGCCGGCCCCGTCAGCAACCATGAGCGGGCCGAGCCTGCCTGGCCCCGCCCCGAGCCAGTAAAGCCCGCTATGCCGCAATCCTGTTACTAATTGGCCAATTTGTGAAAGCTGCGCACGGATTCTCGCGACGAACGAAAGTGCGGCTAATATTCCGGGTGCGGCTTATCTATTGACAAAGACAGCAACATTGTCGAGGCACCAGGGGTGCGGCTTATAATCCGTGCGGCTTGTATTCGTGAAACTACTGTACTTTGATAATGGCAGTGTTTTTAAAATTCTTTTTTATCTTGTGGGTTTTTGTTTTTTTTGTTTTAATTTTGTAGCTCCTTGTGTTTACTGTTGTGCTTGCTGTGCCAGCTGCTGTCAGGAGCAGCATGCAAACACAAGACTTTTCCTGTGAGATTAGTACAGTGAAAGCTTGGTTCAGGTAATAGATGGAGACAAATAGGTATTTTGAGTAACTGGGAAAACAGCACCCCAATACAAACACAAACTATTTTATAGATGGCAATGTGTTCAGGTTGTGGATAAACAGTTCTTAATATAAATTCACCAGACAAAATTTAGATTCTTGATGTACAGTTATTTCATCATTTACTTTAAATTCATTGTTAGATATAAGGGCACATGCAATCACTGTGGGGAAAAAAAAGAAGGGTATTTTACACATAACTAAAAAGGGTTTGGGGCAGCATTCCTGTGTGAGCAGAGGCAGGGCCTGCACATAGCCAGATGTGACTGTCCCACCTGCCTACATGAGGGAGCCACAACGAACACAGCTGAGCCCTTCAGCCAAGTTGGTGGTGATTCTGTGGCGAGACCTTTTTAAAAAAGGCAAGATGCCAGAAAGCAGAGAGGACTAGGGGAGGAAAACAACAAACACAATATGAGATCCTGTGGACACTGAGGTCACAAATGAAGGAGGGTGTGGAGGTGCTCCAGGCACAAGTGCAGTGGTCCCCTGCAGTCCATGGTGAGAACCACACTGGGGCAGCTGTAGCCCATGGAGGTCAGTGCACCAGAGCAGGTCAATATTTCCTGGAAGAAATAACTCCCATGAAGAATCCATGCTGGAGCAGACATTGCTAAAGGACCATGTCTGGTGAAGGACCCAGGGTGCAGCAGGTTTATCCTGAAGAAGGGACCCCATACTGGAACAGGTTAACAGCCTGAAGAGGGAGAGATTAATTGTTATGAGCTGAATGCAATGCCCATTCTCCATCCACTCTGGACCACTTGGGGAGGATGAGGTGACAGAGTAAGAAATGAAAGGGTGAAGATAAGTCTGGGGAAAATAGTCTAGGGGAAGGTGCCTTCCCCTTCTAAATCTAATTTTCAATAAATTAATTTCCATGAGGTTCAGACTTTTTTTTCCCCTCAATGGTAGAAGCATTAATTGATCTCCATATCTTTATCTCAACTACTGACTTTTTAAATTTTGTTTTCTCCTATTGTCCTACTGCAGAAAGGGAGTAAGTGAGGCACTGGGTATCTGGCAACCAGTGAAGGCCAAACTAGCACAATAGCATATAAAAATATGGTAGGTTAAGTGATCCCTTAAAGCATTTGGAAACATTTGTAGTAAAAGCTTGCATTATTTTTAAGCCATTTCTTTATAGACTTCACTGAGTGTGTAGTGCTTGCAGACCCTTTTTCACCCTCACAACACCTTTTCTGACCTGATGTTTCTTAGTTTACCTGTTGCTCTATTAAATATTCCACATGTCTTTAAGCTTCAATACAGCATGCTCAAATAATTACCCATTAAATAGCCACTTACAGGGTATCAGCAATGGGTACAAAACAAGGTTGAGTGACCTATGGTAGCTCATTCTTCACCACAGGGTGATATCAGAGGCCAAAATGGTGACTTGTGCCCTGGGAATTGTTTTACTTTCCAGATTAACTGTGTTTTCCTCCAATTAAAATGTATAGCAAATATCATGTTCATTCAGAAATAAGTTCAAAACACATGTAAAAAAGCCTTTTCTTGTACTTTGTCATCCTGTGTACTTGAATGTCAAGTTACAGCAAAAGCGAATAAATTACTTAGCTGTTTTTCAAAGGAATCTACCGTTACTATCATAGTCATTGTGCTATTCTGTAGGGAATTGCTAGATGGATTAAAAAGACAGCAGAAAGTTTTTTTGCCAACATCTTTATTAAAGGCAAGAGAATTCATATAAGCTTAATTCAATTACTCAAAGTACTCAAACATTGTGCAATGAGCAAGGGAATGTACCTAGGGATCCAATTCTGATTTCATTATTTCATTGTTTCTTTCTTTAGTTAGAGTAATTTTAAAGATTATAAAATGGTTCTTAATACCAAAACTAGCTACATGGGTTCAAGATATAGCTGTCTCAAGTAGCACTAGCTATCTTAATAATAAATAAGCCCCTAAATCCTTTAAAATAACACCTCATCCATTGGTTAACCCAAAGTGGCTAACCTCTATCAGATTTTACAGTGAAAGCCTACACCTTGCTTTTACTCTGAAAATTGATTAATTGGATATTAATGAGACAAGCATGTATCCATGAAGAAAGTACTTCAAAGATCCTATTAATTTCATATTTTACACAAAAGTATCTTCCAGTTTCCCTAAGTGTAAGAGGCCAGACTTTGTGCTTTTATAAAGTAATTTTAATAACAGATTAATGTATACTTATTCTTTACTGCAATAATAAAACAAAATGTAATTTACTGAGAAAACATTCAATTAGAATGTGCTGGGTTGACCTTGGCTGGCTCCCAAGTGCCCACCAAACCACTTTATCACTCCCCTCCTCAGCAGGACAGGTGCAGAAAATACAACCAAGAGATTATGGGTTCAGATAAGGGCAGGGGCAGCTCACTTGGCAGTTACATTTACAGGAAAAACAGACTCAGCTTAGCGAAAATAATTTCTTGACAATTGTATAGATAAGTATAGTAAAAAACGATAATAAATCTAAAATCACTTTCCTGCCAGCCTTAATTTCCAACTCTTAAGGGCAGTAAGGGGATGGAAGATGGGGTTTGTGGTCAATTCATGATTGTGTCTGTTGCTCATGCTCTTCTCCTCCACATAAGGTCCCACATTCAGGAGGCAATCCTTCACAAGCTGCTCCAATGTTGGTCTGTTCTGTGGGCTGCTGTTCTTCATTAATTCCTACAGAGTGAGTCCCTTCCAGCTGCTCCAGCATGCATCCCCTTTTGGGCCACCAATCCTGCCAGAGAGCTCTCCCCACCGTGGGCTCTCCATGGATTGCTGCTGTGCCCAGGACGCATTTACCTGCTTCAGTGTGAGGCCCTCCATGGGCTGCAGAGCGCCAGCCCTGTCACCACAGTCCTCCTCAGGGACTGCAGATAACTATCAGCTCTGACCCATGCATCACCATGTCCCCCTCCTACTTCACTAACCCTGTGTCTGCACAATAGCTTCTCTCACATATTTTCTTTCCCATAGCAGCTGTACAGCATTTTCTCCCTTTCTTAAATACATCTTTATGGAGGCACTACTGCTGTCAGTAATCAACTCAGCTTTGACCAGTAGCAGGTTCTTCTTGGAGATGGCAGGCACTGGGTCTGTCAGACATGGGGGGCATCTTCTGACAGGAGTTCTGCCAGTTCTGTAGTCCTCCTGCTACCAAAATTTCATCATGTGTACCAAATACATAAATCCAATACACAGGAAAAATAAATCAAACTTCTGTCCAAGCTCTGATCAGGAGAAAAAGTCTGACTTACTCTTTCTTCACTCTACAGCCCAAGATGCCTTTGCACTCATTAATTTCTGGTAGTATAGTAATTAATCTCCCCAGTAATTAGCCAGTTTAGAACACAATCAGAAGTATTTACCTATATGATAATTGCATATGGGGTTACTACACTTTAATACAGTGGAGGAACAAATTATTAGCTGAAAGAATTGTAGGGTTTGAGAATTGAAGTTATCTCTTACTACAAAATATGTCAGTCATTTCTTAACATTCAAATTCAGTAAAATCTCACTGAAATTCACACATGCTTGCTTTGGGGAATTTAATAGGAGAAAGAAGCAAATATAAATGTGAGTATGTGAGCACACTTCTTGGATAGTTCTTGACATTAAAATCTTTATATCCCAGTATAAAAAGAAGAAAATGAAGCACAGTACAGTATCTTGGCTAAAATCAAGCAAGAACTTTTCCTTCAAGATCTCATTTTGACTTTTCATATTTTTAACCACAAATAGACCATCATACTTAATGGGTGGTGTACCTTGACACAGAGATCTAATTCTGAAGGCAGAAGGCAAGCAGTTTCAACTATTGGCTAATAGAAATAGAGTTACAGCTCCAATCTTCTGCCTTTTTACCTACTCCCTGTCTGCTAGTTAGTTCACGATGCAAAAAGGTATTTCACTACAGTATTAATTTATTTGACATATAGGTATAAGGTTTAACAGAATACTATCTCCTCCAAAACCCTGAAGTAACAGACATAAAGTTGAGACTATTGAGTGGTCTGTGTTCATTTCTTATGTACAGTTTTGCTTCACAGATGAGTAATGTTTTGTCTTAAAAATCTGCAGAGGTACCTTCAGCTTGAATCATCCAGTGTTTAACAAACTAGCCACAAAATCTTTTCCTTCTGTGTTCAGGAATCAACTGTAACTTCATGGCTGTTTTAGAATGCAGTATATGAATACACTAAAGAAAACAGGTATGTACTTTCAGGTTTACTGTTTCATCCCTTTTGCAACAATATTGTTCTTGTACAAAACATTTTTGTCTTTAAATTACAATTTTTTTTCTAAAAATGCTAAAGCTGCCATTTTGCATTTTATAAACTTGACTTTTATTATTGCCACTAGGAGAACAAATTTAAGTTTTGTTAGTATTTTTTTCTGGCAAGGACCTCCAAACAGCAGTTGAAAGAAACTGATTGAGAGGTGTGTACAGGTGAATAACACAAGACAAAACACTTTTCTTTAGAGCAAATGGTAGGACTTTAGTGACACTGATCTGATGTAGCTCTCATTAATGGACCTGTGACTTTCTCTAATTTTTTTTTGGTGAATCCCTATTTTTTGCGATTTATATGTCCAGAATAAAGGTAATCTTAAATTGTGACACAGAATTATTTAAATTATAAATAACTAAGGAAAAAAAGAGTTGTCTAGCAGAATATTTAAAAGACATCTAACACAACAGCATATCTAAAGTCTGCTGGTGAAAAACAATACATTACTAGCAAATGATAATGGAGTAAAAAATGTTGGATTCTTTCAGATATTTACATTTTCAATCTGATGTACTGAAAATTTTCAGGAAAATAAATTAAAGATTAAAAGCTAGAAACAGTATGAAAACAGTCCTGGAGCCTTAGAAATATAAAATTTTGTCTCACATTTTCAGAGTGAAATGATCCTACACCATCTCATAAAACATGGTCAATGATGTTAAAGATCTAGGAAGAAAAATACTGATAAAAATTAGTTTGAAGCAGAAGGATGTGACTCAAAAATTGACTTTGATAACACACCTAGTATTATAGAGTTTCCGCCTGTAAATATATGCTAAAAGGTGCATAATAGGCAGAAAATAGAAGAAATAGCGAAGAAATAGCAAAGAAATAGCAAATTTTGATCGCCATCAGAAAGGAAGACTTTTGGGAGCACACACTGTATTTGAAGTTCCTAAACATTTATGAGTGCAGAATCACAAGGGTAACCTCTTATGTTTTGTTTCCTTTAAAATACAGTATTAAAAAGCTCCAGGAAAACAGAGAAAAGCTGAATTTACATGTTCTGATGTTGCAGGACTTTACTACACACTTACCATACCAAACAGGCAGTTCATCTTGCTCAGACAGTGCTGTTGCAGTGTTTAACCTTCCCCGCACCTTGGCTCATTAAGCAGTCTCTGTGATGTGTGTAAGCCATTTCTGTAGCACGTGAGAGGCCAGTTAAGCAGAGTTTCTGAACTAACATACAGATGTTTCACATCTGAGGAAAGAGCAAGGCAAAGTTCTTCTTCCACCACCTCTTTCCTGTGTTTCTACTATATTGTACTGACTTTTTGAGCATGCAAAGCCTTGCAGATGGGAAAGAGATAACAATGCACTAACCAAGATTCCTGTCTTGATAGACTTTTTCCAGCCATGTTATTGTTACATTTTCTATAATGTTTTTTATAAATGCACGCACATACACATATATCTGCATATTCATTTCACGTTCTTAAAGAAGTTGCGGTTCAGGTAATTTTCCTACTATGTCTTAACATTAGGAACACTGTTTTCTTCTTGGAAAAAGTGGCTCTGGTAGCGCTAAAACAGTATTAATTTTATCTATCTGTAAATGTATTCTGGGCTCCCAGGGAAAAATACTGGCCTCAGTGACCGCATAATTCACTTTAAATGAAATGTTTTGTTAAGAAAATGAAGTAAAAAGTATATTAATCTTAAAATATTTTATGAATAAAAGATAGTACTTATTAAATATTTCACACACTGAATGAAAATAAATAAATACAAAAATTATGCATTATTATCTTGTAATTTTCCTATGCCAAGATATGAGAAATGCAGGTCTCACTTCCAGACTTGTGTTTATCCAAAAGGCTGGGCTACAACAGGAGTCGTGGTTACCTTTCCAGTGAAGATGCAACCTGGCCTAGTGGAAGGTTCTCTGGCTATGACACAGCAGCTGGAACTGAATTATCTTTAAAGTCCGTTCCAACCCAAACCATGCTAAGATTCTGTGAAGATATATAAATACTTTCCACTAATTCAAAATGAAATACTACAGCTTTTAGGGCAGGTCATAATTGAAATTTACAGATTTGTATCTCTAAATCTTTTCTAATTTAGTAATAAAGATTCCCCCTTATGCATTCTCTCCTGCTGTTTTTCTCTTAAAACATTGGAATCCTGTGCACCACTTGTTTAATTTGCAACCAAGAACATCCTAGAATATATGATAAAGCCAGAAAACTTCTGTTTCTGTAATGATTTCCATATCTTCACAGCTTTTCAGCAGTTCTGTTGAAAGTCAAATGTTTGAGAAGACGAATTTGCCGCCAGTAACAAAAGCTGCCACGGAGTGAATTATGTATAATTTTTGAAGAATGTATTTCAACTTCTCTTTGCAAATGTTCTAGGGCTTTGAGGAGAAATTTCCATGCCAGAAATCACTGAAAAAGATAAGATGAAATGCAGTTTCAGTCGCTATAAACCTGTACTTTAAAGCCAACAGAAAAACTAACTATTCACTATTCTGTTTCCTTTTTTGGATTGTGTGACAGAATGTTTATTTGTGCATGACCTGTAAATAAAATACTGAACCACAAAAAGCTTACAGGTAATCTGAAGTGTCAATGTTCACTGTAAAAAGACGGAAAAAAATTTTAAAAAACCACAGTACTGAGTGATTAAGGAGAATAAACAGAATAGCAATACAAAATTTTTCAAAAAATGAAACTTCTATACCTACAGAAAAGGGCTCAGTGTAGAATATTGCCAGTTAGAAATCTTGGAAACATAAAAATTTTAAAAAAGGAAAGTTTAATATACAGAAATGTTAAACATGACCTAAAAAATGCAAAACTATCCTACAGTCTTGAGAATTAAAGAATGAACAGAAAAGGACAAGAAAATATGCAATATTTTTCATGTAAACACAGATTAGTAATCTAGGTTTTTTTACTTTGGCAAACATAAGAAGCAGAAGATATAACATAGGTCTGTACATTTGAGAAAAAAAGTAGGCGGTGATGACCCATTCTTTCAAAATTCAAGGATTATCAGGCAGCCAGTAAAATCAGGAAAAACACTAGCACAAAAGAAAACATTTTCCACAAAACATCTAATTAGTTATGGAATTAATTTGACATAAACTATTCTGGAGATCAAAAGTGTAAATGTGTCCAAAATCAATCAAAATTTAAAATAAAAAAGCTTTTTCTCTTGCTATTTAACAGGATGGTCCAAGTCCTGCTATTGCTGAGACCTCTAAGAAAATGATGAACGTTTTGAATTTTATATAGTTTACTATCACATTTTTTCCTAAATGTCTTCAAATGACTTTGGCTTAACAAATCAGCTCAATGCTATTCAATTCTTATTTTCTTTTTTGGCCCTTTTTCTTCAAAGGTATATGATTAAAATTTCTCAACTCTTTTAGAAGCTGCATTGCAGTGTCTCAGATTACCTATCAAAATTTGAGATGACTTAATAATAATTTGAGTTTACTCTTATCTCTTTTTTTTTTTTTTTTACATCAGGGATATTATCTTCATACCATATTTTTAACAATAAAGAAAATTCCACTGAACTTTGATAAGATTGATGGAATTGAATAAATAAATCCTTGCTGTATTTTTATTCTCAACAAAAATACCTTAATTTATAACTACATTTATATAAGCAGCCTGACTCCAAATAACTCTTTTTAAGTCCAAAAATATAAGGAGCTTCTTCTAGTTAGAACACTTATTTGTTATTTGCTTACTCAGGAAGTATGATTAACTGTAAAATTCATTTTATTTCTCAAATTAATTGAATTTGAGACTTTCATTAAAAAATACAAAAGATAATCAAAGTTTTTAGTGTTCTGCTTTACTCCTTAATGATATTTTCTTGTCACAAACAATTATGGGTCTCACTTTTCATGCTGAACCACAGGACAAAATGCTGATGAGGTGGTATAATAGATACTCATTCAGCGTGACTACAATAACTCCCAGAAAGGACTATATTTTTTAAGAGATTGAGTTTTTCAGAATATTATTCAATGCACAGTACGCAAACTGCAAATTGTTTTGGCTTCCAACTCTACTCTTACAAATGTAAGAAAAGAAAACAATAAACATGGGAGTGGAAATAAATGTTTTGGTATAATTTCATCTGCATATTTATCCCAATGTCTTATCTTCCACATGCAGTACCTGAATATCCCAGAAGTCATAAAATTGAGAGCAAAAACAAAAGGAAAATACAGGATAAGTCCCTTTATCTTCTATATGGAACTACAGTGTATCTACACTGTAGTTAATACACGTCTGGAGATTTTTTTAAGACTTGCTGAGATCTTGAATAGGCAGAATGAGCATTTCACTTCACAAAAGTCAATATTTCAATTAAAATGCAAGAGGACTTTCAGAGAAATCCATTGTGACCAATTAATTAGGTTTAGTTAAAACTTGAAGTCTACTGCCTTTCTCCTGCTAGTACAGAGAATGATGAGACCACTGAATATATAGGCAAGTGTCAGATAAGAATGACATAGATGTTCAATGAATTCACAGCAAGAAAGAAACCTTTTCAGGGATACAAAAACTCTACTGATGCGATGATTTTGTTTGAAGTTATACTTGTTACACTGCTGCATTAATACTCTAAAATTATATGAGAGAAAATAAATAACAAAAATGAAACAAAAGAAAATTTACCTATCCAGTGAGTAAACTTTGTAAGGAACCCTTTGAGAAAAGGGACCTGGAACAGCTGATCCAAAATATGATGAAAAAAAACATTGCCAATCAAACTTCATCACATGAGTATAAAATGTATGAATGGTAACTTTAAAAACTTATTTATAAGTGTAAACACTTTTCTTTATAATGGGTTTCTTGCAGCTACGTGTTCAGAAAGTCATTATAGATTGCCAATATACATATATACAAGAACACAATATTCTCTTGGTACTGAGCACAGTAAGTATATCAGCACTTCAGTGACTGTAAAAACAGCCAGAGTAGCATTTCAGGGAGATTTGGCATGTCATGTAAAAAATGAAACCAGAAATCACTATTTATATATATGCCAAATGGAAACAATATTAAACTTTCACATCCTCTGGAGCAGAAATTGCATGAGAATGTTGTTGCTTGTCCAGAAAACACAAATAAATCAATCAAAGAAGAAAATGTATTGTCATGGCACCCTAAAACTCTGCTGATGTTGTTATTCAAGAGTTAAAAATTATGTACCCATTCAAAAAGATCGAGACATACTTTGAGCAAATGATTTAAAATAATGGTGAAAAGTGAGGACCGATCTCTTCATAATCTGTCATTACAAGGTAGTAGAACTGGGCCTTTTAGCATTAAAGTCAGGCAGTATGGGGCAGGAGGGTGAAGGGAAGGCAGTAGAAATGGACCTAGAGATTATTTTTTGGACTCTCGAGACTGCACAGCATTGAGGAAGATTTCTTGCATTTAACAGATTGAGCCTCCTGGTTAATGGTAGACATATTTCTATATTCTATTCTTCTACAAGCAGAAGATAATAAAGTCGAATGTGTAAGTACTTTTTTAAAATAACCCTGAAACTATCTTTGGTTTTTAGGAATTTTAGGTTGAATCAATAAGCCAATAAATTTATCTCCCATTGAAAGCTAAATCCAGCAATCCTTTCCTTGGAAAATCTCACCCAGGGGTCTTGACACAGAGCTGAAATGATTCTCTTACACTACAATTCAGTCACTGACATGTAAAAGAATGATAAACTCATATTACAATTTCTTTACATTCTTAGGAAAAAAGTCATAGACTCTGGATCTGAATATGTGTCTGTAGTAAACCATGTCTCAAAGCCTGCTGAAATATTTTATGATCATTTACATAATGATGTAGTCAGCCATGTCTTAGTGGTAAAACCACAGCAATTTGGCAGTGAGGCCTGGTAAGCTAAATTGGTTTATATATCCATCTATTTGTTTGTTTCTGTCCTCAGGACTGGTCTACCAGTAAATTATTTCAATAATCTGGAAGAATCAAGTTATTCCTAATAGCAGCTGTAAAATATCTTAATAAATATTGCCAAGTACTAGAAAGTCTGAGTCATTACTGAGAATAACTTTGTGTAACCTATGATTGCAACTTTTAATTAAACTCTCTTCATATTAACATTACCTTGCACCTAATTTCTGCCCATGTTTTATTTTAATTACTTGTATGAATCATATTATGCAAATTTATTAGAGATTAAACTTGTAAAGACCAATGAAATGTTCTAACCAAAATTTGTTTTTCTCAGCTGACTGTCTCCTTGCATTAAGGTGATGCCTAAGTTTTCTGTTTTTGAGGCTGAACAACCACAATTCTCTCAGTCTTACTCTTTTAGACTATTCTGCCACATTTGCAAAGGTAAAAAAATAATTGCAGAAAAAAATTGAGAGCTCAACTCTTCAGTGGAAACATCTGAGGTGAAAGAAATGGCACAGGAAATGTAAAAATGGGATTTCAGATCACCTGAAGTTCATATACTCCCTGTAGCTAGATCTGTAGTATGTCTCATTCCAGACCAGTATGCATCACTTTGAACTTGTCTTGCAATCATTCCCAGGCTACTTTAAGCTTCATGGAGCAGCCTGATGAGAGAAAAGAAATTTGATCTTGTGAGAGATCTGAAAAATGTGAAAGATTTCTAAAAATTTATCATAAATGAGGAGAGTAGACAGAGCACAAGCATTAACTTCCTGGAGTTTTGGAGGTAATTTTAATGTCCATCCAGAATGGGAAGTAGGGTCAAACAGGTTTCTGCCGCATGGTGACACATAGTGGTATGATCATCTTTGTGTTGTCAGGTTGGGTACAGAGTGATCCTGATTAACTTGATCCGTTCAGCACCATCACCTACATATAAATTAAGATTATAATGTGAAAATTTGACTGTGTTGGGAATTCTTCAGGATCAAATCAAGTGATCCAGGTTCAAGGAGGAATTTACATTTCAGGAAACCTGTTTTATGCATATCAAGTAGGATAAATAAATAAAATAAATTTTTTAGAGTACATGAGAAATGAGTTTGTGAGGTGCCATAAATATTTCCTTGTAATATGTACACTGAATCTCTTCTGGAAAACTACTGTACAGAGTTGTGCTAAAGAAAATAAAAGGCAAAAGGGAAAGATCTCTCTTTTTTGGAGACTATGTTGTCTTCCCTTGCAGTGGTGAAAAAGTTTTCATTAATAGTCTTTTAATAATAATTTCTGTTCCTTGGCATAGCAAAACGTGTCTCATGCCTCTGATGGTAGTCCTTTGTGTATCACTGCCAATAATTTCTCACCATGGGATCTTGCACAGGGAACTAAAAATATCTTTAATTTAACTAACTTTTCCAAGGTTACCAAGCAACATACACAGTGAGAATTAAAAGTAAGGAAAAAAAGCAATTCAAAATATTTTCAATACATAATTTGAATGGATAATGTTAACCTTTTTACCTAGTCAAGTGCACTGTTGTAAGTAATTCAATGTTGTCATCAGTCATTTTGAAGCTTCATATTTTCATACACTGTTATTTGCAAAAATGAATAATTGTTCCATACATTTTTTTTCTAGAAGCTTCTTTTAAAAATGATGAATATGATCATGGTTTCTAAGGCATATTCTCCTATGAGTTGCATGAAGAGATGAAGCTTTTAATATATATTCTAAAACATAAATGTATCCAAATCAGAAAATTATTCTCATACTTGAAATACATCTTTCTCTCAGAGATGTTCTCAGTACTTATAACCCAGGAAAGGTAACAGACATCTTTAACCTACTTACAAGACAATGAGCTTTCAATTTCCCAAAAGCACATCCCAGAGTCCTTTAAAACAATCCTTCAGCCAAAATGAAAGAGCAGGCATGGGGGAACACTGAAACTACAAACACCCACGAGAAGTGACCTGAGGAACAAGCCTCCAATTAGTGAAAACAGGCACAGGCCCCTGAAGAGCTGAGCCTTCTCACCCCAAATGCCCTCACACTGGTGGATGAACCTCCGGCCAGTACTGCACAACCTTCTCCCAGTAAACTCAGACCTGTGTCACTTGGACCCCAAAAGCTGATAAACCTCCTCTCACTGTGCACTACATCCACCAGTAAACACATCCCAACTTAGTTTTGAATTTACTGAGAGAAAGAAAACAGCACTCCAGTTAAATTTAACCTTTTCCATGTGAAGACCTTAGTAGAAAGTAACATGTGGGGAGCATTGAGGTGACCCTTCTCCAGAGGGGATCTGGCCTTGGAGTGACCACGGCACCACAGGAGCTGTCGTGCTCCCATTGAAATTATTTTGCACAACATCAGAAATGTACTCTCAGTAGAGAGTTATGGTGTCTGCAGTTTAATGAAATGAGAACATGTAGATAAACTGCAGCTGAAGATACATATGTTTTCCAGATCAATTCAGACAGCAATTGCCTATTTTCAAGGCATCAGGTTTTACTGAAATACTTGATGTTTACACCAAAGCAAGTAGCACAGTTTGATGATTGAGTATTCAAATATTTTTTTAATATTTTATCATCTACCCAGCATAGCAAATCTGAGGAATTCAAAATGCAAATCTCCATTAAAACAGAATCTGAACAGTCCTTATGGTGGATATTCAGCAGTTTGCTTAACTCCATATCATAACCACATCTTTAGGATATACACTCAGCTAATGAAGATAACTATATGAACTGCATTTTTCCAATGAAATGATAGTTTCTACTCAAATTTAGTAGCTGTACAAAGAATCGCCTCTCTGTAGCAAGATTTGGCTGTCAAAAATAAAAAAATAAAAATATCTACTTTTGTCATAAATAAAGATTATAAAAAGACAGCAGACTGCTCAAAATAGAATCAGCCTTGCATATGTGGGTCTGAGGGTATTTGAAAAATCTCATTATCCATTTGTTTGCTGTACCTAAGCGAAGTGATAATCAGCTAGGAAATATACAGAAAAAAACTAATCCAGGAAAAGCTTCCATACACAAGGGACACCCTGTATAACGTTTTATCAGTATCACTCCCTGTGATAAAGTATTGAACTACAAAATGCCAAATTCTATAATACATAAGTGACCTTGAAAAAGCTGTTTTGTCTGGTTAGACTTTTCACCTAAAAGCATACTTCTGCAGCTGGAAAAAACATCTGTCCCAAATACATATATTGATACCATGGATGAGGCACTAATATCTCAAGAGATATGTTAACTTAGTTTAAAAAAAAATCAAGATTTCAATGGTGGCTCCTTCCTCATTGATAACAAAATAAAAGTATTAAGACAAAAACAGCCAATTAAAAATACCTATAAAGTCACACTGTCATGATTTATAGAAATATAACAAGTTGTTAAGAAATGCAACAAAGATGATTGTAGTGGAATAGCATATATTATTCTCCTAAACTTTTTAAAGAATGCCTAATGATTGCAGTGAGAGATAGACTGAAAAATATTTATAAGCAGATGTCTATCTCTGGATGTCTTCTGTGACTAATTTGGATTGTGTCACAGAACTAAAACTCATTGTTCATTTTTAACCCATTTGAGGGCAAGTTAATTAACAAAACCCTGATTAAGATGAGAATTCTCTACAGCTGTCACAAGGAACGTATTAAGATGGGTAGACACAGACATAGATGCACACACACATAAAATTGGAGTAAATAATTAAAATTGAGTTTAATCAAACATGAAAAAAAATCCCTCTGAAAAGCTTAAACCTCTTGAGACTAAGTTTTGCTTTGGTGTAGAAAGTTATCACTGTCAGAATAAAGCTGATTTTGATATAGATTGTGTTGAAGGCTTTCTAGCATGTTTAATCTCAATTATAGTTTCTTTTTGAATAACTAATTTTTTTCCAACTAAACCCATTAGCTCATGATTCTCAGGGGAGCACAGTATTATTTCTTTAAAAAGTTAATTTCTACAGTAATAAACCGTAATCTTTCACAGGACTTCTAAAAAATCTACTGTAATAAAAAAATTGATTGCTTTTAAAAGCATTTTTATTACACTGTGATGATTTACATTACATTTTAATAATTATCTCCGCAAGTAAGAAAATGCATTAATTTAGAAACATAGCTTCTTTGTTTGCTGGAGTCTGTTAGCAGCTAAACAATCAGCTACATCAGAAACTGCTAATTTCTGGTTGGTTGGAGGAAAAATTTCCCTCCCTCAGTTCTATTTTTATTTTATTTTCTTGATATTAACCCAAAGAACTTCCAATGAGATTCCATAGTTTTTGTTACTCTTTTTGGGCATATGCCATCTTTATAATATAGTTGTTTTTATGTCTACATAAAGATGATCCATTTATGCAAAACTATCACAAAGTTATTATTCATGTTAAAATGAGCTGCTGATATAAAGATTTTTTTTTCTCTTCATCTAGTCATTGTATATTATTAATATCCACCTTTTTGTTCTGAAACAAAGAATACTTAATGCATTCACTGTTTCCTTATTTTGTGGGTTGAGATATCATGCAGTTGTTTTTGTGCTATTTGACAGATTCCCTCTTTTATCTTTAACTTAAAGCTCACTTAACAACACAGGTCAGTTTTGCAAGCTTGAGGTCAATGACCCTTTTTAATTGCAGTGAAACTATTCATAAGTTTTCATATAATGCTCCAGAAACTGGGTCTCAAGCTTGCTGTTGATTCTCTTACACTTGGAAATAGGAATAAGACCTATATTTTTCCCAATCTAATTTCCATTTAAGGTATTATTATTATCAGTATTATTTGTAGATTTTAAAATCACAACAATTTCAGTAGTTGATTATTTGAGAATCTTTAAGTTTTCATTTAATGTTAATGGATTATCTTCAAAAATCTTTCTATGTAAAAATTACTAAAGCCCTTACAGTTATGTTGTCTGATTTCACTATGAAACTGCAAAGATATGGTTGTGTGTTTAGGAGATAAAATATGGTGCACCAGGAATTCCTAAACCCATTAGGAAATAAGAAATAAAATATTCTGTCTAGAATTATTAAAATCTAGCATTTGTAAACTCTTTGTATATCTCAGTTCAGTATAACTGCAATTGAAATAATGGAACTAGTTTGATCTTTCTTTAAAGAATCTTTCATGAAAAGATGCATGACAACAACAATTAGATTGAAGTAATTAAAAAATCCTTTATCCAAACCAACTCTGTGAATATGAAACACAAGAATTGTGGTACACGATGTATAACCATGGAGAAAACAATTCAAGCACAATTCCAGAGAAACCTATGTTGTGCTCTTTGTATCAAAGTTCTACTCAAGCATGACAGCTTGCTATTTCAAAAGCATCACTCTACAAAAGACTGAAATCAGGAAGTCATGTTAGAATAACAAAACAAAAATAATATTCAACTATTCTCAAAGTTTGCCATAAAAGGCCCAGATAAATAAGGACTGAAATGAAAACAAACAAAAAATAAAGCTTCTTATGAATAGAACACTTCCAGCAGTCTAAATTCTTATTTTCAGTGACTGTGCCGAGGAAAAATGAGGACTAACTAAACTGTAAAGACTGTGCTAAACTTCCATCTAATCAGTGCCCATGATAGACAAACAACTTAAACATAATGCATTACTAGTTAACTACAGGTCAAAACGAAGGCTATTTTATTTCCTAATTGCAAACAAGAGTTTTGTGATGACAGTTGCATCTGTAGTCATCAATCAGAATGACCAAGCACAGGACTGACAAGGTTCTCCAGAGCATGCCAGTGCAGTGCTTATGTACCTCCAGGTAGAAGGATCCCTCAAGTGGCTCAAGGCTGGACATCCAGCAACAAGAAATGAAAAATGACTTGTCAAAATGAAGTCAAAAGAGGAAAACAGAGATGCAAGACCTGACACAGTGACAAAATTGCATGATAAAATGGTAGAGGCAATGACAGCAGGGTTTGTTCCTGCCTGTACTGGGACATGAAAGTAAAGTAGAGTGTAAAGTAAAGCATTAAGTGAAATGTAAAGTAAAGTATAAAAGCAAAGTTGTCTGTCAATCACGGTAGGGAAGAGTTTGGGCAGCAGTTCTGCAAATAAGGCAGAACTAACGTGTTTAGGATCACCTTTTCAGCAAGAGGAGACACAGACATATGGGAATATTGTCATCTTTGTGACTACAGGTCTTTTCCCTGTTGAGTGACTGCACTTACTTGGGAACAAAGGCTTAGATTAATTTGAATGATTTAATTAGACAGGGACAGTTTACTTCTTTACCATATACAGTTCAAAGAAGCCTTAACTTCAATTTTTAATAACAAAGAAAAATGTATCTATACAAGAGCTCAAATATAAAAAGTATGAATTACAAGATATGTCAAGGGATAACCTGCCCTAACATGTTCCTATCTCAAGTTGCTGAATTTTGAGATGTAGTAATACCAACACAGAGTCTAAATTTAGAGGGGACACTTGTGACATCACAGTTCTGTGCAATTTCAATTTAATTCTATGATTTAATTTAATGAAACAGATTGGAATGGATCTCATGAAGTCATCAGCTGTAATCCCTGTCATTAAGTAGGTCCACTTAAGATGACTTTGAACAAGATTTACTGTCTCCAAGAATTGAGATTTCATAGCTTTTCTGCACAGCTCTTTGGAGTGTTTGATCACCCTGGTGGTAAGGTTTTTCCATAGATAACCATAATTTCTAATTTTGTTATTTGTGCCTATTGGCTCTTGTCATACAACTGTAGGCCTCTGAGAACAACCTGGCTTTGACTTCACTCCATCTTCCCATCTGGGAATTGAATACAGCAGGATCTCCCTTAGCCTCCCTCTTGACCATTTCTCCCAACTTGGCCTTCCCTTCTCCTATGTACTTCCAGAAGCCTGCACTTCAAATCCCTCACGAGTTCTACATCCTCTTCAGCTGTTTCTTTTGGCTCCCCAACCCAGCACACCTGAGCATTATCTCTGTGCTCCTCCCAGGTGGCCAGTCCTTATCTCCACAGCCCTTACACCTTCTTCCTGCATCAGAGCTGAGTCAGGGACTCCCTGCTCTACTATGCTGGCACTCTGTCTTTACCTGCCTGATAAACTTCCTACCTGGTATCAGCATGAATCATTCTGTGCTTTGAGGATGTAAACCTTGAAAATCAACCAGGTCTTCATGGCCTCTTTTTCTCTTCAGGCTAGACTCACATGACATCTCAACAAGCACAATTTTAACAAGTCAGAATCTGCTCTCCAGAGGTCTCTGGAGGGTCTAATTCAGCTGTTTTTTCTATGTACTCATTTATCTTTGGATCTTAAACCATTCTGTCTCATAGTGCTACAGTTAAGGTTGCCACCACAGGTCCAGCACATCCTCTCCCATAGACTGTATGCATGAACAAGCTGTCCCTCAGTATTTTTCAGAAGCTCCCAACAGTCTTCACACACTGTTTATCTAGCAAATGTTGGAGTGGTGAGTGTATCCTATGTGACTGATATCATATGAGCATGAAATTTTCTCCAGAAGTTTAAAATGGTTTCATCTGATTCTTCACCTTTAACAAGTAGTCTACAGAAAACACCAAGGTGTCACCATTGTTGGTCCTTTCTCTGATCCTTGAGTTCACAAGTGACTTGTGACACCTTCCGAGGCGAAATTCTCCATAAAGCAGGATAAAAGAAATTAAAAAAACCCTGAACTGTTTTTGCATAAGGATTATTTAGGGAATTAAAAGAAATTGCTACTAGTGAAGTATGTCTGCTTAATAAATATATATATATTTCCTACTCAATAAGAAAATTTGAATTAACCAGTTCAATCTACATGGGACATAACTTAGACTTAAAATACTTACTGTATTTGGTTTACATGGAAGGGTTTTGATAGCAGTAGGGCTTAAATGTTGTCCTCTGTGACAAGACACCATGACCTGCCCCCATATTGGACAGAGCCAGTTTCAGCCAGATCCAAAATGGACCTGCCGAGTCAATCAGTGAAACTGGAGGTACCTTTGTCATAATCTGTAAAAAACATGGTGCAACAGCTGTCAGAGAGTAGAAAAACTGTGAGGGAGCAAAATGATTATTTTAACATTCTGGGAAGGACTGTGTGTGGGACCCCCTGCTGGAGCAGGACAAAAGCATGAGCAACAGAGACAACACATCACAAAGTGACCATAGCTCCCATTTCCCATTCCTGTGCAATGCTTGGTGGGAAAAGGCAAAAGAGTAAGGAGTGAAATTGAGCCTGAAAAGAAGGGAGGGATGGAGGGAAGCAGGTTTTAATTTAGAGATCTTTTGCTATCCTATTCTCATTTTAATTGTCAATAAATTAGTTTCCCAAGCTGAGTCTGTTGTGTGCATGATGGTAATCGGTGAGTGATCTCTCTGTCCTTATCCTGACCTGTGAGTTTTTCATCTTATTTTCTCCCTGTGTTCTGTTGAGGAAGACTGAGGGAGTAGCTTGGAGGACACCTGTCAGCCAGCAAAGTTCAACCAATTACGTCTGAGAAATCAACACAGAAAAGGCTGTTTGCCCTTTCAGCTTGACGTTTGAATCTAAATTAATTAAATTCAGAGCCAATTAGTAAATCTGAATAAGGATAGTTTATTTATGGTCATTTATGTGATTTGTACTGTATGGATTCTTCAGAAGCATGAAACCAATTCTACAAACAGAAATTTAATATAGAGTTTGAGAAGAGAATATGTTTTTCTCTTTTATTTAATGTGAGTTTTTGAATTACAGCTGGTCTTGTTGAGTGTTATCAGCCATGTCACCCTGTTTCACGACCTGTGATTAGTTCAATAGCTTATGTCAGGATATGAAAACACCTTGCCTAGAAAGGTTTGGAATGGAAGGGTTTTATCCACTTACATCACCCCAAAATCAAGAGATAAAGTGACAGTATACAAACTAAAAAATAATAGCTTTGAAGTACCTTGTTAAAGAATCTATTCCCTTTAGTAATGGGATTTTTTTTCCCTCTCACCTTGTGTTTTGTTACATCTGTTACCTGAGAAAAGCACATCCATTCCAGACCCCAAAAGAGAGACTTCTGTTGGCACTTAAAAACTGTTGCATCACCATTTCCTTGAACAATAATATTTTCAGACTTCTTTTACATTTTTTTCTTAATTAGATGGAGCACCTTAAATACACGTTTTTCTTATCAAACAGAAGCAATTTTTGCCCTGTTTTTTGAATCATAGGATACAGCTGGCTAGACAGGAAAGGTTTCTTTCCCAGCAGTACTCTTTGACTGGCTGACAAGATCCTTCAGCAGTTTGTAATAGCAGATCTGGAGCTGCTTTGGTCAGTCATCTGCTTACGAAGCTAATAGCGCTTTTGTCTTCTCTAGCCTCAAGGAAATACTTCTCTCTTTTTTGCTATTATTCATTCCTGTTTCCTAGAGGGTACCTTCCTTCCATATGGCAGTTACATGGGTTGAATAGGTGATTATAAAATAGGTTTAAAAGCCTAAGATATGAATAATATAATTCAGAGACAGATTGTGAATATTAATTTTCTGATCCTCAGAAAAATTAATAGAATTAGATAATAAATATTCTTAGAAATTAAGTGCTTTTCTTTTAAGGATTCCCCAGATTTTGATCAACACCATCTAGCTTCCTATTGCTCTCAGTTTATGAACATTTTCTGAAAACATGGTATGGTCAAAATATTGTGATGGACAAGTAGAGAGGAAATTACATACAAGTGATGTCAAGAATGAATTACTAGCCTAATCAAAATTTAATGGTATAACTAAAGCACATTATTATTTGGTCAGGTACAGAGATACTAATGCTCACAGATAAAATAATTTGGTCAATATGTATATCCCTAATAAGGTTACATTAAAAAAAATGTTATACAATAAAAACTGGGGGAGGTTTGTGAACTATCCTTTTCTTCTGATGCTATGTTTACCATTATGTTTGCACAGCTCCCTAAAGTCCTAAGGCTGATGGCTTCTGTCTTGGTATGCTAGGAAGGCAAAACAGTGAACTGCCATCAGCTGGAAGCCTTCACAGGGAGATGAACTGTGGGTGCTCCTTCTTCATTGCAAGGATTAACAAGATGTTCATGCTTCCTCCTCATCAGCCTACTGTTCACTTGAGGTCCTATTTTTCTTCTGACACGCTTTGTGCTCTGTCTCACTAGACCATAACTAATTTTATTTTTGACTTTGTTAGGTGTCATACATTCAATATGAGTTAGATGCTGGTTATGTATCTTTTGTGTTACACACAAAGTGGAGAGGTTTTTTTATTAACTTGTTCTTGTATCCATAATTCACCATTGACTGGTGAATTGCTGAAAGCCTTGATGCCTCAGGTATCATATAATTATTTTCCTGTTATAAGTTGAATGAGCTTTCTGAGTTTATTCTACATGCAGTAACTAACTGCTACTCCTACCAATATGCAAATTATTTGTAGTAGGCATTACAACAAAAAATAATACCATTTTAAGAAAACAAGTAGACAAAATCCACATGGACATTAGCTGTTACAGCTAAGCAAACTAAAATATGCTGAGGCCAAGAAGTCCAGACAAGATGAGCTCCTACACTGTCAAGTCAACACATAACTAGGGGGTCTATACTGATAACAGCAAAAAATTTTAGTTACCAGGCTACATTATGTCAGGTTTCTGTTCTAGAAAAGAATACTAACTATCTTGAAAGCAACCTTGGATGAACAGGCAGCTGTCCAGTGCTTAGCTGCCTGCTGAGGTTAAACCATGACAGAGGTATAATTGTGCTTTCTCATTCCTTGTACCCTATTAAATTATTTAGTTGAACTTCCTGGATAGAAATACATTATACTTATGTAAAGCATGTTGTGAATATGAAAAGTCACAAGCAATTCCACCTCCTAGAAATTCAGTAGGTAGATTGTGAATAATGGAATGTTACATTTGCCTCTTCTTTTTAATGGATGATCTACGGAAGAGGAATAAAAATTTCAAACACATTTCTCTGATGGGGAGGAAATGACAAAAAAAAGGTAATAGTAAAACTATATAATTTCCAGTGCAAAATAAATATTTAACGTATACTCTAAGATTAAGCTGTCACTGTGCATAAAGAGATGGTTATATTTTATTACCACTAGCCTCATTGCAAATACTAGTATTGGTCATAAAATTATTATACTTGTTAAATGTTCCACCTATAATATTTGACATTGTCATCATCTGATGTACTTAATTTTAAAGGATAATTTTCCAACGACCCAAAACTCTAATCTTTTTCTTACAATACATATAAGTAAAGGACAGGCTAATTCATCTTTATGTATACATATAACTTTAACTAGTTTATTTTGCTGTTATTAGTATTTCTCCTTGCCTTCTAAAGTTAAAAAGTTTGAATTTAAAGATCTCTCCTAGCACAATATGTTTTACAGTATGCTTTAGATTATGCATATATTCTTTTTGCAAAATCATAGAAATCTCTAATGATTATTTACTCATTTACTCGGACTGCAGTTAGAAAACACAATCACCCAAAATGTGTAGCCTATCTTCAGCTCTGTGAAACTACCAAAACATGATTTTCCCTGAGATATGACTGACATTTCATAATATTAATGTTACTAGATCTCTGCATATCCTTATTTAGAAACATAGTGTTAATGTAAGAAAACCAAAAGCCAAATGTAATCAGTAATAAAGAATTAAATATATGCTTTAATATAAAGTAACATCATTTATGTCATAGCTTCTCATTAGTTCTTACTCAGCAGAAGTCTCTAAAAACATAGTTCATCAAAATTCATGATTAAGTTCATGTCATAGAAGGACAACATTAGGCATTCTTCTAATGGCAGTACAATTACAGAAGAGTCTGAAGATTATTTCAATTACTGGGAGAAGTAAAATTAAAATCCCCCAATTTCTAGTAGTTTACAAATCTTCAAATTCAAATATCTTTTATAAATAAAAAAACCCCAGGCATTTTTTTACATACTCACCTGTGTTACAATTACTCATCCAGCTCTTCTGAAGCTATCCGAGACAATATGCTGCTACACGTGCAGTAGTTAAAAACTGCCTGGGTAAGGTTGCTTTTCCAGGTTTATTGACAGATGCATGGGATGACCTCTAAGGCTGACTAAGGGGTTTGTCACTTGTGACTGATGTACCCATTCTGTGCTTATGCTGATAAAACCTTTATTCAACTTTGTACTCTCATGCATTTTCTTATACCATGTACAAAACAAATGTATCTTTTTGACCAGCTGTCATTTCATGTAGGGTAAGACAAATTTTTACCGCTTCAGTTTTCCATGAAAAAATAGGTAAAAAACCCCAACCAGGCAAAAGGAATTATTTGTTCTTTAGCAATTCCAGTTATCAAGAGTGAATGGCACACAACTGCAAGAATTACTCATTGCTGAAACTTATCAATGTATGACATGTGTTATTCCCAAGCAGTTTCATGTGAAGTGTCCCACTAAGGAATACTAACTTATATCTTAAAAATTATGCTGAATACCTAAAGGCATGATATACCTAGTAATGTATTATTTACATAGATGAATTTGAAACTCTCAGATATTCTTGTAGCAGCGATATTGTGAGCAAACTAAAGCTGCTTTTCTGGGACTAAGACTGTAAGATATAAATAAATTTGACAGGCCAATGGAGACTTTTGGGTCTGCAAATTGGTAATCAGAATGATCCAGAAATCTAGCTTGCATCTTTTCTTCAAACATCCATCAAAGCTATGTAATCTCACAAAAGGGTTTATTTTGGAAACCTATAATGTTTTCTCTGAAAGAATTAAAGTCTGAAGAATATCTGTACTCCAGTCTTTGCATATCTCAAATATAGTTATTTATAAATACATAATCTTTTGTGGATTTTAAATTTTTAATTAAAAAATAAAATTCAAGAGTGGTCTTAACCACTTTCACTAGTTACTAACTCTGAGGTGAGAAAATTACTCCAAAACCTTAAAAGCACTACATGGTGATAGTGCTATTTATGTGTCATAGCTTCCCTGAGGCTTAATTTGTGCTGACATAAAACCCCATGAGTGTTCCAAGGACAGATGAGGATGAAGAGTGAAGAGTCTGCATACTGAGTTTGGTTTATTCAGGGAGATAAGAAACCTGCCAAAGACTCCAGATGACTTACTTTTGGATGATGAACATAGGCCTTTAGATCAGATATTTTCTAAATTATATATATAACTTGGGGAAGAACATCTTTAGCTTGCCAATATTCTGATAAATAATTTATCTTGTAACTGAAAAGCTTCTTTATCCCATAAGCTTCTAAACATTCTTAATACTTTCATGGTTTCAGTATTGCTGGCAGAATGCCCTGTAGACAAATATAAAATTTTAAACACTTCTTTTTAATTTTCTTTTTAAATGTTGGTTTAAATTTGTTTTTTAACCAGAAGGCATTCTAAAACTCAACCCAAAGAAAATGTGAGTTTATACTTCAAACATTGCTTGAGGGATCCTTTTGTCAGAGGAGGAGACAGTACAGAAGGAAACTTTGAAGCAGGAGAACTTCATGTTATTAAATGATGGCATTTTACATCTTGCATCTGCTGAATAATTTGTCTCAGAAGAAGATAAGTAACAATGCTCAAACTTAACAACCAGGACTCTCCTTTGATTAGTTTCATTTAAATGTTCTCAAAAAAACCCCAAACATATATAATTGTCTGAATCAGTCACCAACACCGATGTCCATTACAGAAACTAAAGAAAAGAGCAAAGTATAATTTCTTTCTTTTTCCTTTTTCTTTTTTCTTTCTATTTCAAATACATTTCAGGATTTTGCTCTCCTGTTTCAGTGCCTTAAGATAGCATGGACTTCAAATCTTTTAGGTTTACTGCTGAGGACCAGAAATTACTCTAGAATAAAGGCTGAGGGGTAATCTGAAGTACCTGACAATGACAATTCATGATGAACAAGACATGTCAACCACCCATTTCCAGATTCATTAAAACCCAAGAAAGCTACAGGTACTTTCTACCACTGTAATCAATATTTCAGCAAACAGTATAATAATTTCTCTTATTACTTAACTTACTTCTTAAAAGTTCTCTTCTAATAACTCAGAAAACCACAATTTAATAAAAGTTTAAAGAGTCTAGAGAGGTATGGACAGGTATAGATTGATATCAGGTCACTTCATGCAAGTGAAAGAACAAAGTGATGGAAACAAAAGCACAGAGCGATTCAATGCCAATATTGAGCCTCTCAAGATCTCAATCCTCATGCAAAATTAATGTGCATCCAAGATAATTTCTGCCAAGTTTTTCAGCTAATGAGTTAGATTCCTATCCAGTTAGATACCAATGCATTGTTAATTGGAAATGTTTTACCAAGCATTGCATTTTCTATCTGACTGTTACAGTTGGGCATGTTTTCTTATGATTTATGATTAGCTGAGGAAGTTAAGGAATCACGGCTTTTTTAGCACAGATGTTCCATAAATGGGAATTAATTTTAAAATATGTTAACGACTTTCCCATCCTGAAATATATGAGATAACTATTACACAGATAACTTATATCAGATAATGATTAATATAAATTTATTGCATATTAATATATTTCAATAGTACAATTAAACTATTAATTGTTCTGCTAGATATCAAAAATTTAGATGTAGTATACTCAGATAGCAAAAGCTTTGCGATAGAGGAACCATAAATAATATTTTAAAAAAATAACAGAAGAGTAGTAAATGTTCAAACTGTCATAATGCTGTAAAAACTGCTGATCATCAGCAAGAGTTTATGTTGGTACTTTATTTACAGGTGTAAAATTCTTACATCTGTAATAAAATTATGACTGTTAAATTATTCCAATAAAACCTAATTCTTCTCCACAAATTAAACAGTGGAAGCTACAATAAATATTTGAAAATTATTCAATTCCTCTGAGACTTTTTTCTTTCACAAAAATAGAAGAAATATTTTATAGTTGAAAAATATCATAGCTCATTAGTGCAACAGACCTTCCAAATAAACTGATTGGCTATTTTCGCATAATAGTGACCCATAATCTTTTCTATATAATATAATCTCAAAAGAATCATTTGCATAACCCCACATCACCTTAAAAAACCCCACAGTAATTCAAACAAAATCACCTAGAACTGTTTCTAGCAATTTGTCTTGGTCTGAGGTCGAAGAATGAATTTTTGTTTGAACATGGTCTGGGGTGACATCCTTTTCTTCTAAACGCCTTCATCCTGATCACAAAGTAGGAAGAGCACGAAACTGACTTTCGGAGCACATCAATCTCACTTAAATCTCTTAAACTTAATTGCCACATACTAATAAAAGGTCCATTTCCTACATCTTAAGACTTACAAGGATACACAGTGTTCAACAACTGTCATCTAAATAACTATGGAAATTGCTGAAAAAGCTAACATATTTGTTCATAGATTAACATGGTAGAGGTGGAATTAACTAGACAAAATACAAGTGTTGCTTCCAATTTTTAAAACGTGTAATTCTAAGTAAGGAAGATACGGGTCAAAGCAAGAAGGTTGAAACTTAATGTAAGAATATCCAACCATTACATTTTTTTGAGAAAGAAAAGCTATTTTCACTATAACTACAGTCTCCACACAAAACAGTCCTTCACTTGACATATTTTCATAATGCCAGAATTATTAAAGAGAAACATTTTCACCAAAGCTGATGTCAAAGATACTGCCAATATATATTCAAATTCCATTTACATCAATCTTCAGCCAATTCCGATTTGTTCATCACATACAGGCACTGGAAGAAAGAAAATACTCTTCCAAATTTTTAAGTGTAATAGTGATGATTTATAACAGGAAATAATTAAACATTAGTATAATTTGTGATAATATTTAGCAAAATTTAATTTTAAAATTTAAAACTGTCTTGGTTTTTCAGTCTTCTAAACACTCCAAACAACACAGATCTTTATTTCTGTACCTAATATATGTAAAAATAAATTAATTAATAATATTATATTATATTATATTATATTGAATATAATATAAATTAATATTTAGCTTTAACAATTTTCAGTCATCAAGTGATTGAAATATTTATGAAATATTTAAAAGAATCTTCAAGTGTATATCATATGTATTTTATAAGAAATTATTATAATTTTTGCTTTGCAACTGTTTTTATTTTGTCTAACAATTGTTCACAGGGAACTTTCTACCCCATTTAAAAATTATAATTAAATAAAATTTTTCTCAATCCATAGTGTCATCTTTGTTTGCTTGTTTTACCCAGGACTAGCAATCTACAGGGAACTCATCACCCCACATGGAAGAAGAAAAGTATTTCTATTATGATTCTTATCTGTATTTTATTGCACTCATAAGAAATCTTTAATAGGAAGAAAAAACAAAAGTCACAGGATGCACTCTGAATCAATAATTTTTGTGACAACAGGTCTATTACAAATTTTTCTTTCAGGCTAATCTCAGTTGCTAAAACTTGATCCAATTGGTTTTTGTATTATACTGATCTAAATGCATTACACTTCATGCTTCATTTACCCGTTCTGCGACTGTAGTCTAAATAATAAACACAAAGGTGCATACTAACAATTCTGTCTGCAGAAATTAGTTACCTGCTTTATTTACTTATTGATTCTCCCTTCCTCATCATAGAATCATAGAAAAATTTAGTCTGCTAAAGGCCTTAAATTCATTGAGTCCAACTGTTAACCCCAGCACTGCCAAGACCACCACTAAACCACAAGTGCCACATCTACACATCTTCCAAATACCTCCAGAGACGGTGACTCAACCACTTCCCCAGGCAGCCTGTTCCAGTGTTTTATTTCTCTATCAGTAAGGAAGTTTTTTCTTACATCCCACCTAAATCTGTAATGGTGTAACATGAGGCCATTTCCTCTTGTCCAATCTTGTTACTTGGAGATGAGACTGACCCCCACCTTGCTAAAACTTTCTCTGGTAATTGTAGAGAGTGATGAGATCTGTGCTTATGATGGGTTAGGCCACAAGAACCTGCTGTGAATGCTGTGAAGTCAGAAGGCATTCAAAGCTCTTTGAGACTGTAGAGATTACAATAGGGTTAGTGGGAACCTGTTAACCTGTAAATAAATTCTTGACTGAGATGAGAAAATTGATTATTCATTTATTTATTGTTTCCCTTTATAGTTCATTACCTTTTTTTTTTTTTTTTTTTTGTGTGTGTGTGTAAGGATGTTTAGGTAAAATTCCATAATCTCTCTTCAAAACCACAGCAGTGCAGTCTAATAACATTGATTCCTGCACTACACCAGACATATAAGCATATTGGGATCCACTGAATACAATTTAAACTTCTAATCATGATATATTTATTTGCCCAGTGCTGGGCTAGGCAACATAACACAGAGATCTAGTAAGTACAGCAGTACTAATGTAATGGAGAGAAGAAAGTGCATCATCAAATATCTGCTGCAGAGAATGCAAATCTCCTAGACTCTCTCTAGCAGATATCATGGACTCAATGGACTTACAAACCTATTAACATAAGCAATGTGTTTAGACAAATTCATTTAAATTTCCTCACAAATGGTCACAGATATATGGCCTTAAGATCTGCGGAATGCTCAGATGTCCCACATATAAATATTACAACTAGATTATTTGAAAAGATTGATTGAAAACATTTTGTTTAAAACTAGCATAACATTTCAACCAATAAACATGAGGATATGCAGAATATATTCCCTAGGCATCTTTCTTCACCACTGACCCATGAATGATATGCTGAATAGTAATACAGATTTTTTTTTTCTTTCTCAGCATGCAATCCCATTGGGTTCTCTCCCTAGATCTGACCCTTAAAGGGTACATACAGGAATAATTAAAATATGTATTACATAATGAAGTTTATCCATTGTAGACCTAACCTGGAAATGTTTATTTATGCAAACAGATAAAGGATTTGCATTAACTTTATTTTGGTGAGGAAAAATACTACCTATAAGAAAAAAAATACAAAAATAACCTCCCTGATATGTTAGAAAGTAAACATGTTTGAAAGAAAATAATTAAAAGTTTGTTGATCATCCTGCTTCCAGCTCAGTGAGTTAAGACATTGCAAAAAAAAAAAAAAAAACTTCAAACAAATGATAATTTATTTACAAATGTAAATATATATTACCAAATCACAGAATGAGTAAGGCTGGAAGTGGCTCATCTGGTTTAACATCCCTGCACAAGCAGGGTCATCCCAGAGCACATGGCACAGAATTGCATCCAGATGGCTCTTTAATATTTCCAGTCAAGGAAACTCCACAAGCTCTCTGGGCAATCTGTCCTAGTTCATGGTCACCTGCATAGAAAGAAGTTCTTCCTCATGTTCATGTGGAACTTTCTGTGCATCAATTTCTGACCATTGCCTCTTGTCCTACTGCTTGGCACTAGCAAGAGGAGCCTGGATCCATCCTCTTGACACGCTCCCTTCAGATGCTTCTATGCAGTGATAATGTGGGGCTCCTCATTATCCAGAACTGAACACAACACTCCAGATTTGCCTCTCTAGGTTTAGTAGAGGGGCAGGATCAACTCCTTCAACCTGCTGGTAATGCTCTTCCTAACACTCCCCAGGACACCATTGGCTTTCATGGCTGCAAGGGCCCACCAGTTTTTTGTGTAATATTTATTGTTATTAAAACAAAAAACCACTCAAAATTCTCATTGCAGTGCATGCCTCAAATATTTCAAAGGAGACTTTGTTATTTTAAGGACAATATTGCCAAATAAAAGCAGTATGGTAAAGTTCCTTGTTCTACATATAATCTTTGTGCAAGAGTGCAGTGTGAATGAGAGAAAGATAAACGTGAATAACCCTTTGGTCATTTCCACTCTTCTGTTTGATCTACATAGTGCTTAAGCAAATCTTGATTTCTGGAACAGAAAAGGAAAAGTGCTAGAACAAGCAGCAGATAGACAATGAGCAGGTGTAGTGTGAAGTGCATCTTCTCAAGAATGGAGTCATTGCAAGAAAGTAAACAGATACTGCAACCAGTATCTGTTAAAACCCAGAAGATTTTACCTGTGATTCCTGAATACACTGGTGCAACAAAGAGGAAACATCCACACTTCTTATTAGCTCTTTATTGCCTACTCTTATATGGTAGGTGCTAGAGAATTATATTAAAGTGAATAAGATGTAAAAACTGCATTTTCTATGCCTTGTTTTGATGCATATTCTGAGACTCTTACTGGACTTCATTATATAATATGGCCTGATGGCATCACAAAGTGTGCAAGTCACATATATTTGTCCTCTTGGGGATGTATAAGTATTTTATTGTGTTACATTAACTATTCATCAATAATAGGGTTTTTGAATACTTGGTGAGCTTCATGGTCTAGCTTGGTAAAGATGACATTGAAGGAGTTCCTGGAAATGTCTGCAATGCCCAAGCTTATCCGAAAACTAAATGTTTGCCAAAGACAGACAAAACTTGGCACTACCTATTTAACACCTCTTCTGTACAGACCAGTATCCAGCTGAAAACCTCCCGAAATTAATAGATGTCTGTGAATTCTGGTGAAAGCTCTGCATGGTTAGGCTGACTTGCAGTGTTCTGTTCTGTGTTCTGATCAACCATTAGGAAATCGATCATCCACAGCAGAGACAAATGGGTAAAGAAATGGGTATTACTTCATAGTGTACAGGATTTTATCCCGAGGACAAAGCCAAATTCACAGTAATGAATAATGTCAGGGGTTAAGAGCAAGGCATTTAATTTTTACTTGGTTCAATTCTAATCTGTATCATGAAGATATTAACACTACCACACTCAATATCAGACTCCTTAAAATGCTGGAAAGGCATTAAATGAACTTTATATAAAAGGAGTTTCTGGAATGTTATGATCGATCTCTATGCCCATCACACATCATTTTTTATGAGCTAGGAGAAATAATTCCTTTTGCAGACATAAAAACATTACATAGTATCTTGACACATGCTACATTGGTTTTCCTGTTTTGATTCCTGAAACTTTTATTTTGCTTGTAAAATACAGTTCTTTTTACTTGTTTCTGGCCAGTTGCTAACATACAGTGAACATCCATTAGTTAATATTCTATTAATATTTCCTATTAACTCTATTAGTTTGCTAAACAGGACTGTTGAAACTACTTTTAAAACCCATTCCATTCATTTTTCTATCCTAACATTAGCATTGTACTATAATTTTTGTGGGTTTTGTTTTGATTCTTTACAAGAATTTACATTTGCTTCATTGAATATTTTCTAGTCTAGATTATACATAAAAACTCACTCTTTAGTATATTATTCAGTCATGTAAAACAACTTTTTTGCATATCTTCCCTTATTTCACAATATTTGTTTTCTTACAGGAAGCTAAATGTGTTACTGAACTATTCATTGCTATAGTGTTCTCATATCCTTCTGGGCTGCACTACACAGAAACTTCACACATATATTAATGTGGATTTTTGTTAAAAGAACCATGTCAAGTTTTTACATATTTATGGTAATTGTGAACTTATTTGTCAACTAAGAAGTTGGTTGAGTGTAAAAAAAGTTTAAGAAGCTTTCAGAAACCTGCTGTTTTGAGGTGGCATGAGATGGAAGTCAAAATGCTTAATCAGATTAGTGGAAAACAAATTACCTCAAAAATAATTTGTTCCCTTATTTCTATGATTTGCATGTAATAAAAGAATATTACTCACAAGTGTCATGATATTTGGTGCGTTTGCTGTAAGAAATTAAGGTTTATATGTCTTAATTGTTTTAATTTCAGGTAAATGTTCATGAATGGTTGAATATCTGTGCAAAATGCTTGATTATATTTATTTTCTAATACATTTCTATTTCAGTGGAGCAGTGGTACTTTTCTCTATTTTTCTGCAGTCATCCAACAGCCAAAGGAGAGATGCAATTGCAGTCATAGGTCACCCTCCTTAATGTGTATTACCAATATAGAAGAGAGAAGTTATTAAGAGGAAATTATTGAGAAAACTACCATAGAATATGATTATATCAGAACAGCTATAAGAGTGAATCTCTCTCAGGTGATAAAGTCCACAGAATTGCACCTATCCACAGGAGGAAAAAAATCAAAAAAAGGTCTGCATTGAACTGGGATTCGGGAATACAAGATGGGTAGCTGAAGCAGTTCCTGATTATATAAATCATCATGTTCAGTGTAAGATGCTGCAATGGTTCTGTAAGTGACTTCTCTCATACTTAATGCCAGATTAAGAGAGTATGCATTTTCCACAGAACAAGGAACTCTAAAAAATAAATGTGATCAGAAACGGCTGCAGAAACAGGTTTTACCAGTAACTTCAGCAAATATGTCTGTGGTATCTCCATATCCTAGACCCTTTTCTCAATATATATTAACTATTTCTTCTAACTTTCATCAGTTCTAGTAGAAGATATTCATGAATGTGACCCCTGACAGCATAAGTAATTGAATAAGTAGCATTTAGATAAAACTATGACAAAATGCCACAGAAGTTATAAAGCCCAAACTTTTATATTCTGGTTATTATACTTTAATTTGTGGTTGTGGAAATTGTTTTACTACACTAAACACAATTTTTTTGTTTCTGTTTCTCAGAAATTAGAGCACACCTTGGCTCCTCAACTATGACCAGGTTTTGAAATAATTAGTGAGCATGCCACTGGTTGAACTTACTTCTGCTTATTTTATAAAGACATTTTTTGGTAAAATGCATTAGAAAAGAACTTCCTCAGAAGAGAAGTTGCAAAAGAATTGGGAAACAAAAATAGGATATGTTCTATTTTTGAAATTCCAATGGAATAAAAAATTCTAATCATTCAGAAGATTTTGACTTGCAAAGTTCTCACACAAGTCAGAGCCAAGTAGTGCAGTTCGCCTTAGCACAGTTCCCAAGGCTCCAAGGATAAAAACTGACAATCTAAAATCCCTGAGCTGGATCAGTTCAGAGATCTTGAAGTTTGCAGAATTCCTTGCTGCAGGTAGAGAAGCAAAAAGGCTAAGTGAAGGATAAAGGTAGCAGATCAATAACCAGAAGACTGAAATTACTTCAGATTTCCTAATTTCATATTGGATTAGCATTTCTGCTCCTAACTCAATGGTCATACTTGCATTTCTTTACAGTAACAAAAAATTTATGTGCCCGAAAACTTTCAGCCCTATAACAGCCTACAAAACATGATTCAGGTGAAGATATGGATATATTGAATAGGCAAAATTCTGAAATTGTTAGATTTCCTCCTAGGTTCAAGAAATTTAAAAAATTCCAAAACTGGACTTCATGTCTTCCCTTTGAGAGAAGAAGTAAGTGAAACAATTCAAATTACTACCTGTTGAAAACACAGAGAATAAAACCAACTTCTACAGGTATCTAGTTCCTTGAATGGTTCCAGTCCCTAGTAACCAGTTATAATATAGGTAATAATCTATTTAAGAAATGAAACAATAGAAAGAGGCGAAATTTAACTTCTAGTCTGTTCTTTGCAGGCTGAGGGAAATCTTTTCACCTAATTTATCTATATGAGTCAGTGTGGTATTATTTGAACCATATCACATTTTACACTGGATTTCCTTTTATTCATATTCTAACTTAAATAAGAAACTATTCCCTTATTTGAGCCATGGAACTTGATTGTTGCAATGAGGTGACATGGAAATACAAAAGAAAACACTTGAGTATCAAACATGTGACTAGAAGGCAGTTTGTCTGATTTGGAATCAAGGATCACCACTCCTTTTCTCTCCAGCTGAAGATCTCCATCTTGCCTGCTACCGTGTCACCAGCTGGTCGGGTAGGGGACATATACCACAGCCTGGGTAATGAAGGTGAAAGGAATAGGGATGCAGCAATCCCAATTTAAATTATTTACTCACTGAAGAAGCCTCTACAACCTGAGGAGGCACTGAAATTTGTCTAAATCATATCCCTTTTAGCAAAAATTCAGCATATGATGTTCACGTCCTTCCTGTGAGGCATTGATCAGACACCAAGATAAATGAAGACACTTCTGGGTAAAAGTCTATTCTCTAGACAAACCTTCGTGGGCAGACAAGCTTCTCTTTAAAATTCTAATTAACTACATAATGTAAAACCTTTGGACTCAGCAATTATGTCTACAAGGAAATACGAACAGGACTAGGACAGATTGTCCTCCTGTATTCAGTGCTGGTGAGATTGCACCATGAATCCTGTGTTTGGTTTTGGGCCACACACTACAACAAAGACTTTGAGGTGCTTGAGCATGTCCAGAAAAGATGGTGAATGGTCTGGAGCACAAGTCTTGAGAGGAGTGGTTGAAGGAGCTGGGCTTGTTTATCCTGGAGCAAAGGAGGCTCAGGGGAAACCTTACCACTCTCTACAACTACCTGAAAGAGGTTGTAGCCATGTACATGTGAGTTTCTTCTCCCAACCAACAAGTTAAAGTAGAAGAGAAGTTGCACCAGGGGAGAGTTAGAATCATAGAACATCCACAAGGATCGTCAAAGTCCAAGTCCTGGTCCTGCACAGGACAGCCCCAAGAATCACACCCTGTGCCTGAGAGCATTGTTCAAATGCTGCTTGAACTCTGTCAGGCTGGTGCTGCGACCACTGCCCTGGGGAGCTGTTCTGGGTGAAGAATCTTCTCCTTATATGTAACCTAAACCTCCCCTGGCATAGTTTCATGCCACTCCCTCAGGTCCTGTCACTGATCCCCAGAGAGAGGAGATGGGTGCCTGTGCCTCCACTTTGTCTTGCCAGGAAGTTACAGACTGCAATGAGGTTTCTCCTGTCTCCTTCTCCAGGCTAAACAGGGCAAGTGACTTCATATGGCTTGTCCCCAAGGCCCTTCACCATCTTCCTTGCCCCTCTTTGGATACTCTTTAATTTCTTTATATCTTTTGTATATTGTGGTGCCCAAAACTGCACGTAGTACTTGAGGTGAGGCCACATCAGTGTGTTAGCCATCTTGTTGTGTAAGGCATAATCTTGCAGAGATTGAAAACAACCTATTTATTGTCGGCCAGAACTAGATCGCCAGTGTCTGAGTAAGCATCTCAACCAGCATATTCCTAAACAAAGGTTAACCACAGAAAGGAAACCTGAGTGTCTTGTGTGACAGGTTTGATTTTGCTAGTACCTTTTTTCCTTTTCCAGGCAGGTCTCCAAAATCACGCTCTTATATGATTTGATGCTATATTCTCCTTTTAGACCTGAGACAAAATTCAGACTCAGTTAAGTATCAATCACTTGGTCTTGCATGATGGTTTTCAGTGATAGCTTTAAGTATATGCAAAATCACAACTCTGAAGACTCTGAAGACTCTGAATTATTTTTAACTTCAAAACAGACACATAAATTACTTAACAGATAATCAGGGATTTTCGACATTCTAATGTTGGGTTTGGGCATCATTTATCTAAGTCTTTGGCATTTGGGTACTAAAAAATTTACTGGAAAAAAATATGTAGGGAAAAAATAGGACAAGAAACTGGCCCTTGTGTTGAAGATTCATTGTTACAGAAGAATAGGATTGAGGAGAAATATAATATTTTTCATTAACCATAACACCACCATTGGGAACCTCTAGGACATTTTTAGTATTCTAAGCAAGAAATTGTACACCTAACTCAGGAATGCAGAACTGGTATCAGGATGTTTTACCCTGCTTCTCAGCAGTAGGTTTGCTGAAAAAGCTCAGGAAATAACTTGGCTCACGTTACAAGAAAACAAAAGCCCTTTCAGGATATGAAATGATAAGAAGCATTTTCATACCAGGAAGCAGAATTACTACCACAGACTTATTAGTCAATATTCAAATATCAAAGAACCTCATAAAGAGATTAATAAAAATTAATCTTCCTATTAAAATTCCACTAACATTTTTCTACATCTTTTCTCCAAGACTGCTTTCTTACTAAAACCATCTTTTTTTTTCAGTAGCTACAATGTAATAGACCATAGATCAACTGCAGCCCATTTCTTCCCATGTGATTTACGTTGTCTGTTATTCACAGATAATGTAAAGGATATTTCCACTTATGTTGTATCCCAGTAGGTCTTTTGTGACACTTATAAAGATTAAAATGTTCTAAAAATTAGGTCATAATATGTTCTACCATTCCTGTTATGAAGTACTCCAAAATGGGCTAATTATTAGCTCTGTAAAATGTTTTATTAAATTCCTCTATGTGCTCAAATCACCCTTCATGCTGAATAGAAATTTCAGAGGCCACTTGCACAAAAAGTCTGTATATCGCTTCTTTTTAACAAAATAAATTATTGGGGTGGTAGACTCGCCCACCCATTTAAATCACATTAAATTCCGATTGTCATCATAATTACAAAATCTTTTTCTTACAAATAACAGTGACTTTTAAAAATGTTTTCATTGTCATTTTATTGTAAACACAAAGCCAAGAGGAAAATATAACTTGGTTGCAAATACATATTTCCCTTAAACGTAGCTTTTCTTAAGGTATTCAAAGTGGTACTTTTAAAAGAAATATCAAGGTTTGAAACTCAAAAAGGTTACAGGGTCTGTTTTGGTGCTAAATTCGCATAATAACTCTTTAGAATGTATCTTTAGAATGTATGCAGAGGTGGTTTTTTTTTTCTTTTTGTAAAGACATAATTGACTGGCATCTCTGTTATTCAGCAAGTCCTCAATTAATTTGCAAGAGGGCACCATACCAGTCTAGAAGATGAGTAGCAGCCCTGGCAGGAAAAACAGTATGCAAGAGTAGGTGTACAGGCGTGATTCCCAGCTTGAAAGGCTTCTTTACTCATGATTAAGAGGTTCTGTAATCACTAGCCTAGCTCCAAGCCTAATTAGCTCTGAAAAAAACCATCCACTGTGCAGCCACATATGGTGAGCTTATGACCTTGGTGAATTAAGTGGATTCCTGTGTGGTTTCATTCCATAAGCTAAACCTTGGCTTTATGATACTGCATTCAGCTGAAAGCAAGGATGCAGTTCCAGGATAAATCAATAAAAGGTCATTTGTTAAACTAGAGCTTACTCTTAGCAGGAAGCTATGTGAAAGACTTTAGCAAACACAATTTCTTCATATATCCCCTCAAATAAGCATAGGAGACTTAGAGACTAATCTTCTGGCCATGTATGCAACACTTCCAAATAAGAAATTTGGCTTAAAATAACTGAACTATAATGAATGGTTCATTTTTCCATTCCAAAAACTTGTTCTAGGACAGAAGTTTCAATCTTCTCAGAACCTTATTTAAGCTCACAGGGTTTTGTGGGAACTTGCTAATATACTCACAAACACCATGTGGTTTTTTGAGACTGATTATCAACTTTTTTTTTTTCCCATTTTTTAATATTCTGTTTGAGGACTCTGGCACAAAGCTGAATAATCTTAGGCCAGCTGAGCTGCTGCATGCATCTAAGGGTTGCCTCTGAACAAAAATGAGGTAGAATGTACTGAATTGCATATGAATCATTATCATATAAGTAGTTATGTTTTCTTGCAAATTTGTGTGACAGCTAACATGCACACAGTGAGCAGCTATAGTTAAGCCAATGGTTATTAGTGTCTATTCCAGATACCTAAGCCCTTATGGATTGCATCTTCCTTATAACGGTTCATGATTTCATCTGAAAAAGAAGATAATGAATGGCGTCTTGGATGATGGGTACAGTAATTTCACGACTATAAGCTGCACCATTTTGACAAAAATTTTGCTCCCAAACCAGAAGTGCGGCATACATTCAGGAGCGGCTTATATATGAACAAATTTTGGAAATTTCCCAACCCGGAAGTCCGAGCCAGCAGCAACGCCGAGCTGAGGTGGAGCCCACCCGGCCCCCGGGTGGCGGTGGGGCAGTGGCAGCACTGCCTGGCCCTGGGGGCGTGTTGGCGGCACCGTCCGGGCACGCCCCTCTCCCTCTTCCCGGCAGCACTGGCCAGGCACGCTGCTCCCCTGCCTCCCAGCGGCAAGTAGGGCTGGGGTCATGGCAGCCACCCCAAGCAGGGCTGAGCCAGTAAACCCCGCGTTCCCACGATTCTGTTACTATTTGGCAACTTTGTGAAAGTTGCACACGGATCCTCACTGCGAACAAAAGTGCGGCTTACAATCCGGTGCGGTTTATTTATGGAGGAAAAATGAAACGTTGCTGACACCCCAGAAATGCTTGTAATCGTGAAATTACTGTAAATTTATTCCTGCATGTCTTTCATGTTCTACATGAGCAGTCTTCAGCCAGCAATCACAGGCTGTCTGTGACCTGTTGTGCCTGCTTTTGAAATACTCTTTCTCTGGAACAAAGGAGCCAGGAGAGGAGAGAGAGGAGAGAAAGAAGAGAGAGGGGAGAGAGAGAGCAGTCAAGGAGCCAGAGGAGAAACACAGCAGACCTGGTAGCAGCAGCAGCCTATCCATCTTTCATGGACGCTACTTATATCTGGGTATCACTGTACCCAGGCAAATGGTACTCAGCTGCCTCAGGGCCCCAACACAGGGCAGGAAAAGGGGTATGGTGGTTTGCAGCCACCCTATGATGGTACAAGATATTTAAAGTGCAAACTCATCTCAAACAGGAGGATGTCATCATGGAAATCCTAAATGTGGAAATTAATTTATTTCCCAAAAATATGTCTGTTTAAACAGAGTTACAGTTAAAATAGTCAAAGCATAGATAGAAAAGGTGCATAATTAAAGCTGACAATACAGGAGAAATGACAAAATGACATAACTACAAATGATCTGTATCATCACCACTTTTGAGCAGAAGCAGAAAAGTTAATTTATTTTTTGCAGGCTAAACTGTACTAGAAGTAATAGTCATGGGACTTTATTGGCTACCCTATTCTGCAAGTGATTTAAGTTAGAAAGTAATTTTGAGCAGAATGGGTGGAAGTCACTTTAACTATTTTGGTGGCAAATGATGGCCAGGATATCATCATTAGTATCCTTGTTAAAGTAGCAGATAGAAACTGTGAAAAGAGAGACTAGCAGATAAATGTGAGCAGATGAAGTTCTAGAGAGCATTGAAAAGATACATAAGAAACACTTCCACTAAAAGGTCTCAAGAAGTCTGCTGAATGTCACTTCACTGAGCAAGGATAAAACTCTTCATTGAACCCAAAATCCAGCAATGACAATGCACTTCTGAAGACCTTATAGGACATTACTCAACAGACAGAGAAAAGATTATAATAGCCTGCAGAAGGAGTTATAGACATTAACTTCATGAGCTAATGAAAATGCTATACCACTTACATTGGGTATTGGAGAAAAACCCCAGCTATTCTGAAGTAATTTTAGGTGTAAACTCAAAAGACACTTGTTTTCTAGAGCACATTCCACCATAAGTAATTTAAAATGCCTTGTAAGGGCTGAATTTCTTCTTTTTTTTTTTTTCTCAGGAAGACCTGAGAAAACCTTCATTCAGGTCCTTAGAGTTTTATGACCTACCTGTATCTGCTGCAGTGTTTTTCAAGCTGTTTTCAATTATTTTGATGAATTAGCTTTTATAAGTTTTCTTATAAAAAAAGTGTCATTTCATCATGTTTTTTTAGCTGTTTTGAACTTAGGGTTGTTCTATTTCTGTCATTTAGTAGTTATAGACACTTTTAAATTTATTAACATCTGGTGCCAATTCTTTGTTCAGAAATTATATATGACAATTGAAAGTCCCTAGGCACCCCACAGAAGCTGAAGTGTGAGAGATTGATTTTGGAGTATGCAAAAGAACTGTCAGAAGACAGATGGGGATGTATTACGTAGATGCCAAAAAGACCTTAGCTTCTTCCCTACTGTATGTGTCCACAACTCACAGAGTATTAGCAACTTACTCAGCTGACTCCTCACCATAGCAGGTGGAGCTTATTTAGACTGGGGCCACTAGAGTGTGACTGCAGCCCCACCACGCTGTCACAATGAGGGTGGTCACAACAAAACTTTTGGTTCAGAGTACTGAGGGTGTAAGTGGCAAAAATAAAGGGGCAGTAACAACAAAGTTGGCTGAAAACTAAAGAACTTCCATGGAAAATAAAGCAGGGACCATGTCCTGAAACCAAACGCTGTCTGGGGACAAATTCTGAGGACCCCAAACAAGGTGGAGTGTGACAATATATACCCTTGGGGGGAGAACTTTCTGGAACTGTGACCATATAGGGGGAACAAGAAACCAATAGAGGAGCAGAACTTGAACCAACTAACATAACAACACTAAGGACTGGGGGAAGAACACTTAGGTCTGCCCTAAGTTACAAACATTCCCCAGGGCTTGAACTCAACACCTGGTTCCTTCTTGGTAAATCTGGCTGACTCTGTGTCCCAGCCAGGCTGATTCCCATACCACAGAAAGATTTTTGTCACAATGCAATATTTTTGCAATGTTGTTCAGACTCTCAAGTCACATCAGTTTTGGCCTGTACACTTGTCACATTGAGAGTATGGATATTTGGCAGAAAATAAACTTGCTTGTGTTCTGGCTGGTCCTCAGAGACCAGAGGGACTAGATGTGTCTGGACTTAATTTCTGATTAGAATCAATTTGACACTGTAAGTATGGCCAGGTTCAGTAAATACTTTCATGAGCACAGATTCCTGAATAATGCACTTTATTGAAGTCTATAGATTCTTGTTAGATTGCCATATAAATAACTAGACCTACAAAATATAAATGTATAGTGCTATGTGTAAGGGTATGCTCTGACATAGTCAGAGGTACAAACTTTACAAAAGAGATGTTGCTGCTTTTTTTTTTTTTTTTTACCTGTATTTATACAGGTTTATTTATACACATGCATGTGTGTATGAACATTTTGTCAAAAAAAGCAGTTTCATTTTCAATATATTTTAGTATATAAAAAAAGACAACTCCCAAATGCTTCAAAATACTTTTTTTAAATTCTCTTTTTTCAAGGTAAAGGTTTGTTTTTTATCAATCAGAACAATTATTTGACATGTATGAAAGCCAAATACTGCACTTACAAACAATTTTCCTAAAATTTTTACCGTTCCCAAATTTTACAAATTGTAGTTGGCTGGTCAACCACCTTTGTAGCACCCATTAAGAACAGTACAAATGATGGAATAATTAAAATACTTCTCAGTCAAAGCAAGACTCCTGGTAAAGCAGATGTTAGAATTGTCCTTTTCAATTACTGTAATTGTTTCACATAAAACGGATCTTAAATTAAATGGACTGCTAAATATCAAATATAGTTTATTCTAATGTATTCTGCCTGCATAATACAAAAACTTAACTTTCAGGATTCATGTCATACACTGTATTAGGAGGCAACCACCATACTGGTGCTCAGATTGACAGGTTGGGATACTGCAGTCCTCATTCAGTCCTTTCCTCATTGTGCATCTTTACAGGAAGGATAAATAGGGATTCCAAATTTTTTTTTTTTTTTTTTTTTTTACATCAGTGCTATTTTAGTTAGGGAAAAAAGGAAAATAATAATGAAGCAAAGCATCTGTTTAACTCATGCTTTTCATCTGTTTGTGCACTGTCAGAGTGTTCTAGCAATAATGCAATTCTGTAGAGTATTTAGAGAATAAGTCCTCCTGAGCTGGGAGAAATATTTTTACAAAATTATATCCGAAGCACAGATTAATTCATTTTTATTTGGGGTTTTGTGTTGAATTCTTATGGGTTTCTGTAAATTATAAAAATCAGTAAGCTACACATCCCACACTTTAACATTTTTACTTGTGGATAACTGCTAGGTGATAACATTGTAAATTCATCTTTTTCCTTGTCTACACTGCTTTAAAAGTTTTGATCAACACCATGTTAGCTAACCTTCCTCCAAAGGTTGTGTTCTAACAGCATAAATTCTCACAGGTCTTTAGAAACATTGTGAAGATAGAAAGAACAGAGAACAATTCCTCCTAACATTTGGGGGAATGTTGATGTGATAAATGACTGTCAAAACTTAATGGCTCTTACAAAAGAGATCTTCACATTGTGCTGGATTTCAAATGAAAAAATTATTTTGACATAATTTATAACAATTGATATTAGTTTCCAAAAAGATTTAAATATTTCTCAGTTTGGTTTTTTTTTTTTTTTTGTAAGAATGCTGTCTGAAAATTTTACAAACACTTTTGAAACTACAGTAATTTCACGAATACAAGCCGCAGAAATTTGATAAAAATTTTGGTGGAAACCCGGAACTGCGGCCAATATTCCGGGGCGGCTAATATATGAACAATATTCTAAAAGCTGCCAACACGGAAGTGAGAGCCCGCGGCAGCCCCAAGCCAAGCTGGAGCCCGGCCGGCCCCAGCAGAGGTGGGAAAGCCTGGCAGAGGCGGGGCCAGCAGTGCGGGGGGTGGGGGGCTGAGCCTGAGCCAGCAGGGCGGGGCAGGGGGGGCAGCAGAGCCTGGGCCAACATGTCGGGGGAGCCCGGCAGAAGCAGGGCTGGCAGTGCACAGGAGCCAGACTGCATAGGAGAGGATAGCAGAAGCAGGAAGCCTGGCGAGCAGGGCTGCCCGGCGGCGGGAAGAAGCCCCGTAGAAGCAGGGCTGGCAGTGCACGGGAGCCCAGGAGAACAGGGGCTAGCAGCGTGGGGGAGCCCGGCGGTGTGGCGGCCAGCAGTGCCGGCCAGGGCGAGCAAACATGGCAGTGGCGGTGCAGACGGGAGTGGGGAACCAGGGGAGCCTGGCGGCGGCGGCGGTGGCGGCGGCGGCAGCAGCACCGCCCGCAGGGCGAGCAAACGCGGCAGTGCAGATGGGAGCAGGGAGCCTGGCGGTGGCGGCGGTAGCAGCACCGCCCGGCCGGCCCAGCCAAGCCATAGCGCCGAGCCGGGCCATCCACCCCTGTCAGCAACCATGAGCGGGCCGAGCCTGCCTGGCCCTGCCCCGAGCCAGTAAACCCCGCTATGCCGCGATCCTGTTACTAATTGGCCAATTTGTGAAAGCTGCGCACGGATTCTCGCTACGAACGAAAGTGCGGCTAATATTCAGGGGAGCCCGGCAGAAGCAGTGATGAGGGTAGTTCCTTGTGGGTAGGAAGGCTCTAAAGAGAGAACTGGACAGAACTGGTGGGCTGAGGAAAACTGCAGGAGATTCAATAAGGCAAAGTGCTGAGTCCTGCACTTGGGTTACAACAACCCATGAAGTGCCGCCAGCTGGGGAGGAGTGGCTTGAGAGCTGTTTGTCAGAAAGTGATTTAGGGGAGCTGTTTGACAGCTGGCTCAAAAAGAGCCAGCAGTGCTCAGGTGGTCATCCAGGCCAATGACATCTTGGGCTCTATCAGGAACAGTGCACCCTGCAGCACCAGGGAAGTGACTGTGCCCTGTACTCACCACTGGCAAGGACACACCTGGAGTGCTGCCTTCAGTTCTGGGCCCCTCAACTTAAAGAAGACATGGAGATACTGGAGCCTATCCAGCAAAGGGGAAAAGGCTCATGAATGGTCTAGGAAACACATCTTATTAGGAATGGCTGTAGGAGATGGGGTTGATTAGCCTCAAGAAGAGGATGCTCAGGAGGGAGTTCATCACTCTCTTCAAGTACCAGAAAAGAGTTTGTAGTGAGGTAGAGGCCAGTCTCTTCTGCTGTGCCTGCAGTGAGAGGACCAGAAGAAATAACCTTAAGATCAGCCAGGGGAGATTCAGATTAGCTATCAGAGAAAGGTTTTTACTGTTAGGGTGGTCAGGAACTGGAACAGGTTGGCGAAAGAGATAATGAAGTCACCATCCCTGGAAGTGCTTGGTCCATCTGGTTTTGGCTGTGGGTGTTGTGGTTTAATGGTTTAGGGATTACAGTGGTAGTGCTGGATTGATGTTTGAACTTAATTGTCTTAGGGGTCTCTTTCTGCCTTGTTGATGTGATGATCCTATGATTATATTTGATGATGTTTTTTTTCAAATCAACTCAGGGTGTTGTTTGTTTGTTTTTTGTTGAAAACCAAAAGAAGTATTACTTTATCATGTAAATTATTCAGACATTTATTCATTATATTGATTCAATTGGACAGATATATTTCATTTAATGATTAACTGTCAGATCGTATTATTCCACAAAAACAATGATCTCTCTCTATTGAACTGACCAGTAAAAATCCATAAATTAACAACAGAGCAAAAACCACGGTGAGTTTGTGGGTTTTTTTTAAACATAGCTTTCACATTGATTAAGTTGACAGCAGTACATGTGACTTAAAGAATAAATTCTTAGAGAAATAATTAAAAGTCTGCCAGTGCATCAAAAATAATGGTTGGACAAGTGATTAAGTATGTACAGCTTTTGAAGGTAAGTGTTTTGAAACATAATGGCAGAGACAAAATATAGCTGGGGGTGGGGGGCAGGTAGATAGTATTGAACTGAAAAGGTGCAACTACAAGCAATTTTTTTTTCCCTCTTCACAGTGAAAGTGAGTGTAAGTACAAAGACAACGGTATTGCAAAACAAATAACTGATTTGATATCTGAAATCTTGAATGCAAAAACATTAATCTTTGAAAGTATATTTGACACTTATTCCTGTACAGCTGAAGAAGAATTATGGGTTTTACTTCTGGGGCAGAATCTTTCAATGTGATATCCAGACAATTTTATTGTATTTATAACTTCTGTGGAGAAACTTCTGAGAAAAAAGTCTGCATGTTCAAGTGTTCCATTTTTTAAATACCTCAACACTATAAACAATGAAATGGAGAAGGCTTTAGTGTTCAAATACTGAAAATCAAACAGCATTATCTTGGTGGAAAAGCTAATGTTTCATTTCAGAAAGCAAACATGAAAAATTTCTGACCATTATTTTCTGGAATGAATGTAGCACCCTCTCAAAGGCATAGTAAACCTCAAGGAAAATCAATTTTTGTGTCTGATGTCCAGCCTATAGGTAAATACACTGGCATTCATGATAAAAATTTCTTCACCAACTCAGAGTTACAAGATCACTCTTACCACCATCTCTCTCTGCAACCTAACAAATGAGGAAAACAAAAAAGCAAGCAAGAAAATAAAGAATATATCTGACAATTTGCATAACACTTTCCCAATGCCTGACAATGAAGTGCTATAGAATATGTTTCATTACTAAATCAGCAGGCAGAAATAACTGAAACTATTGTGATAATATGGCACATATTATGAAAAAAACATTCTGTTACTGGTCTGCTGTGAAAGGCCGTATTCAGTGCAAAATAAAGTCTCTATCCAGGAAAGACTACCTTCAGCATCCAGTCTCTTTCTGGAAACAAATTTTTATTAGGATGACTTTTGAAATAATAAATAACAGCAACAAAATTGTATTTTAAGTTTACCATAAAGGCTACTGTGTATAAATAGTTAATCATTCTAATCCCACTGCTAAGAATATGTCTTTTTTCATGACTGCATTTGGCTACCCACAGCAGGCTGTTATACCTTGTCATAACTTTAGCAGGAGGCTCAGCACTATTGTATCTCTTTTCCATGTTTAGCTGTGGATTTGTAATAATCAAGTCACAAATCAGTTTAATTCGTCATTCCAATTTACATTAACTATGTAAGCCATATGTCATAGACTCATTTTCCAACTCAGTGGTAATAAATTCCACTTTTTTCCATAGGCAACAGAACATGAAATCCTTTAATGTTCCAGTCAGTCTTACCTGAGCTTCATCAAGAAGCAAAGAAATACATACCTTCTGAAATACACTTTCAGTTGTTTCAAGATATGCTTCCAACCATTAGACCACAGGTGGCCAGCCTGTCTGATATGATGAGTTATACATTTTTTATGTGTCTGGAAGGTGCCAGACATTTGCCACATCCTGGATACCCAAATATGTCAACCTATGCTACCTATATATCTTACTGCTCTCTATATTCATGGTTGTGAGTTACCCAGAAGCTCTCCATAATACCCCTGCTGTTCAATTACACAACATGGTCAAGGTACAAGATCCACACTTACACTAACAGGTAAGGGCCAGACCTACAATAATAATTTGGTGCCTCTCTTCAAAGTAAAATTAGTAGTCTTTCTTCTGAATGCATTATATTTTTCCCATTTATGACTATTTAACTGGGAACTTCATATCCCTGTATAGAGGAACACAATCTTGATATTATTAATTACCCCAGCTGTCACATGAAAAGGTTTCCTTGAACCCTTTATGTTTGCTGAGTCTGCTACTGCCCCAGGAAATCCAACCCCGTTGTGACCTTCCCACCTGTCAGCACGCTGTTATGGGGACTCCACTGATAGTCCACTCTGCTGGGGACAGTTTGACTGACTTGTTCAGGTACAGGTACAGATAGTACTTCAGAGCCTAATCTTTTATTACAATTTTGAAAGAGGGACTACTTAACAGATCTTCCCACTTTTGCTGAGCATATTATTGACTGCTTATGACTACTAGAACCTTTGCAGGACTTACATGAAACAGAATAACCCACTTTATTAAAAGGCACTTTGATAATAGAAAATTGTGCCAGGTTAAGGTTTGAAAATTGTCATTGAGAGTAACTGAGTGCGATAATGTATTTAAAGCAATACACTAATCACCAATTAGCTTGAGATATTAGTAGAACATGCATAGAGTAAGTTTCTTACCCCGTATGCCTCCCTAAAAGGGAAAAGACTCAGGTGACAGGCTAGGCCTTCTCTGTTAAAGATATAGTTAATAAAATATAGAGCACACATCCAGTGAGGAGTGGTTGTACCTTGGAGGTGGGTTACATTGGGATGGAGGCACGTGTTAATAATAAAATTGGATTATAATGAAGTAATTTCATTTGCAGAATAATATTTGGCCACAGTTGCTGATTCAGCAGGACATCTCCTATCTCCCTTGGCTGGCGGGTGCTGCACTGTGCAGTTTATCAGCCACATGATGCCATCCAGTTCCCATCCCTGCAAGGATTTCAACTCCACCATTCCATCCTTCCTACGATGCGCGTAAGGGTGCAGGTTGTGGTGCATGGGGAATCATTGTGGAATACATTTCATGCATGCCAAATGCATTCCATTCAGGAAGTAGCAACTGCAGTTCCCCCTTTCACTCCCTATTATCTGTAAGATTATGTTCACATTATATTAGAATGTGAGTATAACTTTGCAGATTTTTATAATTTTACCCCCCGTCATCTTCCCACAGAAAGTTTCTGTTTTGCAAATTGTACTTGCAGAGGATTTGTAGTCTGTATTTCTGAAAAACTAGGTAACAAAATATGTTTAGCATTCCTTGTTGCAAGGAGACAATTTTAAAAGCTCTAAAATGTAATTTTAGTTTGTAGGTCATTTATTGTCAACAAGTTTAGTACTTCAAAACATTTTTCTATGCTCCTCTAACAGAGACATATTTTACAAGATCATCACAAAATCATTACTTGGTTTTGCATGTCCTTTATTTGAATTCTACATTCTGAAAGAAGAGCATGTAAAGAAACCATCTATTTTTGAGAGAAGCAGTGGGACCAATTTAATAAGTGATGGTAGAAATACAGTCAGGAAAAAAGAAAAAAGATGATTCAGCTTGGAAAAGTACAAGGTTATACATCTGGGGAGAAGTAATGCAAAATCATATTCTATAGAGGAGTACTGTGGATAATAAGAATGCTTAGAAAGACATAAGGACAGTATTATACAGCAAATCTTCTAAACATTTTGCATTGAATTACATAATCAATTAAAAAAATCTTTTCCAAAAATCTGCAAAGTAAGTGTTTTTTGAGTCGTAATATAGTCAAGGGAGAGCATACTTTCTCAAAATAGTCCTCATGGGAACATTTCTGTGATTCAGAGAGCACTGACGTAGACATTGACATTACACCCTTAACTTTACAGGTTTCTCACATACAACAAACAAACAAACAAGCAAAATCCCCCATGTCTGGCATCACAATTCCGCCAGAGTGGCAACTGCTCAGAAGATATTTTTAAAATATCCATCACAGGCTGCCTGGGTAAGAATATCACAGTTTGGATCTAGCTTTCAAGCAGAGCTGAAAGTGTGGAATAAACTAACATTTGGAGTAAATTAAATAGGCTATACAAAGGTTTAACCCCCAAGACAGCTTCCTGTAAAATGACAAACTCTTAGAAGAGGAATAGTTTTGCACCTGTATTTCTCATATGATGTTCAGTATTTTTCCACATGATCTTCATCTCTCTGCAGTAAGCTAGCATAAAAGCACATTTGACTCTTCCTCAGAATCTTGCTGTCAATAAATCAATATTTTCTAAAAAAGAAAAATTTTACGTAAATTCCTGAACAGCTTTGCTTTTAAGCTGTTTATAAACATGGTATTATTATGTAGGAAATCTATATGCCCTGAGAAGATTCTGAGATAGGAGTGAAGCTTTTCCTCCTATATTTGGCATGGACATGCATCTATTTAGTGCTGACCAGAAGACCATTTTCCCACCTCCTCCACTTCCTTTGGTAAATCTCCTGTGACATCTGCATCATTTTACTTGATGAATATTATTATGGAAGCCATTTAAATTATGCAATATTTCAGGATTGAAATATTAAGTCTGATTTTAGACATGGAGAATACATATTAATTATTTTTGCTGGTTATATTTTTAAATTAAATTAGTATTAGTTTTCTTATACAAGGTCAGTATCCCTTTACCATGGATACTGTGCCAGGATATTTTGCTAAAGTTGACTAACGTTGATGTACATGAACGTTAACAGTTTTCACTTAGTTATCAGTACTGCGAGAATTCAAAACTCTTTAATCTGAATGAACATTAAATTTTAGCCCAAATCAAAATCACATATATATACAGTCATGGGTTTATGTAACAGAAAAAAAAATCACAGTATTTGATTTTGTTTGATTTGATTTATTATTTTAGATTATTGTCTTATTTTATGGGATTAAATAAATTTTTAAATTTGAAAAGGATCAATTACTTGCAAGTAGAAACTAATTAATGTTTGGACAAGTTAAATCCACATAAATAGTTTCTACATCAGTTGAAGCACACCATGTTCATCATTTTAATGCAACATTTTTTTGGATAATTTACCATTATTGCAATTGGCTGTATATTAATTATTTGGACATACCCTTGAGGAAGGCAGAATTGACATGTGGGAAAACAGAGAAGACTTCAAAATGAATGTCACAGCAGTGTGATAACATAACAGCATGACACAGCTAAAATACAGTGAGTGCCAGATCTCATATCTGAACTCACATCTTTCTGTAACACATAAAAATTTACAGTAATGTGGATAAAAATAGATCTTTCCAAAAAAGGCAATTAAATACATATCTTTTTATATGACAATATTTTTTATTTAATTCTTATGCATGCATATATTTCTGAACAGAAACTAAATTTTCTAAATTTTAATTGCTTAAAGACAACAGGCTTGAAAATATTGGAAGAGAAACAGCCCTTTTACCAAACCAACAGAACTGCACTGCAAATATAGATTGTATGAAATAGAAGATGAAGACACAAAACTCCTAAAGGAGAAATCAATACTATTGCTACTATAATAAATGGAATGGCAACATGATCCCATTAACAGACAAATTTCCAACAACTTGCTACCTAGGAAGTTTAGTAATATCAATATTCTCTGAACCTGATTTCTCAAACAACATTTTCTTGTGATGAATGAGGCAGCTTTTGGTGAGTCAAAGAAAGTTTTATATTTAATAAAAGAGGAAGAAATATGAAAAGAGGAAGAATAAAATAATATAGAGGTTAAATTACCTGGAAGCATTGAGGTATATGCAACATAACATTGCCTTCTAGATACAGGAAAAGTCAAAAGGAAACAGAAAAATTATATAAGGAGTAATTATTTGGAAGTTATCAGCACTGAAGCTATACTTTCAGTGGATAAAAATGAGTCTGAAGCAAACCAAATAAAGATTATTTTAATTATTAACAAGATACTAATCTCAAAAATGAGAGATTAGCATGGAAGAAAGAAAAAGAAGAAAAAATTGTTTGTCTGTATTGGACCCATCTTGTCAGCCATTTTTCTGAAGTAAAATTTTCACTGATTTCAACAATTGTTTTGATATAATGAGAATTTCAACCCTTCCTAATATCTAAGACAGTGACATAAGAAATAAGGAAAGGTGCATCTCCAAGCTGATAGAGTGCAAGAAAGGAGATATTGCTGTTATCACTCTTGGCTGGGACAGCTTGCTTGCTTTTTTCTAATCTGTTGTCTTTAGATGAAATTAAAGTCTACTTTTGTTTAATTAAAAACATGTAAAAAGATACACAGAAATGTAATTCAATATATTCAGCCTACATTTCCTTTATGTAATTCTCAATTAAAACAGTTTAATCAGATATCCCATTTCAAGCTTTACTTCTTCAGTAGATTTTGTGATTTACCCTTATTTTCATTCTTTGCTGTATTCTTCTGAAGTTGAAACACAAAAACTAGTTTATTGGTCTAACTGAACATTTTATCACCAGACATTTCTGTCAAAGCAAAAGTTTTTAAAAGGTTTAGTGATTACCAATGTTCATCAATCATTTAAACCTCAGTAGAAACTTTAAAAAAATGTGATCATAGCTCAACTTTTGAAAAATACTTTGATATTGCATAAAGAAACCAAACAGTTAAAACAGACAGGCTGCCTACAATCCCTCTAACAATGAATCTGCTTAAATTTTTCTATTATCTCAGACTTCTCTCAAATATGCATTTTCATAGAAGACTGTGTCTCTGTGAAATCTTTACCAAAAGCTCCCTTCATACCAATTATTCAAAAGGTGTCTTTACTGTTCATGTCATCCAGAAGAGAAGCCAATGTCCACCAAGTTGACAGTATCACTACCCAGTTCACTATGACTCAAAAGTGTAATTGGGATAAGTCCATAAAGCTCAGACAAACTAGGGTATATCTTTATTTTTCCAGCAATTACAAAAGGCCTTCCAAGCACAAATGGCTCTCTTTAGATAGCATTTCATGTTTTCTTTCCCTGAAAGCCAACCCTAAACAAAACCAACAGAGCAATTGCATCCTGATAGAGTAACTGAGTGAAAAATCTCGTTTTCTCTGATAATGATAGCTAGCTGGGAGGCATGCTATAGTACCACTCTCTTTCAAGTATTCTTTTTTCAAGATCAATATTGCTGTTTTTCAACACTTAATTACAGTAATTTCACGAATACAAGTCGCACCAATTTGACCAAAATTTTGGTGGAAACCTGGAAGTGCGGCCAATATTCGGGGGCGGCTAATATATGAACAATATTCTAAAAGCTGCCAACACGGAAGTGAGAGCCCGTGGCAGCCCCAAGCCAAGCTGGAGGCCGGCTGGCCCCGGTAGAGGTGGGAAAGCCTGGCAGAGGAGGGGCTAGCAGTGTGGGGAGCGGGCGGCTGAGCCTGAGCCAGCAGGGCGGGGCAGGGGAGGGCGGCAGAGCCTGGGCCAGCAGGGCGGGGGAGCCCGGGAGAACTGGGGCTAGCAGTGCAGGGGAGCATGGCAGAAGCAGGAAGCCCGGCGAGTGGGGCTGCCTGGCAGCGGGGGAAGCCCAGCAGAATCGGGGCCAGCAGCGTGGGGGAGCCCGGCGGTGCGGGGGCCTGCAGTGCTGGCCAGGGCGAGGAAACGCGGCGGCGGTGCAGACGGGAGGGGGCGGCCGGTGAGCCTGGCGGCGGCAGCCCCACTGGCAGGGCGAGCAAACGCGGCAGCGGGGCGGTGCTGACGGGAGAGGGGGACCAGCGAGCCCGGCAGCGGCGGCAGCCCTGCCGGCCTGGCGAGCAAACACGGCGCAGGGCGGCCGGCGAGCCCGGCGGCGGTGGCAACCCTGCCGGCTGGGCGAGCAAACACGGCGTGGGGCGATCGACGTGCCTGGCAGCGGCAGCGACGGCTGCCCCACCAGCAGGGCGAGCAAACGCGGCTGTGGGGCGGTGCTGATGGGAGAGGGGGGCCAGCGAGCCCGGCGGCAGCAGCAGCCCTGCCGGCTGGGCGAGCAAACACGGCGTGGGGCAATCGACGTGCCTGGCAGCGGCGGCGGCGGCAGCCCTGCCAGCCGGGCGAGCAAACGCGGCGCGGGGCTGTGCTGACGGGAGAGGGGGGACAGCGAGCCCGGCGGCGGCGGCAGCACCACCTGGCCAGCCCCGCCGAGCCGTGGCGCTTAGCTGGGCCACCCGGCCCCGTTGGCAACCATGAGCGGGCCGAGCCTGCCTGGCCCCGCCCTGAGCCAGTAAACCCCGCTATGCCGCGGGCCTGTTACTAATTGGCCAGTTTGTGAAAGCTGCGCACGGATTCTTGCTACGAGCGAAAGTGCGGCTAATATTCGGGGTGCGGCTTATTTATTGACAAAGACAGCAACATTGTCGACGCACCAGGAGTGTGGCTTATACTCCGTGCGGCTTGTATTCGTGAAACTACTGTACTTTTAGTTTTAGAGAAGGTAAAATACCTGGTTCCAATTCAACAGTCCCCACTTAGTCTTCTCAAGGCTAAACAGGCCCAGCTCCCTCAGCCTTTCCTTACAGGAGAGATGCTCCAGTCCCCTATGATCTTTGTCACCCTCTGCTAGACCCACACCAGGAGTTCCACTCTTGTGCTGAGAAGTACACATCTAGACACAGCATTCCAGATGCATGACAGATGTAATCTGACCCATTCAATTCAGTGAAAATGTAACTGCAAAGACTAATTTTTCTCTACTGATCCTCTATGGCAAAATTAGAAACTATTTTTCTGGCCTGACTTACCTACACCATGTATTCTGATGAAAGATAACTCAGGTACTATTTTATGCTAGTCAGGTTCCCTGATTTATTTTTATAGCTTTATTAGTAGTTATCTATCAATTAAATTTTAACAATTTAAAAACTCTTAAAATCTTTTCTGTCTTAGGTTTACATTAGACAGGTAAAAAAATTTTATGTATGAAATATTTAAGCTTTCAAAGATCATAATTTTGGTAGTTTACAGGGAGGAGAGTACTGACATAATTTCAAACATTAGCTATTGAAACACTCTTGTTAATTAGCCACTAAATTCCTTAGGAGTTTCAGCACTGACTCAGTAAGTTCAGCATTGTGTCCAAGAACTTTGTGCACAAATATAGAATTCTGTGCTGCATCCTTTAACTGTAACCTCTGGTTTCTTTTTGTATTCTTTGTGTGCTAGCTTCATTGATATCTCCGATAAATAGGCACAGACAAAGTGCAAGCAGTTATTGATGCAAACTTTTCAAATAAGGCTTTTGTAGCCAAAACATCTTCAACCATCTCTTTTGGTTGGATGAAGCTGGTTTTAGTAATATTGCTATCATCAGATAGAGAGATTAGACAGATAGATAGATAGATGAGAATAACAGGAACTACAGTAATTTCACGACTATAAGGCGCACCCTTTTGAATAAAATTTTGGCCCGAACCCAGAAGTGCACCTTATAGTCTGGTGCACCTTATATAATGTACGAAGTTGCAAAATCTGCCAACCCAGAAGTGTGAGCTGCAATGGGGGGGCAATGCTGCGGGAGGGCCAAGTTGCGAGGGGGGACGGGAGTGGGCGGCCCCAGCGGCCGGGAGTCGTGCAGGGAGGGAGGCGGTCGCACCGGCCCCAGCCACCGTACGGGAAGGGAGGGAGCTGCCGCCAGCCCTGGCTGCCGCGTGGGGAGGGAGGGAACCACTGCTGGCCCCAGCCCGAACCGCACGGAGAGGGAGGGAGTGGGCGGCCAAGCCCCAAGCCGCGAACCACGGCCACCCCGAGCCAACCCGGAAGTGTGAGCCACGGCCGTTCCACAGCAGCCCTGGGCCAGCCTGAGCCGCCCCGAGCCGCCTCGAACCGCCACGAGCCATGGCTGCCCCAAGCTGCACCTCACCAGCCAGCACTGGGAGCAGGCGGGAGTGCTGAGGCCTGCAGCATGGGGAGGGCACCTGGGGCTGCGTTTAAAGGCTATGCCAATCTGTGAAAAATGTTTGCAAATTGAGCACCTCCCAGTAAACCCTGCCATCGTGCAATTCCGTTACTAATTCGTTACTTTGTTGCACGTGGTGCAGCTCCTCACTGCAAAAAAAAAGTGTGCCTTATAGCCCGGTGTGCCTTATATAATGTACAAAGTTGCAAAATTTGCCGGACTCCCGGAGGTGCGCCTTATAATACAGTGTGCCTTATAGTCGTGACATTACTGTGATTTTTTTTTAAGGCTTTGATGGAACAAAACCTCAGTGGAAATGTTTAAATTGTTAGAGAGTGCACAAATGAACATACCTGAAATATGGACTCAAATGTTTGCATAAAAAAAACTAGCCACGGAAAAATACCAATGGATGTGTAGCAATTGAAGAAAAGTAGTACACTAAATTGGTACCTTTCATGACTGTTAACTGCCTATGTCTGAAAAAATTTAGCCAGCGGTTTCTCATAGATTTACAGATAAAAGGAAAAATGATGTCATAATGGCAGGTTTATAAGTATTAATCTGTCAATGCTAAATATTCTTTCTTCACATTTATTGTAGAAAAGACAAGCGATAGAAATATTTCCCAAGGTTTGGTCAGAAATGCTTCTTGTCACAAAACCAGTTACATTTCAAAATCTTGCCAATCAGAGATTGCTTTACAGGTTAGAACCAAATGGGCTTTATATCTGCCAGCTCTATGTGGATATCTTAGACACTTTTGGAAGCCTCAAATGTTACTGGATTTGTCGTCATAGGAAACTGATCTGAGTCCTTACTGTCTGATAATTTATCAGTTAATTTTACACTTTAGCCCTTTCTAATATTTTGTTATCTTTTTAAAAGTATGTGCATCTTGTTCAAGCATTAATGCTGTTAAAATTCTCTTTCCTAATTGTATTGCTTTTTGTCTCAGCTTTGGAGGCATCTAACAAAGCTCAGCTGGAGGTTAAGGTCAATCTCATCATTTGTCATTCCTCAGTCTTACAGAGGTTGGATTCTATTAAACAAACCTTCTCTTGGCTACTCCCACTACAACAGAAGGAAATCTGACAAATTAATATTTACTTGAACCAGGTTTGAGACGACTATTATATTATTTTCTAATTTCTAAACTCCCCTTCCAATTTATAAACATACTCAGATATGGGTGTAATAGCTGAAGAAAAAGGTGACAGCATCAGATGTTCTAAGTGTTTTCAACCCCTCTTCCTCTATATTACACTAGTTTTCTTTCCTATTGATACAGTGGCTTTAAAATATTTTCCTAGAGAAGCTCTGAAGCAATGGTTGCACTGTTGAAATGTTCATTTTAACATATTGAATTCCTTACTGAACAAACTTTTGCAGTGTGATAAAGTACTTAAATACTTAAAAATCAGATCATACTTGTCTTGAAGTTCAGTTGAAGATTGACAATGTTAAATAATAACAGAGATTTTGATATTTTTATTTAATATAATTCCCGTTTAAAAAAAAAAAAAAAAAACAAAAAAAACCAAAACAAAACTGGGTTCAAGTTTTACTTTCTCTAAGATAACTGGAAGTAATGCATAGAAACATACAGTTCTATGATATGACCAGTAATGCCTGATGAATCCAGTAATATAAATGTCTCTGTTATTAGATGAAAACCCTCTTTAGTTTTAACAAACCTTTAAAATGAAACTTAATAAAAATAACTTACTATTACAGAAAACATAATAAAAATAATATGTTATGCTTAATGCTAGTAAAGTCTTCCTGTCTCACAAAATAATTGATGAAACATATCCTGTCTCCGTAATAAGGTCAGAGACAATACATATCTCTGATTTGCTGTCAACATTACAACTATAGACAATAAACTGCTGAATAGCCAGGAATATAATATTTGAATATTTTCACGTAAGCAGATTCTGCAACACTATGTTTTTGACATTAAATTGTTTGTAGTAATAATAAATACATGGCAGTACCTCAAATTCTAATAATGTTAGTGTCAGAAAATAATTGTTCAGAACATTACAATAAAGAAGGAACTCGATACGTACAGTAAAATATTTGTCAAAAAGGTATCTGGTGTCCTACTTAACTGCCAGCCACAGGGTATCATTGTGCTGAGCCTTTTCGGTGATGCTTCAGCCTGTCTGAGTACACCATGGAAGTGTAGGCTGTGGACACTGAATGTCATTTTGCACATCACTAGAAACGGCAGTTGGCTTTGCACTTGGATTGATGCACTGCACTACTGACTTATCCTCAGTAAGTTCCCCAAGGAGACCAAGCAATGTGGTGCAGTTGACATGCTGGAGGGAACGGGTGCCATCCAGAGGGACCTGGACAGTTTTAAGACCTTGGGGTCACCTAATTGTAGACTTCCAGTAGATGAAGGGAGCCTACAACCAAGCTGGAGAGGCATTTTTTGCATGGGCATAGGATGAGGTGAAATAGCTTTAAATTGTAAGAGGGTAGGTATAGACTAGATTTTAGGAGAAAATTCTTCACTCTGAAGCTAGTGAGACACCAGAACGTCTTGCTCAGAGATTTTGTGGATACCCCATTTCTGGAAGTGACTAAAGTCAAGTTGGATGGGACTTAGAATAACCTGCCCTAGCCGAAGGTATCGCTTCCCATGGCAAAGAGGTTGGAACTAGTTGATCTTTAAGGTCTCTTCCGACTGAAACATTCTGTGATTCTGTGATAAGCTCTATCCCAACTTGCAGTGAATGTCTGTTATTTTAACTCTTGACTTAAGGGTAACATAACTGCTCAATAAATGCACACGTAAATTTTCTCTAACATGAATGCAGTCATCGTGTTATGTATTGGTCAGTAAATAAATGGTTGTTTGATAGTAAGTTTAATCCTCTGCTCTGATGTCTTTGATTAAAATAGTCTATCAGTTATTCAGTGTGAAAAAAAAAACAAATTATTTTGTCCATCCTAGTGTAACTGATTAATATACTAGTACAAAAAAGAGAAGTATGTCTGAATTTATTTACTTTAAGAAGTGGAACATATAGGCAAAGAAGAATAGTTACTCATAAAATTTTCCCCATCTCTATTCCCCTCCTCCAATGCAGTTTCTTTACTTACTTTAATGAAATGCGCCTGCACTCCTCCTTTCAATAACCTTTCTCTCAATCATCCTTTCTTTCAATTACCCTTTCTTTCAAAAACATAATTACTTTCATTTTTTTTCAAATTTTGGAACATTTTCCGATTTTATCATCTCCCTCTAAGCTTTTTACAAACAATAATGGATTTTTATACCTGGGAATATTTTTTCTACAAATAAACTATTTTTTAAATTGTATATTTAAAAAAATAAGGAATTTGAGCTCTAAGAGGATACCATACAACAAACAAGCAAATAAAACCAAAAGGAAAGTGATTACTACCTAGATTTTATCCTTGCATTGAAAGACAATGAAGTACAGTAATTTCACGATTACAAGCCGCACTGAGTATAAGCCGCATCGCTGGGTGTTGGCAAACATTTCGTTCTTTGTCCATACATAAGCCGCACCTGATTATAAGCCACTCTGTTGTTCGCAGCGAGGACCCGCGTGCAACAAAGTTGCCAAACAGTAACAGAATTGCTGCAGGGTGGGGTTTACTGGCTTGGCTCAGGCTGTGCAGGCTCGGCCCGCTCTGGGCTGCTGATGGGGCCAGGTGGCCCAGCTCTGTGGAGCCGCTTGGCGGGGCCGCTCAGGGCCGGCCGCCACTGCTGCCGGGCTCACTCAACCCGACCCGGCACTGCCCCACGGTGGCAGGCAGGGACGGAGCTCCCCCGCTCCCGCCACGGCAGTGGCAGGCGGGGGTGGAGCTCTCCTGCTCCTGCCGCGGCAGGCGGGGGCAGGAGCCCCCCGCTTACCCCATTGGCCGTGGGGATGGCAGCACAGAGTCCCCGCCTCCTCCCCGAGCCGTGGGGATGTCAGCACAGAGCCCCCCGCCTCTCCCCCGCCTGAAGGAGGGAGCTCCCCTGCCTCCCTCCCCGCTCCCTGCGCTGCTGGCACTGAGCTGGCCTCACCCGCCGTGCAACACAGTAACCAATTTATAACAATAGCAAAATCCTGGGTTTTACTGGCAGGTGCTCGGCTGGGCACCCTGGCTGGCACTTCCAAGGTTGTAAATGTCAGAAAATTATTCACATATTAGCCACTCCTGAGTGTAAGCCACATTTCCGGGGTGGGAGCAAAATTTTAGTCAAAATGGTGTGACTTGTATTCATGAAATTACTGTAATTATATTACAGTTCTGTAGTTCCCACTGTCTTAACATTTTTTTTTTTATCTAGACTTTACAATGTCTACCATACAGTTTTCCTGCTCCCACTAAAGTTGAACTACTACTGCACAAGTCCTGCTGAGTTTATAAGGTTACAGTAATTTCACGAATACAAGCCGCAGCAATATGACAAAAATTTTGGTGGAAACCCGGAAGTGCGGCTAATAGTCGGGGGCGGCTAATATGTGAATAATTTTCTGACATTTACAACCCCAGACGTGCCAGCCAGGGCGCCGAGCCAAGCACCTGCCAGTAAAAGCCGGCATTCGGCGATTGTTACAGTGTTACCGTGTTGTCCTGGCTCCCTGCAGGCAGCACGGGGGGCGGGGAGAGAGGCGGGAGAGCTCTCTTCTTCCCTCCTCTGCCACAGCCAGGGGAGGACGGGTGGGGGGGTGCCGCCATTGCCGCAGCTCGGGGAGCCGACGGGGGCCCTGTGCCGCCATTGCCGTGGCCCGGGGAGGACGGGGTGGGGGGGTGCGCCGCCATTGCCGCGGCCCGGGGAGGACGGGTGGGGGGGGTGCCGCCATTGCCGCAGCTCCGGGAGCCAACGGGAGCCCTGTGCAGCCATTGCTGTGGCCCGGGGAGGTGGGTGGAAGCGCGCACCGCCATTGCCGCGTCTCGGGGAGCCGACGGGAGCCCCGCACAGCCATTGCCGCGGCCCGGGGAGGAGGCGGGGTGCTTTGTCCGTGCCTGCCGCCGGCGCCACGGGCGCGGGAAAGCTCCGTCCCCGCCTGCCGCCGCTGCCGTAGGAGCGGGGGAAGCTCCGTCCCTGCCTGCCACCGCGGGGCAGCGCCGACCCGGGGTGACCGAGCCCAGTGGCAGCGGCGGCCGGCCCCGAGCGGCAGCACCGGGCTGGGCCACCTGGCCCCGTCAGCATCCCCTAGCGGGCCGAGCCTGCACAGCCTTAGCTCAGCCAGTAAACCCCGCCCTCCCGCGGTTCTGTTACTAATTGCACGCGGGTCCTCGCTGCGAACGACAGAGCGACTTATATTCGGGTGTGGCTTATTTATGGACAAAAACCGAAATATTTGCCAACACCCAGCGATGCGGCTTATACTCAATGCGGCTTGTAATCGTGAATTTACTGTAATCTTGAAGAGTTTAATTTTATTTTTTAAATGAACAAATAATACTTAATTTTTATAGCAGCAGCAAAAACTCCCTACAAGGAGTAAGAAGGGAATATTAATAAGAATCCTGAAGCATACTTTACCATACCTAGTGACCTCAGCTATCTCAGTCTGCGATGCGAATGAAAAATTATGAAAATCTATCTACTCATTACATTTCACAATATCATGGTATCATTGATTACTCAGAGTAATAATTTTTAAAACAATGTTTTTGTCACAATTTAAAGGGTTTTACTTACTCTTTCAATCTACACTGAATGCAGTATGTTTTTTGGAATATTGGCAAGTTTACCAGAATTATCTATAGCTTGTGGCCATCTGTATTCTTTAATCACCAGATTAGATCTCTAGTGACCAAAGACTCTTTTGGCAGCTAAAAGAAAGAAATTCTCTGGTGTACTATGGTTGTTTTTAAATAAGTGAAACACAGCTAGCCTTTGGTATGTTCTAAACAGGTCACAAAAGTACAAATGCTTCCTTGCCAGCTTTCCAATTAGACTACAATCTGAACACACAGCAGTATGAACCAGATTTGCTAAATAAAACCAACACATCACCATGTAGGTGGCTTGTGACAGACAATATACTCCTGCTCATACTAATCAGATCTCTCTTTTCTCCCCACAAACGTGCAATAAATCTGTCCCTACTAATAATTCACAGTGTGTTCATGAAAAAAAAGGTAAACCTTTAGCAGTTTACTTCTTATTTTCAGAAAAAAATCCAATAAATAAAATATTTTTATAGGCTTATAAAGAAAAAAAAAGCTTTTGAAAAAGATAAGACACTGACTTAAAATTTAACTCTGAAATTCTTTTTCTAAATTGCAATTTCAAATTAATTTTCTTGGAAATTCTTCAGCAGAACAATTACATTATATCAGTATTAATATAGTATGTTGGTATTTTGGCACGTTCAATTTTCACAATTACATATCCCTTGTTAAATAAGATGTCAGCAGTTTGATATCTTCTGGATACTCAATTTACACTAAATATTTAGTTCAATTATGAGAACCTTGCAATCTAAAGACTGATAACATCATGCATTTTGAATGGAAACTGTGGAGAGATCTGTTGAAGATTCTCACTTTCTTAAAAGAAGATCAAAGTAAATCCAACTAATTTTCAGTTTTCTGGATGATTTGATTGAAGATCTTTCTTCTTCATATCAGCTCTTTTTCTCCCTTTTTTTCCACAGTTAGTGTCTTCTGCTAGCTTATCTGAGTTTTTTCCTATTCCCACACATCTGCATCTTCATAATTCATATTTAACCTACTATTTTACAGTATGAGAGTTTGTCCTGATTTTCCATTTTTTTGGGTACCTTTCTAGATTACAGCTAAGATCAGTATTTTGTAATTTTCTCATCTGGACTTGGATCACAGGATCAGTAAGGTTGGAAGGGACCACTGGAGGTCATCTAATCCACACTGTCTGCTCAAGCAGGGTCCCCTAGATAATTTTACTCAGAATTGTGTCTGGATTGTTTTTAAATAGCTCCAGAGAAGGAGACACCCCAGCCTCATTGGGTGGCCTGTTTCAGTAGTTTGTCTTCTAGGTATCATGATGAATTTCAAATCCTCAATGTCTTAGCACACCCACTGACTTTTTTTTTTTAATATGGCAGTTGGAAAATATTGGAAAACTGCTCATAATTAGGATAAATACACATGTATTTCACTTGAAGATATTTTACATTTTTATTCCTTGTCTTTTCATTTATTCAGGTAATTATTTCAGCTGAGGAATATTACAGACAGTTTATAGCATATTACAAACAGTTTATACAATGTTCTGTGATCTTTGATTTAGCAAAAGGCTTCTGAGGTTCAGTGTTATCTCTGATGGTCCTCAGTTGTGCCTAAATTAATATCAAATAGTCATGGCTTGGTTTATTAGAGAAATGTTAACAGTCAGACAGTCCTAGCAGTTTATTTCAAAGCATGCTGTGATTTATTGAAGACATTGTCTAACTTAAGGAGAGAGACATGCCCTTATAACCTGTTTATATAATTTTCTTTTTGCAGTCAGTGATGATTGATCAGCAGGACATGACAGCAAAGGCAGTTATTTGTCTCAGCTGCCTACAGTTTTGCTTTTTCTTTAGCACGGTGATGGCAAAGTTCTACCATAGGTCTTTTCTTTTATTCCCAGATTCTCCAAAAACATGTTCAATTCATATCAAGGCTTTAAACTGGGTAATATTCCCCTTAAATAAATTAAACATAACATAATTAAAATTAACATAATTTCTGGAATGGTATTAGCAATATTTTTAATGCTACATACATTATGAGTGGTAATATGTGGTTTTCCATATATTAGTTTTCATTTAGATTTTTCAGTTACAACTTGAATAACTTTGAAATGAGGTGCAAATTAAACTGACACAGTTCACAGCAAAATGATATGTTTGTCTAGGTAGAGTTCGTCTATGAGCAAATAATTAGGGCACAAATTGAGAGTATAGTAGGACTGGATTCATGTCTCTCTATTAAATTCCTAGTATCCAAATGACAGACATCATATTGTAAAGTATTTGGAAGGTATTTCATTCTTTTCTTCTCTTGACGCTGCTTTAATTTAAATATTTATTTTAAATATTCATCAATCTAGTGAAAGAGAATGCAAATGATGCTAATATCACACACATTTTTTTTCTAAGACTTGATTTTTGAGTTTTTTCTCTACTTCAAAATCTTGAATGGGAGGTTTTAAATGGCTGTTCTGCGTCTGTCCTCTGACAGGTACTTATCAGAGGCAATTTTTGATATGTGTACAGAATTTTTAACTGGGATACCAGACCTCCAGATAAGGCCATAGGGAGGTGAGCTATATCAGCACACACCATCCAGACTGTCCACTGCATATGGAAACACTGGGCTTATCATGAATGCATGACACAGTCATTCTGCCATTAGTAGATCTGATGTTTCTCAAAAGTGCCAGATGTCCAACACACTCCCAAAGGACTGCACACATGCACAACCCAGTTGCAAAAAGTATGTTTTCCTAGTTCAGTGTTTCCTTAAGTACTTCCTTCAATGTACTTGCCTTAAAAACTGTTTCATCTTTTAAACAGAGTAAGTATTTGGCACTGTCTGCTGCAATGCAAGTTTAAATACTTCATGCAACATGAATCAGTGTCAGCAGGAAATCTGTGAAAACCACCTATTGGAAAGCAAGGGGACACATGACAGGTTTGATATTCATGCAAGCATAGTCCCTGTATCTGGGACTTCTGCAGCCTGGGATACTTCTCTACATATTTAACTTATATAAAAGGGTTGTTAACTGTGCCACTCTTTTTAACCATGAAAAGATATTACAGAGGAAATTATGTGGTACATCCACACAGAATAAGTAAATATCTTATGATTTACTAAACACACTTTTTTCTCCAAGTATATATTCCAAAAATAGTTTATAGATCTATATAACAGTGAGTTTTTGGCAGTAAATTATACTCACTGGAAGTTTGAAAAATATATACCTAATTTCTTGTAACTAACAAAGAATTCTTCTATAATCACAGGGAAATCCTGTGGTTGTTCTGTAATAAAATCCTGGACTCTGGAGGTGCCTTCTCTATACACTGTTGCTTCCTAGGTAACCTGTAGATGGAAAGAACAAATTTGCTTCAGCAAAAAAAGCAATACTTTATTGCACCTACACATGTAATACCTCAGGTAAAAAGTGCGCTCCATTAGTACCTAAGACTGATCTTGGGCTCTAATGCAGGTGGCAAGCCAGCCCAGTCTTCTGTGCAATTCAGAGCTTGTCATCCTCTGTAGACATTGGGAACCTGGGCACAATGCTATTCTGAAAGATCATGATTAATATATCTTCTATATAAACGCTTTACAAGGATTTGCAGGAATAAATATTTTGAAGATTTCAAAATACTACTGAACCTCAGTTTTGAAAGTCCTGCTTAAATTTCTATATCTTTAAAGATTTCCGCATCTTTGCAGAACCTTATGTTTCTATGTAATTTTTTTCCTCATGTAATAAATTTGTGAAATTACATGACACTTTCCCACATCACAGATCAGAATATAAACACAGCAACTATACTAATATTTGAAGAAAACATGAAGCTAAAGAGAGGTGCAGTAAATTTAACTAAATAAATTATTATAATTGGTTTCTTGTTTCCTGAAAACAAAAAATCCCTCCAATATTTCAAATTAGAGTGATTTTCTATGCAGCTGTTCTCACTACAATTTGTATAACTGATAGCTAATTGTATTGATGGACCCTGTCTGAATATAATTACCTCAGCTAAGTAACATTCTGATTAAATTAATCATAATAACATTTCTATTTTACAACACTCTAGCATCAGAAAAACATCGCATTTTTAATTAATACATTTTATTGTTTCTGTTTTCAAATGCTAAATTATGTCACAATTTAATTTTAGCTCTTCAGTTAGTATTATACAGAATATTGATTATGCAGCAAATTCAAATAACTCAACACTTATTTATAAAATACTATTATATACCAATAAGGTTGCACATCCTTCCCTAAGACAATAAACACTCCTACTCTTGTGTTGCATAAACCAGAGAAACAAGACATGAAACACCGGATTTTACATGGCTTTAGGACAAAAGATCCTGAGGCACTTGGAAGCAGAAACTCTCACAACCACATTGTGGCACATCATTTAACAGTTCAAATATAGCAAATGTACAAGTTTTTTCAAACGAAAATGAATAGGAATAGAGTGGCCTTCAGGCATCCATTTGCTACTTATGCACATGAAGGACAAAAGGATGGACCACAAAACTGAGATTGAATTTATGTCCTTAATCTGAGCTTTGGGCTACAGATGGAGTGTGTTGTCTCTTGAGAATCTCAGGACTCCTTCTGTTATTTCATCATAGGCTTCACCTATGGTGGTGCCTGAGGGTGAATCGCCCTGCCTCCAGCTGCTGTGGGAGGCAGCTTTGTGTCTCCCAGCTGCTAGCACTGGGTGGTTGACTTGAATGCTCTTGAGCATCAAAAATTACATAGGGGCTTGTTTGTGGGCAGCCCAGTCAAGTTTTATCAGTTAGCAGAAGTTTGTCCATATATATATATATATATGTATGTATGAATGTATGTATAGTAAATTTTCCAGGAACTAGTTCATGGGGGTTCTGGTCATTTTTCCTTGATTTAATTACGTTCTGAATTACAAACTCATCTCAACAATCTGGACCTCTACTGAAGGATTAAAGAGTACATAGAAGTTTTTTGTCCCAGTTAGTAGTTCCTTATACCCTCAGACATGCCTGGAAGAGGGAGGAGGTCAGTTGGGCATCTGTGATGCTCTTTTCAGGTTGCTCAGACATGTCCAAATTTTATGTGTTATCAAAATCAGTAGATCTCTGTGGCTGACACTGAAGTTCTAAAACTATTATTTTTTTTTTTTTTATTTCAGGGAGTGAAAAGTCTGAAATGCATATCTTTAAATGAAAACTTTGCCTCCTCTGTGTTCTTTAGCAATGAGGTAACAAAGAAGAAAAAGATTGGTCTTGCTGTCAGAAAACCTGAATTTCAACACAGAGCAATCCTGAGCACAGCTAAAGTTCAGCACATTTGTCTTTCCTTTTTGTTTTTTTTATCCTTGCTCTCCAGCTCCAGGGAAATACTGTCAAGTTCACAAGAGTTAAATGGCCACCAAACCATAATGTGGCTTATCAATCTCAGTGACAGCACTACCAGGGATCAAGAATGTTTCATGCTTAGTGCCACAACATCTTCAAAATCAATGTGCATGTCTGAAGAAATAGATTTAGAGTCAAGTCAGGAGAGAACTGAAATTCCTTTATGGATGTACATGAAGCATACATATACACATTATAGGGTTTTCTTCCATTACATTTCATTAGAATCATGTAACTCTAAATAAATATTTTAGAACGAGGGATTTATTTTCCTACACTCTCACAGATACTTTAAGGTAGGTTCACATTCTTTTTGATTGACTTTTGAATTAATTGCTATATAACTTTAAAACCAAGGTTAAGCCATAAAAAAAACAGCAAAATAACCACAAATATCTTTAATAGGAACATATCTGTTAAAAGCCAATATAACATTTAAAATATTTTATTTAAGGTTTATTTTATTTTTTCTTTCAATACAACTTTAATTGGTTTTGTCTATTTTCATAAATATATTGTATGTATTTCTACATCTATATATACACACACACATATATATGTATGCAAGTATTCTACTTTCACTGAATCATGGATCAGGTTGGAAAGGACCACCATGGCTTGTCTGTTCCAACCTCCCTGCTCAAACAGGGACATCCAGAGGATTCTTAAATATTTCCAGTGAGGGAGACTCTAAAATCTCTCTGGGCAATCTGTTCCAGTGTATGGTCACTGCACATAAAATAAGTTCCTCCTCATGTTCAGGTGGAACTACCTGTACATCAGTTTCTGCCCATTGCCTCTTTCCCTGTTGCTTGCTCCACTAAGAGGATCCTGGATCCATCCTCCAACCTCCTCCCTTCAGGCACTTACAGACATTGATGAGGTCCCCTCTCCAAAGCCTCAAGACTGAACAGGTCCAGCTCCCTCAGCCTGTCCTCACAAGAGAGATTCTTCAGATCCTTGGCCAACTTAGTAGCTGTCTGCTGCACCTGGTCCAGGAGCTCCATGTCTCTCTTTTTCACTGAGGAGCCCAGAACTGTGCACAGCACTCCAGATGTGCCTCACCATGGCTGAGCAGAGGGACAGGTTCACCTGCCCCAACCTGCTTTGACCTTCTTGGCCACACAGGCACACTGCCGGCTCATGGACAGTTTGTTTTCTACCACGACCCACAGGTCCTTCTCCACAGAGCTGTTTCCCAGCAGGTCAGCCCCCAGCCTGTACTGGTCCATGTAGTTGCTCCTCCCCAGACTCAGGACCCTGCACTTGCCTTTGTTGATTTTCAGACAGTTTTTCTCTGGGATCTCTCCAGCTTATCAAGGTACTGCTGAAGGGCTGCACAGCCCCCTGGGGTATTGGCCACTCCTCTTGACCTTGTGTCATCAGTGAACTTGCTGAGCAGGCATCTGATCCTTCATCCAACACATTGATGAGTCATTTTCATTGTAAATTAGGTGCTAACGTGAAGTGAAAAGCAGGTTAGCTTCAGCCGATGGAAATCTCCAATCTAAGCTCCCCTTCTTGTAATTCAGGAAAGAGTAAAAATATTTGCAACAGCAGATGAATGAGTGTAGTGTTAAGATGCATATTTAAAATTAAAGATTTATGCTAGGGGACTATAACTGATTTTTTTTTAATACAGGGACTTTGTATATAGGTTGTACTTTTTAATCCTATGAGAGTTTGAAAAACGTTTGATTGTTTTAATAACAATACAGTACATTTTATTTTTAGCCTCTCAGCATCTCAATGTATAAAACTGAAAGAAAATGTTTCTTCTTGCACAAGCAGCCTTTAGTTCTTTGGTTAAGTGTTACAAAAAGTATTGCTTTTGTTTTCACCCAGTTCAAGAGAAACCTTCATAAGAAAACAATTGATTCCATAGATTATGTGATATGGAATGATAAATCTTAGAACTATAGAATCATAGAATATCCTGAGTTGAAAGAGACCCATAAGGATAATCAAGTCCAAATCTCTGCTTCTCACAAGACTATCTAAAACTAAACCACATGACTAAGACCATCAACCAGATGCTCCTCAAACACTGAATTTCTTGTTTGGCATCTAATCCTCTAAAAATTTTAAGTTTGGTCACATATCCTAAATTATCTGCTCCTGCCTTCATTTTGTTCTGCTTAAAACTCCCCAAGATCTAAATATAAAGCTTTAGTATGTATTTTCTATATGAACTGTACATAAAGCATCAAGTCATTAGGCAATTAAATCTAAATTAAACTGCTACATATGGTGGTTGTATGGAACTTTCTGTGTACAAGTAGGTAGCTGTAGCAATCAAGGTCTCCAAGAGAATATGTGCTGCTGTAAGCACACAAATTCACTCATGCATCTGTCCAATGTGGGCAGAGGAGTGCTGCTTGGCTAAAGGTATCCAAGCATATAGTTCTGCCTTTGGACCTAATCTGTTGTATTTAAATGTACAAAGGCAGATTTTTGCTCTGCCTTTCTTTTGCCACATCTTTTTGCAGACTCTTGAGACTGCTCTTTTCACAAGTGCCTTTACAATGAGTTGAATGCAGGGAAGGAAACAAGAAAGCCCAGGAGGTGGGGAAATGAGCCAGCCAGCATCTGTCAGAGATCCACATTTAGTTTACATAAGGCATAACAAGAAACCACATAAATGAATGAAACTGAAAGAAATTCCAACACAGCCGTCACAGGAAAAACAAAGAAACATAACTGCTACAGTGAGAATATATCCCAAGAACATGAATATCAGAAAAAGTCTGGAGAAATGGCTCTTGGAAGTGGCAGCTTATTGAAAGAACCTTTATTATATGCAGATAAATTGTCTCATGGTTCATTTCTTCAGAGCATAGATAAACAGGATTTTGCATTTTCCTTTACAACTAGTCAGCTGCATCAAAGAAAGATATAACCAATTATCCCTTTCTTCACTTAGCTGAAATGAATATGTACCCAAAACTTCTGAGGACCTAAAAACTTAACTGCTTTCTGTAGCATATGCTAAAGTTGTTGATAGTGAGATGAATTAATTTAGAATATATACACTGGATTTTTCACATATTTTGACTCAACATCCCACAGTAAATTTTTTTAAAGACCAATATTATCCATTCTCTTAATTTTTTCCTTTTTTACTGATTTTTATTTTTTTGTGTTTTGTTTTGTGGGTTTTTTTATTTTGTTTGGTTCTGGGTCAAACTTAGATAGAACTATAAACTCATAGAATCGTAGTGTTAAGGGGTTGAAATGCACTTTAAATATCATCTAGTCCCAAACCTCCCTTCCATGGGCCGGAACACCTCCCACTAGACAAGGTTGCTCAAGGTCTTACTCAACCTGGTCCTGAGTATTTCCAGGGTTAGGGCATTCACACCCCTCCTTGGCAATCTGTTACAGTGTCTAACCCTCTTCCTATTATCTAACCTATATTTCCCCTCTTTCAATCTGTACCAATTACTCCTTGTCCTATCACTACAGTTCCTAGCAAAAAGTCCCTCTCAGGCTCCCCTGTAGGCCCTGTTCACATTCTGGAAAGTTGCTATGTGGTCTCCACACAACCTTTTCTTCTCCAGGCTGAGTTCCCCAACTTTTTCAGCCTGTCTTTCTAGGGTAGGTACTCCAGTCCTCTGATGATCTTCATCGCCCTCCTCTGGACTTGCTCCAACAGTTCTATGTAATTTTTGTGTTGGAGAAACCAGAACTGTATGTAGTATTCACAGAATGTTCACAGAATGTGCTGAGTTGGAAGCCATCCACAAGGATCACTGAATCCAACTCCTATCCCTGCACAGAACCATCCCCAAGAACCACACTTTGTGCCCAAGAGCATTGTCCAATTTTTTCTTGAATTCTGTCAGGCTTGGTGCTGAGACTGTTTCCCTGGGGAGCTGTTCCAGTGCCCAACCATCCTCTGGCTTAAAAACCTTTATCTAATATCCAATATAAACCTCCCCTGAAACAACTCCAGGCCATTCCTTTGGGTCCTGTCACTGGTTGCCACAAAGAGATCAGTGGCTGCCCCTCCTCTTCCCCTCATGAGGAAGCTGTAAACTGTGAAGTGATTTTTCCTCAGTCTCCTTTTCTCCAGGCTGAATAGATCAAGTGATCTCAGACACTCCTCATAAGGCTTCCCCTCAAGGCCCTTCACCACCTTTGTTTCCTTCCTTTAGATGCTCTCTAAGAGATTAATTTTTTTTCTTATATTGTGTCACCAAATGGTGACACCTGTGGGGCAGCACTCGAGGTGAGGTCCACCCCAGCTCAGAGCAGAGCAGGACAATTCCCTGCCTTGCCTGGCTGTGATGCTGTGCCTGATGCCCCCAGGACAGGGTTGGTCCTCCTGGCTGCCAGGGCACCGCTGACTCACATCCAGCTTTCCATGGACCAGGACCCCCAAGGCCCTTTCCATGGCACTGCTTTCCAACATCTCATTCCCCAGTCTGTCCATGCATCCATGGTTGCTCTATCCCAGGAGAAGAATCCAGCACTTTTCTTTGTTGAATTTTATGTGGTTGGTGATTGCCCAGTCCTCTAACTTGTCTCTCTACAGGGCCTCTGCCTCTGAGGGAGCCAACAGCTTCTCCCAGCATTCTGTCATCTGTGAACTTGCTCAGTATCCCTTCCAGACCCAAGTTGTTTATGAAGATGTTGAAGAGCACAAGGCCCAAGATGAAGCCCTACAGAACCCCACTAGTTACAGGTCGCCAGTCTGATGTCACCCCATTAATTGTAATCCTTTGTGCCTGACATTTAAGCCACCTCTCACTTATTTCCTATTTATCCAGATGTGCGCTGGACACTTTGTCCAGAAGGAGGCTGAGAGACAGTAATGAAAGTTTTACTGAAATCAAATTACATCAACATTTGCTAGCTTTCAGTCAGCTGGGAATTCTCCACATTCCCAAGACTGCTCCATCCAGGTGGGGTCTCACAAGAGCGGAGTAGAGGAATCACCTCCTTTGACTTGCTGGCCACACTTCTTTTGATGCAGCCTGGGATTCTTTCTGCTTCCCAGGCTGCAAGCATTCTATACTGCTGATTCATGTTGAGTTATTCATCAACACTCACCCCAACTCTTTCTCCACAGAGAGACTTTATTATACCTTTATTATGCCGTATAAATAATTTTTATTCAAGAGATACTTAATTTTTTTTATATTTTCGGTATAAAATTCTAAAAGTTTTATACTAATATGTCTGTATCAGATACTTAATCTATAAGACATTTCAGTTTGAACTTGAGTTTATTCATAATGTTATTTATCATTTAATAGCTAAAGCAGTCAGTTTGACCCTAACAAATATTTGTTCCAGACTGCAACTGAATTTAAAGTTCACAATGATCTTGTTAAAATGAGGAACACATCCCCAAGGTTGTTTAAATTTAAACAACGAAGTGTACATTGTCATGAAATTATTGTGTGTTTGTCCATGTGTTTGCTATCAAGGTTAAAATTTCAGTTTAGGTTCTCTTTGTAATTGCATTATTCTGTTCTACTGACTGAAGATTGTGATGACTGAAAAAAACCCTAAAACCTGAATGTCATTCAATGTTGCATACAATCCACAGAAACCATAGAAATTTAACAAATACCTGTCTTAAAACTATCCCTTTGGATAAGTACCAAAGTCAAGGTTGATTAGTATTGAACACTGTACAATATGTATTTGTTAGGTCAAGCTTTCAACTGATCTCTAGCTACATTAAAGTCTACAGTGAAGGCATAGTTCAAAGTCAGTGGAAATATTTCCAATTTATTTACAGTAATTTCACGAATACAAGCCACACCAATTTGACCAAAATTTTGGTGGAAACCCGGAAGTGCGGCCAATATTCCGGGGCGGCTAATACATTAACAAAATTCTAAAAGCTGCCAACACGGAAGTGAGAGCCCGCGGCAGCCCCAAGCCAAGCTGGAGCCCGGCCGGCCCCGGCAGAGGTGGGAAAGCTTGGCAGAGGCGGGGCCAGCAGTGTGGGGGGTGGGCGGCAGAGCCTGAGCCAGCAGGGCGGGGCAGGGGGGGCGGCAGAGCCCGGGCCAGCAGGGCAGGGGAGCCCGGGAGAACTGGGGCTAGCAGTGCAGGGGAGCATGGCAGAAGCAGGAAGGCTGGCGGGTGGGGCTACCTGGCAGCGGGGGAAGCCCAGCAGAATCGGGGCCAGCAGCGTGGGGGAGCCCGGCAGTGCGGGGGCCTGCAGTGCCGACCAGGGCGAGGAAACGTGGCGGTGGTGCAGACGGGAGGGGGCGGCCGGCGAGCCCGGCGGCGGCGGCGGCAGCCCGGCGGCGGGGCTAGCGAACGCGGCGCGGCGCGGCCGGCGAGCCCGGCGGCGGGGCTAGCAAACGCGGCAGTGGGGCGGTGCTGACGGGAGAGGGGGGCCAGCGAGCCCGGCGGCGGCGGCAGTACCACCCGGCCAGCCCCGCCGAGCCGTGGCGCTGAGCTGGGCCACCCGGCCCCGTCGGCAACCATGAGCGGGCCGAGCCTTCCTGGCCCCGCCCCGAGCCAGTAAAGCCCGCTATGCCGCGATCCTGTTACTAATTGGCCAATTTGTGAAAGCTGCGCACGGATTCTCGCGACGAATGAAAGTGCGGCTAATATTCGGGGTGCGGCTTATCTATTGACAAAGACAGCAACATTGTCGAGGCACCGGGGGTGCGGCTTATAATCCGTGCGGCTTGTATTCATGAAACTACTGTAATAAATATAAGTAGTTCTGGGTTTTAAGATTTTGATACAATTGCTCAAATGTAAACAACTTTATTATATGAAGGGATTTAATATCTGAATATGGAAATGCTAGGTATTGATCCTAATTCAGCCTCACTAGAAGTCTAAAAATACCACTAATATAAACTATTTCCTTTAAAAAAATCAAGCATTACAACAATCAAAATAAATATCCAATTCTAATTGCATAACAGGAATATATCAAACAAGGCTTCTGCCAGCAGATTAACATAAGTGAACATAATTTTGCCACTTTAAAAAAAGCATATATGTACTTACTTTTCAAAAATCAGAATATTATCTGAAAACATATTTTCTTTCAAGAGCACAGAAAAGACACTAGAGGAGATATATGCTTCATTAAACAATATATGCAAATTGAAAGAATAACGGTAATTTTAAAACACCTGAAACTTTAGATTCACAGTAGAAACCATAATGCAGGGATAATTCTATAGAAGTTCACTTCTGTAAATTAAAATAGAAGATCACATTTTCATCTCAAGATCTTTATTTTACATACTGAAGAAAATCCCCATAACTCATAAAAGTAGAGCTCAGGCAGCTATCAAACAACCCTAATGCAGGTTAGGTAAAATTTATGATTGGAAGTCTGATGATTATCACTAAATTGTAGCTAAGCTATTGGCAAAGTGCAGGCAATAACTGACTAATTTTCATAGAAAGATTAATATATATGACAATAAGTTAGAAATGACACATCAACTTATAGGACTGTAAAATAACTATTAACTACGAAAGGAGATGAAAAAGCCAGGATTTTAAGAATTTTTTTTTTAATGTCTGTTTTGCTTGCAAATTCTACTTGCTTTTCTTTGTTTGGTTTTTTTTTTTTTTTTTTTTTTGAATTAGAAAAGCTAAGTCTGAATTAAGCTAGAAACAGGAGAAGTATTCTTCTATACAGTATTAAAAAATACATTATTATTTTTATCTGCTTTCTGTGCCATTCAGTGAACCACAAGGGAAATGGCAATTTAGACAATTATTCTAAAACACTGGAAATACAGAATTTTTTATTTCATGTAGTTTTGTTCCTTTGTTCCATGTCCTTCCAAATCAGTACTATTGAAAGATTAATAATTTTGTACTACACAAATTCTTTCTTACCTCAGTAAGCTTTATTTCAGACATGAACAATGTTGTTGTTGCAAATGAAACATATTCACCCCAATCACCATTGTTCAGTAGCCTTTTACTAGCACCATTAAGGAGAAAAAACAAGAAAAAACAGGTTCATTTGCAAGCACCTTGGAAAATCAATCCAAATTTTTTTAATATATATTTAAGAACATAAATTGCATTTTTTTTCCTAAATGAAGAAAGTAGTCTTTTAAATGTTGGAGTGAGACTGACAAAAATCTCGCTTCATATATAAGGCCTGAACTCCAGCCTTGTTCTTCAAGATGTTATTTCCTCATGCATTGCTCAGCCTACAAATAAAATATTCCTTTTCAAACCAGGCCAGTGATGAGGGAGCATCATTGAAGACAATGGAAAAAAGAAAATAGTGTCTTTAAATCATGAAATTATTTCTTGTTTTATACAGTTTTATGTATAATGTTTTAGTATTTTATGCTTTCATTCTATAGGAAGACTGACAGCTTACAAGATTTCACTTCTGAACTATATGTGTGACTTTCAGTATTTCTTTTGTTGTATTCAAGCAAAAAATCCCCCAAAACTTATGTTTCTTTTTCATCAATACAGTGCTCAAATTATTTTCTTCTAGCTCTTTTCTAATAAGCTTTTCCTCAAATAGTTTAAGATGTTCCAACCCATTTCAATAGCTGTCATTAGATAGGTGATAGGAAACTTCATTTGACTATTTAATACATTACATTATGTAGAAAGTTATTATCAGCATTAAAATTATCTGCCCACCCCCAAAACAGAATCATTTGTTTAGGTCCCTATTTTCTCAGTTAACAGTGTTGTCTCTCCAGCCCACTCGCTAATGCTGCACTGTAACTCTCCATCTCTCTTTCCTGAATCCATATACGGTTGACAAGAAAAATTACCTTCTCTGCATGCTTGCTTGATTTTTTTTGTTGTTGTTGTTTTATTTTAAAACTTTCCAAACTATGCTGATGTTGTATTAAACAGAAAACATAGATAGTTTGTGTCACCGGCTCACTGGTCTGTGGTGATATTAGCCTTCCACAGCAAGTAGATATCACAAAAAGTTTACCTAGAACTCCTTAATTATGTCTCTTTCAGAAACTGGTGGAAGATAATTTTGTTGAATAAGGAGAAAGTATTCCATACCAAGTGCAACCTCACTTCTTAGCTTCTTATTATTGTCTTTCAGGTCTACTTCCAGAAATATAAAAAAACAGTTTGCTTTAAAATCAGGTATCAGTCTGGGTTTAAAATTGGGAACCAGTCAAGTATTGGTGACTCAAAAGACATAATTTACTTCCAAAATCTTAGACTCTGAATAAGTCTTCAATCATGAAATTAGATTCATGCATGTGCAGTAGACATTATTAGTTCAAGCAAATGGATGAATATATTATACACATGGCTGTCACAATCATTCCTCTGTTATTCCATAGCTGAAAATCAAGTGTAGAATATGACTTGTCTTTTTTCAGACATTTATGACAAACAATAGTAAGTTCTGCGACCTTGTGGTATTTTTCACATCTGTTCATATTCTTTCCACTTCATGCACATAAAGACCTTTTTTTGAATTGTTATTTCACAGTTAAAAATTAAATATCAATCTTTGTAACTTTTTTTTTTTTTAAAGACCTTATTGTGATGTGGAAAGCTGGGTAAATGCAGAAGTGATTCCACCATAGGATAGGTTAAAATACATTTAGAAATTCTCAGATAAACTGAATAAACTTAAGTTTCCAGAATGCTTCCAATCTCCGTGCTTTTCTTATGAACTAATAGCTTGGTCTTTACCTGTTAATTTTCTAATATGTATTTCTGTATAAAGTGGCCCTTTAACATAAAACATATTTGTGACTAAGGAAGGGTCCTTCACTGTTTTTCTTTGCAAAGACCTGGATTAATTTTCTTTGTGCATCTATATTTCTGCTATCCTAAGAATCTCATCTGGAGAAAATCTTTGAGGCATGTCTTGATTTTCATGACATATTTTTTCATTGTCAGATGCTGGTCCAAAAGTCTCCACTGTATAAATAAAAAACTAACAATAAAACCTCCTCTCAGAAAAAGTAGCACATTCTCAGAGAAATTAAGATTAAAAGCCAAACGCAGTGCATCCCTAGTGATCCCAGCTCCATCCAAAGTCCTAATTTAACATGGAATTATTCTAAATCTGTACTCCTGTCTCAGAGTTTGAGACAATAAAGTAAGGAAAACGCATGTAAAATTCAACTCCTGGGTCAATTTAAAAACATATTCAGTCACACAGGTTTCCAGCTGCTTCCTTGCTCCAAACTGTCTGGTCCTGGTTTTTACTAGGAAAAATTAAGACACCTCTCTAAGGTTCAGCTAATCTACACATAATCAGACCTGTGACGCATAAACAAAAGCTGTGCTTTGCATAGATATAAATTGTCATTTGACAGGAAATTTATTCTGGGTGAAATGCTTCACATTTTGCAACTGTAGATATGCCAAATCTTTTAAGTGTAAAGCTCTAAGGCAGAAAATGACCTTATGAGGCTTTCTATTCAGAGCTGTATGACATCCTGAATGAATTCAGGAACATGCAGATGGCAGCTGCAAAAAGACAGCTGATTGTAAAGCTCTTCAAGATTACCATGAAGAACAAATATACAGTCCATTTATTTCAAAAAGTTTAAGAGTGTTTTCAATTTACTGGAATGCTGTTTTTATTGTGCCTCAAATAGCAGTGCTATTCCAAGTAAAATATCCTGTCAGGATGCAGAGTAAAATGCTGAAGTAATATGTACTGACATTCTAACTTCAATGTGTAAAGAAAATATGTGAGAATCATAGTAGTGAACATCATTATTTTACAGCTACCACTGCTTTGCTGTGATGAAAGTAATGGCTTTCCCCAGAAACTGCTGATTGTGGTTTACTGCTGTCCTCTTGCACAAGTGAGAAAAGGTTGAAGTCATCCAGAAGAGAGGAATATGCACTTTGTAAAACCAAACTACTGGTGCAAGACTCATAAAGCATTTTTAAATATTTTAAAATTTTAATACTAATTTCTTCTTAGATTACAGTTCAAACTACTTATTCAATTCAGGATTTTGTATAAAAATTTCATGCATTTTGTAGCATGCATTTGAAGTGGAAGGAGTGTTCATCTTTGGTTATTTTAAAGTGAATGTGAAAGAATCTTCATATAAAATGGATTTTAAAAAGATGTTCAAGGTATTTAACAGCATGAATGAGCTGATGAACCTCAGGATCAAATTTTAAATTAAAACAATAACTTTTCTTACTAGAAAGCTTTAAAATTAAAAAATTGAAGAATGGAAAGGCTAACAGAATGTTTTTCCTTTTCATAACGGAGAATACTAACAATAACTTTATTTTCAGATTCTTTTTCTTAATGAGGTTTTGTTTTCTTTTGTTTTCTTTTGTTTTGACAGTGCAATGTTGTAAGGCTCTACTAGGAGATAACAGTTCATAAAGGAAACCTTTCTTATCTTGAAGTTTTTTTTAAAAAACAGTATCAATATGGCTTAAAACAAAAATACAAAAGCAAGTTACTCTCTTCCTCTACACACCTATACAGAGATTACATAGGTAAGAAAGGTAAAAATATCTGTGAGGTGAGTAGTAAAAAAGGAATTTCAGGAAAAGTCAACAATTTACTGCCACTGTGTAAAAAATGCAAAAGTGAAGCAAAAATTAAAAATTAAACAATTTATTCAGAAGATTTTGCATCACAAAAATATTTCTTTTCAATAAGCTTACTCAAATTGTTAGAACAACAGTTTTTTCAAGAGACGATCTCAGGAAACAGAAAAATATAAAGACTGGTTTTTTAGTGGAAATGAATATGCTACTAATTTCCTATTTCTAACATGGTAACAATTGCTGATAGAAAAGTTGTAAGCAATGCATATACTGTAAGTGGACATTTTAATGTCTATGTGTAATCATAAAATTCTCAAACAAAAAAATAATTTTTTTTAATAAATTGGTTGTGTTCTTTAGAAAGTATGTGTGTATTGATAATTCTGATAAAAAATTGTAATGTCTTTACATATAGAAAAAGTACAAAACAGAACAATAAGAAATTCAGAAAAACATATCAAGGATCCATATTGGTCTGAGCAAAAATGGATATGTCATTACAGCATATAATCATACATCATATCGATTTTTGGATACAAATAGTTTTGAAGAAGTTCTGAGTTCTGTATTCCTACTGTATTAGCATTTATTTTGACTTGTGAATTGGCAAATCCAAAATACATAATAGGTTCTGCTCATATAATAACTCAGAAAGGCAGAAATATTGATGAGGTTTTTACATTTCTTTTTGTATTTTGAAACCCCTTATTGTAGGTTCAATCTAGACATTTTTAACTGGACATTTTTAATTCCCTGACCAATTAATGAGATAACATTGCATGTTTTCATAATGATAAAGTACTTTCAGACTTTTTATCATATTTGAGGCTTTAAGAATGACTTTCATTTAAGTTTTTATTTCTTATGGTGCTCAGCATAAGGAATTAGTGTCTCTGAAGGAGGCTCCGAAGTGTTCCCTTTTTTAAAATTATTTATTTTTTCCATTTCTGTTTGCTGTATTTTCTCAATTTATTTGGCATTGATTCATGAATGAGCTTTTAAAAATCTTAGAACCATGGATTTAGATGCTTTTCAAACTGCAGTTTTAGCAAAGGAGGCAATGGGCCGTATCTAAATAAAACACTCGGGGCCTTTTCTCTGAAATCAATCATCTAGGATCCATTTCAGTTCATGCAGAGTCAGACCTGCCAGAAGGATATTGAAATCTAACAGCTCACTGATCAGCAACAGAAAAACAAGGAAAATAGATCTAGTTTTTCAGTCCCACTCCCAGAAGGATATCCATTCGTACAAAGATTATAACATGTTGACACAGGTGGGGAATTTTCCTTGGAGTAGAAAGTTTTTTTTGGAAAACACAGAAATACAGGAACGGGAAGAGGACAGGATTTTGGTATTGGTGTTACCTTGTGAAGATCCTGGAGGTGGACAGACCTGTGCATCTAACCATCCATGCTGCAGTATCATGCTTCCTGTACTTCTTCATTCCTTCTCCTGAGTTAATTCTGTCCTGAATGTTGGCTATTCAGCTCTAAAAGAGACTACAGTGAAGCAATGCAGTGATGAGGAGGGTAAGATGTGATTTATACAGCTAAGATGAAATCTAGATAGACTGAGCCTGATGTGAACTTCACCTGTATTAGAAAAAAAACATTTGATGAGAGTGAATGTGCAAAGACAAAAAGTTGGCACTGGAGGCACTACACCTACACTATGTATGAAGATGATTATTTTAAATCAGCTCTGGTTTGATCCTGTAGATTGGATGCGTACCAGCATTTCATAGTGAAAGAGTTTATTAAGAGGCAATGACATATTGTTATTGCCCCTTACTTTATCTTCTACCACTATCAAAAGTTTATCCCAGAAAAGATGTAGCTCTTTAAGTGCTTAAAGTACTTAAAACATGCTGCTCTTAGACTTCCACTTCCTTGTAGGTCTTCTGCTCAAGGCCCCTCACCAGCACAGTATCAATCCATTGGATTCTCTCCAGTTTCTTAACACTCCTCCAGAAATTGGGCCAAGTATCCCGAATGTAATCTTATTAGCACAGGATAGAAGTGGAAAACCACTTTGTTGAGTTTCTCCTAAAGGATGTTCAGTGTGTGCATTGAAATTTGGACTCCAGTACAGCGTCCAGTTTTGCTCTTGAAAGCCTTCATAAGTTTATGCTTGCTTAAGCAAGTTTTTCAAGGTCCCTCAGAATTTCTGATCTTTCTTTCATTGTGTCAATCAGTTATTTTGCTTCATTGTTTCTGCAAATTTCCTGTGGGTGCTCTCTGTCCACATCACTGATGAAAATAATGGACAAGATGGATCCCAGTACAGTCCCCCAATACTGTTACCAGTCACCAACAGGACACCAGTTCATTGATTACACACTTTGAGCTTAGCAATCCATCCAATTTTTATCACCCAAACCAATGCTCTTAAAAACCTCTACTCCCAGCTAAGAAAGCACAGTGAGTGATGGTGTCACAAGACCTACCAGCATTCATTAGTGTCACAGTCACCACTCTGTCATCCATAAAGACAGCAATTTCTTTGCAGAAGGCAAGAAGACAGAATAAGCATCATCCTTGAAAAACTCATATTGGCTGTTCCTGATTTCTGTCCTGGCTTTTTGCATCTAAAGAAACAGATTGATTGCATTACTCCAAGATCTGTCTAGGGACAGAGGCAAGGCTTACGGATCAAAATTTCCCTTCTTGCTCTTTTGAAAGAAATATGCATTATAATAACTTTGTTCTGGTAGTCATGAACCCCTCCCAGAAATTCAAGGTTTTCCACCAAGAGAATGTTTTGATGCAGTTCTGTTTTCATTAAAACTCAAACAGCTTTTTCTCTCCATAGCAACTTCTGATTAGATGAAATTAGCAGATGCCTGCTCTTCTAAAACCTTTTCTTGCAATTCAGAACTCATATATAAAAATCTAGAGAGTCCTCTTTTTCACTAGCTGTCGACTAGAAGCTGGGAGGTTGCCAAGCTGAAGGGAAGTGGAAACTGTACTTTCTGTAATGCAGTCAACAGTCCTTAATCAGGCCCAGAGCCCTGAGGGCTCTAAGGCAATTCATTCCACTCAGCTAAATGGAAAATTATTAAAATAACATCACATACTTTTATAATGTCTTCTCTCCAGGGTTCTCAAAGTGCTTTGTAATAATTAATTAATTAACTAAACCTTGTAACATGAATTTGGCATAAAATACTACTGTACTCCAATCTACAAATAAATCTGCTCATAATGAATATGCATGTCAGCTGAAGAAAGGTGGTGTGCCTGTAAGCTTGCCTATTCTTTCAGTTAAAGCAAATGTCTAAGAAAAATCAGATTAATTTTTTTTTTGTGAGGACAGCATTTCTTCATCACCCAGAGACTAGAGGTAAACCTTAAGCAACTCCCTTATATCCTGAAAGAAATATTGTGCTAAATATCCATTAATTCAAAATGTAACCACATATTTTAGCAGGACACTTCCATAAATTCAATGGTAAAGGATACAAAACAAAGGGAAATGAGGTTGTGTTGGGTTTTTTTTTCAAGTGTTACCTATAATTGTGATGTAAACTTCCATTTAAACTCATTTTTTAGAATTTGAAAGCAGCAAGAAGAATAAGCAGATGATTCTGTCACTCAAATAGGAATTGGAACATACAGATTCTAGGAACTATTCTTCCAGGCTGGAGCAAAATCTTGCTATATTGTCCATAAGAAAATATGTTGTCTTTTTTCAATTTCAGTTCTGATTGCTGTAATAAAAAATAGTATTTGATGTAAAATTTCCTGTGATATATCTACAAAACTCATAGATACAAAAAATCAGGAAAACCAAATGTTGGCAGTGAAACTAGGCCCTTCCCCTAGATACAAGTCAAGAGTTTATCTATAAAATATAAAATTTGCCTTTTAAGAAGAACATTATATATATATATAAAATCCATATTTAGCATTAGGTTCCAAGATTTCATAAATTAATTTATCCAGCACATATCTGCTCTAGTGACATGGGGTAGTGTAATGTCTAGACCTAGAGAAGAATCAGATAAGGGAAAAATACAAATGAAGCTTTTTAATGCAAAAATAATAATTGCATAATAGTTGGTCGTACTGAATGGATGTCAAACACATGAACAAAATCAGAGAAGACACCTTATTATCGAATTAATGTAGCATTAAGTCTAGTATTACCATATAGATTAAAATCATTTTCATTTGTATGGTTTCATCATACCAGCCATGACCTTAAATTGAGATAAACATAGTTAGAGGTTGTTTTTTTTTCTCTGCTTCAAATTTTATGTTGTAAAGAAGAACCTTAGCCAGTTTAATATTAATTTACCAATACTTCTTTTAAGCATAGAGGACAGGGATCATGATTATTCCAGTTGTTAATATTTTTGTTATGTTCAGTCTGTCATCTGAGCATTCAACTCATTCTACTTAACTTGCATGAAAATATTTTCAAAAATACAGTGCAGAACTCTTTATATAATTATACAGTTTTAAATGTTTTTATGAACAATATCTATACACACCATTGTATTGATTCCAAAGTAATAGGAATTATCTATAGAATAATACTTAGTCTGGCAATTAATAGCTAACCCTTACACAGAACAGCTATAGTAAAACACTAATAAAATAAATTCACAAATATTGAAAGGCAAATGAAAGCAAAAGGATGTTTCTATTGAAGTGAAAGAAAGTAAAAGTAGCTGCAAAATGGAAAAATCAGTGAATCGGTTTCCTTTTTTAAAAATCTAGTGGGAGTTTTAGTATTGTATTTTGTATTCTGCTTTCTAGCCTTTGATGATGCTAATTCATGTTGTAGTTGTTAAATCTTAAGAGTGGGGGTTTTTTTGCAGAACTGCATTGTCAAACTATTTTTCTGTGTTTCCCAGTATACATTGGATTTTAATCTCCTATTTGCAGACTTTTTGCATTTCAGATTTGTGAACTATTCCAGGTTGCTTTTCAAAGACTGCTGGTTTTAGCAAGCAGAGCTTTTCATGCAGCCCTTATCTGAATTATTGTTGACAACATAATATCTGTATTTTTCCAGCCTGAATGAACTCTCATTACTGGTATTTTTCTACAGAGTTGCACATTTTTCTTCCTACTTAAGAGAGTTGCAAAGTCATATATTAAGAGTGTGACCAGTGTTACTGTTGTCTACAAGTAAACGTTAGAAAAGCACCATTTAATGGACAAGATTAAAATAATAACATTTTTCAAAAGTTATAATAATTTCATTTTAAAATATGTTGTTCAAATATAAATTTCAAAGTAAAAAATAGCTAAAAAACTTTATTTATTATCATAAGGAATGTTTAAGTTTTTATAATCACTTTTGAAGGAAAATATGTGCCACGTGACTACCAATTATTTGCACAGCTTTTCCCTTTTGAGAAAAATTGTAGGTTCAGTTTTTTGTTTTTTTATTTCCTGCAGGAAAGAAATTGCAAATAGAAGCAAAGGTGCAGAGAACATAGGAACATAGGAATTAAATTAATGAAAAATTATAGTGTATGAAGTACAAAACACATTCTCTAGTGACAATTCCACCACCTTGAAAACCATTAAGAACCAGATCCAACCCTCAGTTAGGAGCAATGATGGGAGGTACCAGAGAATACATGAATAAATGTCATGCTTAATATAAAAAAAGATAAACAATTAAAATCCAGCAGTTAGTTTTAAATGACTAGCAGGAGATAAATAAGAGGAGAGGAGAGATGATCATCCAAGAGAGAGGACATAATGAAATAATAAGTAAATGTCCTGTGGACTGACTTTCACATATCTGATTTTAACTTGAATAAATTGATTCATACATCTCACCACGTGCCATAGGTGGGAGTAATTCAAACAATTCACCCCCATTGTGCCTACAAAGGAATATCTGTGGGAACCTGAGAAGGGTGAAAGCAACATGATCTGGGAGCAGGTTTTGAAAAAGGCTATCAACATGTTACCAGAAAAGTTAGATGACTGCATTTAAAGTGGAAAAAGTTTGTTATGTTCTTCTGGTCATAGCAATAGGAGAAGTGAGTGACTACAGTGAGACCAAAGATGTCTCTGGAATAGCAGCATATCTACATGAGTGATGCAAACACATATCTGAAGATAAACCTAAACACACGACAATAATGGAGTGATACTTTTCCAAATACCCTCACACCATGGATTTGTGCTGCAGGGACTAAATGAATCACACATCATTTCTATAGCAAGTCACAGGAAATTTTTTCTTTTCCTGGAAGCTTACTTTACTGACTTAAGTCTCTTTGTTTTTATCATACATCACAGCCAGAGTGGGGAACTTCCATTTTTTATGATGGGAGTAAATATATTGCATGGTGTGTGCTCCACAGACATCAATGGCAGTAAAGGTCTTCATGTGCAGCTTGGTAAACATACACTGGGCACCAAGCTATGAAGGAAACCAAAATAAATCAAATCTGTTGAAACATTTCTGAGGTCACAATTTACAGATGCAGAAATATGTTTGGAGGAATTTCAACACTCAAAATAAGAGGATACACCAATAAAAGACATAGTGGCAGACAAAGTGCAGCAGAATATACAACTGCATAATAGGATTGTACAAACCAGACCACAAAACTGCATTTGTAGATGTGTTACAGATAGATAATCTCATGTCAAGGAACAAAATTCTGTTCCCATATTAATATATCACGGAAAAAAACCCATAAGAACAACCAACCAACAAGTCCATCTTGAGATCCACAAGAAAACTAAGATTCTAAATTAAGCTGAGTTCCTTATCCAAAACCCAATCCACTTTTAAAATGAACTTATATCCATTTTATCTTTAACAAGGTGAATTAGTCATCAATGGATTTTTGATTGACCTAACTTCTGCATGAATACTGACTTCTTTATCACAAAAATGGGGACTGGGATTAAAGTATATGCAAATATTTGGTGAGAAACTCCTAGCAAGGGTTAGAGCAGAAACTAGAGGAAATATATATGGTAAGTCAGGAGCACTTGGATATAAAGGGGAGTTGTTGACTATGGCTGACTCTGTGACCATGAGGGTAGGATGGAACACTTTTTATGAGAATGATAAGTGCTTTATCAGAGCAGAATCATTCCACAAAATAATTGCAATTTCAACAGTGTTTTCTCTGCAGAAAGAAGTGAGAGAACAAGAAGGAAGAAGCCCCACAATTTACCTTTTCCAGTAAAAGCTTCTGACATAGTACATTGGAAATTATTTGGGTTGACTTTGTTTCATTTCAAGGTACAGTAATTTCACGAATACAAGTCGCACCAATTTGACCAAAATTTTGGTGGAAACCCGGAAGTGCGGCCAATATTCCGGGGCGGCTAATACATTAACAAAATTCTAAAAGCTGCCAACACGGAAGTGAGAGCCCGCGGCAGCCCCAAGCCAAGCTGGAGCCCGGCCGGCCCCGGCAGAGGTGGGAAAGCCTGGCAGAGGCGGGGCCAGCAGTGTGGGGGGCAGGCGGCAGAGCCTGAGCCAGCAGGGCGGGGCAGGGGGGCGGCAGAGCCCGGGCCAGCAGGGCGGGGGAGCCCGGGAGAACTGGGGCTAGCAGTGCAGGGGAGCATGGCAGAAGCAGGAAGGCCGGCGGGTGGGGCTGCCTGGCAGCGGGGGAAGCCCAGCAGAATCGGGGCCAGCAGCGTGGGGGAGCCCGGCGGTGCGGGGGCCTGCAGTGCCGGTCAGGGCGAGGAAACGCGGCGGCGGTGCAGACGGGAGGGGGTGGTCGGCGAGCCCGGCGGCGGCGGCGGCAGCCCGCCGGCGGGGCGAGCGAATGCGGCACGGCACGGCCGGCGAGCCCGGCGGCGGTGGCAGCAGCCCGCCGGCAGGGCTAGCGAACACGGTGCAGCGCGGCCGGCGAGCCCGGCGGCGGCGGCAGCAGCCCGCCGGCCGGGCGAGCGAACGCGGCAGCGGGGCGGTGCTGACGGGAGAGGGGGGCCAGCGAGCCCGGCGGCGGCGGCAGCACCACCCGACCAGCCCCACCGAGCCGTGGCGCTGAGCTGGGCCACCCGGCCCCGTCGGCAACCATGAGCGGGCCGAGCCTTCCTGGCCCCGCCCCGAGCCAGTAAAGCCCGCTATGCCGCGATCCTGTTACTAATTGGCCAATTTGTGAAAGCTGCGCACGGATTCTCGCGACGAACGAAAGTGCGGCTAATATTCGGGGTGCGGCTTATCTATTGACAAAGACAGCAACATTGTCGAGGCACCGGAAGTGCGGTTTATAATCCGTGCGGCTTGTATTCGTGAAACTACTGTATTAAGGAAATACATTTTGAAACCTCACAAGTTAATATAAAATTTAGTTTTTTTCTGCATAGGTCTAATGACAAAGACACTTCAAAAACTGAAGGATATATGAACTACAGATGAAAATAGAAAATGCATCCATACCTAATAATTCCATATGATTCAGACTGGATTTCTGTCAGAGTGGTAAGACTAAATGTGTGCCGTTAACAGAAGCTAACCAAGTGAAAACAAAATCTTGAACAAGGTTGTTCACACCTTTCCTTAGTTAAATTGGTATTTTCTTAATGAAAATATTAGAGAGTATTAGACAGCATTAAGTGCGCCTAATTAAAAAAAAAATACTATGCACCAAAAGAGAATCCCAGGAGACCAGTAGTCCCAGACTGATTTATTTACTACAGCCTGTGATCCATTTTACTATTCCTGACTCGTTTTGACCACATTCTGATTTTGGAGATTAGATGATGTTTTGTTATGTGCTGGTTTTTGGATATGTATTGTTTTATTTTTAATCTTGCCTATTTCCAAAGCCTCTTTTTGAAAACCTGTCAGACTTTGCCTCATTTGTTATCTTCTACTGTCTCTCCTCAGACTTTGCTTCACCAACTTTTCTTTTTCTAGAAAGTGAAAGTTGTGACATTGTATGTATTGTGTCACTACATATGTGACATCGGTTGGTTTTTTTTTTTTCCTGCAGTCTATCTCCTGCCAAAGGTCACTTTTTTCAGCAGGTTTCACCTGTCACACAGTCAGAAAAATAGTAAGTAGGTGGCATTTTATAGGTATAATATCCCAGCATGAATCTTTAAAAATGTAGTTTCTGAAAAAGTTCCTTAAAGTGAAAACAGTCATAAAAATATAATAACACTGAAGTAAGACGCTCCTCCCATTTCACAGTTTTTTTAAAAGACCTGTTTCATATGCTTGGAAGCAATTAAGTTAAAAATGCTATGATTTTCCTTTTTGACATATTATAATTAATGGCCAATAATATTCAAAGTACAAATGCCCTGAACTTATACATATGCAGAACAGGTCTCCCAAAAACTTCTGTCCACCAACACATTTTTAACAGGAAATGCTGATAGATTTCTTTTTTATTTTGATAAAAGAGTTTAAACCACAATATGAAATGTTTTTTCCTACCAAAGGTGTAAATGAAAGACACCTGAGACGTGTTTAGATTTTTTTCTCTTATGCTAATATTTTGTTTCAACTCCAGATAAACACAGTTTCCATATAATGCACCTGACATGTTTATTAGAGTCTTCTGCAAGAGCAATTTCCTTTCTGATATATTCTTTCACAGATTGTGTTATTGAAGACAAAAGAGGAATAGAGAAGAGAGAATCAGGATCAGATCTTTAACAGATAGAAAAGGATAACATATTAAAAAAATCGGGAATATAAGCAATATTTTCACACCTTTTCTAAGCAGTAATAGCTATATGAAGATGCTATAAATTCTATTCACAGTAACAGACTCTCAATGGCAGACTTGAAAACATAAAGATCTAGACAACTCCATCTGCATTAGACAATGACAGAGAAATAATATTTGGCCCAAATTAAGACAGCAGTTTATGTAGATCCAAGTCAGCAGTAGGCTAAAGCTTCATCATTTAAACTTTTATGTCTTTTTTCACTAGACATAAATCCTTGTTCTGAGACAGACTCTTACAAAAAGGTCAAAACACAGATCTGGAGAAATGGCCTCTAATACATGTTTTCAAAAGTCATATTATGATATAACACCAACAATCAGACCCTCAAAATTAAAAAATAAACACAATAAAACTTAGTATTTCTTATAAAAATAATTGTCAACAACACTTCCTAAGAGCATTTTAAACACATAACAAAATAAAAGTTACTTGCATGGTCTCTGTATTAGTCATATTTTAGCGCAAATAAAAAGACCACTTCAGATAAAATTATCAGAGTTCACAGAATATGTTTATTGTGTTTTATATACAGTAATTTCACTATTACAAGCCTCACCTGATTATAAGCCGCACATCCGGGTGTTGGTAACGTTTCGTTCTTTGTCCATACATAAGCCGCACCAGATTATAAGCCGCACTTTCGTTCCCAGAGAGGATCCACGTGCAAGTTTCACAAAGTTGCCAATTAGTAACAGAATCATGGGATCTCGGGGTTTACTGGCTCGGCTCGGGGCCGTGCAGACTCAGCTCGCCACTGCCCCGCCGCCGGAGCCATGAGGGCTCCGGCTCAGCTCAGGGCTGCTGCGGGCTCACACTTCTGGGTTGGCAATTTTCTGAACTTCATCCATATATTGGCCACATCTGATTATAAACCGCACTTCTGGGTTCAGACCAACATTTTAGTCAAAATGGTGCAGCTTATAATCGAGAAATTACTGTAATTTTCAAGGACAGGCAATTGATACAAGCATATTTTTTCACCATTCATTGTAAGCTAGCTAAGTGACATGCCATCCAGTATCAAATAATCCATTTTGATTCTTGCAAGTGCAGGATACCTCAAATTACGTTTATATTTAACTACGTATATTAAGAATTAGTAGAATTAGTAGTTATCCAAATATCAAAATTCACGAAGGAAAATATCTCTCTCCTTTACTTTCCCTCTCTTTCCCAAGTATGGTGCAACATTTCAGGGTGCATTTACAAAATGCAAAGTGCAAGCAAGTAGCATGTCATTTCACAGTACTTGTTGGTAAAATTAGTACTGAATGTTACAACCCACTATTGAAAACAATGGACTCAAAGGAACTAAAGATTGTTTGACCTCTGCAACAAAATACTTTTCAGAGAAGTTGTTTCTTAATTAGGACTAAAAAAGCCTGCTTCCTACAGGCTTCTTCCACATTACTGCTGTTATAAGTCCATTAAGACACTTCCATAAAATTCTCAATTTGGTTCCCTCTCTCGGTCTTTAATTGGTATCTCTTCTCTTTCTCATTCCTTGAGTAATGCCAGTTACTTCTCCTGCTCCCTTATTACTGAGTGAGAGAGTGACAATTTTATGCCTGTTTCCAAACTATGCATGTACTAACTGGCCTGCTACGATGAGGAAGGGGTAGGGGGAAGAAGCCTCAGTATTGCCTTATAAAAAACAGTAATTTTCAAAAAAACTCACAAGACCTTCATATTTCAAGATGTGTTTGCTTCTGCTAAGGATCACTCCACAGATAAATGCCCAGAGACTCAGCAACTCCATGAGCTTGTTCCTGAGGAACCAAGGCATAGACAGACACCTTGGCACCAACAAAGATCTTGTCTCCTAACTCCAACTTTTATTCTGGTTTCTAGTCTTAATTTATAGTCTAATTTTAATAGGGGTTATAAATTTTCTTTTTAGCTTATAATTTTATTACACAGTGTAATCATGTTCAGGTCCACAATATTCCATAAAAATCCATAGATTCTGCTGTGATTTATATATCACCAGAGAAGTTCACTTTAAGGTAAACTTAAAAAAAAAAAATCTATGGTTTCCATATGTATTTTTCTACATTTTCTGTAAATATGTTACAGATTTCCAGTCTTGATTCTGCCACAAAACAAGAAATAATGGCTTGATCTCTCCTATACACACCAGTTTTCCCTGCTAGTAATTATTCCACTGTAATCAGTTCTCAAACCAGAACTGGCTATCCAGACTGGGTCATAGATATTAGTGCCTACATACAGAAATATGACTGCTAGATTCTAGGGGGTTTTCCCTCTTTTTTTGGATTAGCAATCAGTTCTGTCTTCCCTCTAATGGGCATACAGTGTTCAGCTGTCCCTCTGGTACCAGCAGCATGGAATTGTGATCTTCTGCTGCACAGCTCCAAGACAACCAGGTGGCAAGTGATTAGCATGAGTCAGATAAGGCTGTGAGCAAGAGATTGGTTTGTATGCTTGTGCACTCTGATTCCTGTCTCTGCATGATACTCGATTTCATTTTTCTCCAACCCTAGTTCTAACAGAAAACATCTTGATACTCTGTCCTCAAGCCCTCTTGCCTCAAGAAAATGGTATAATTTTTGCCAGAGACTTATGGTATTGAAATCTGCTCTCTCATTTTTTCTCTGAATGCTTCCAAGATAAGAAGTCACATTACCAGAGCACTCAGTCTGAGTCAGAGCAAGCAGCATATTCTCTTAGCCTCTGATTACCTTAAGAGCAATTTTCTAAGTTCCAGGCTATGATACAGCTAGCTGATAAGATAAGAGAGAAACTTGTAGCTCTAACACATACTAGAGAGCTAGAAGCATTTCTGATTTGAAACTAGGATGCGGAAATGATTATGAGAGATGCACTTTTTAAACAGAAAGAAAAAAAAAAAAAAAAGGGTTATCAGCATGATATTACAGACTGTGAGGGAATTACACTGCCCTGGATGACTGGAACCCAAAAGGAGTATTTTTTCTCTCTGTATTTTTGTTGATGCCTATTTTTTTGCCTAGTATTTTGCTATCCTTCTTAAAAGTTTTCCTTTTTCACCTTTTGATCAATAACTGAGGGGCTTTTTATGTTTGGTTTGGTTTCATTTTGTTTTTGGGGACTTTTTAGTTGGTTGGTTGGTGATTTTCTTGGGGCTTTTTTGTTTTTTTGCCAAAGAAAACTTAACTTTTTCCTTTTCTAAGCAGGGAGTTTCACATTTCTTTAAGAAAGATACATTCCAAACAGAAAATGCATAAAATAATGGCTTCCAGGTGAAAGTGGTATTATTACCAATAAAACTACAATAAAACTCATATTTAATAACTTCTGCAATTAAAAATCAGTGAACTAAGGAATTACAAAAAAAAAATAATTTTAAGTCATTGTAAATATCAGCAGGTATCTAGAAGAAAATAAAAAGCTTTTCATTGATCCAATATTCAGAAATGTTTATATAGATTCAATCCATGACTTAGAAAAACTGAAATCTGATTTTGAGCAACAGTGAGCAAACAAAATGACAAAAAAAAAGATGAAAAGTTTTATAAGGTCAATTTTTGGATAAGATAAAGTTATCCATTTTTGTATTCCAAATAAATCTATGGATCCCTTTAGACACAAATTTTAAATTTACATTTAAAAAATAAAACAATTATGGTTGATTAAATCAAGAAATCCAATACTATAAAAGACAAGGACTCATGCATTGGGGGGTGGTATTATTATTTGTCAGCAGGCCATTAAGAGATTTTCATTTAATTATGTCCCAACAGAATCAGATTTCAGCAGTTATGTTACTTTACATACAAAGAGAATAGAAGTAAATATGTTCTTTTTTTTCCTTTCAAGTTTTCTTTTGTAAATAATTATTTATTTTAGATTAGTTTACATGCAGTATATTTGGTTTTTTATTACAGTAATTTCACGAATACAAGCCGCACCAATTTGACTAAGATTTTGCTCCTAAACCGGAAATGCGGCTAATACTCAGGAACGGCTAGTATGTGAATAATTTTCTGACATTTACAACCTCAGAAGTGCCAGCCAGAGTGCGGAGCCGAGCTGCTGCAAAGTCGGCATTTTGTGATTGTTACAAATTGTTACTCTGTTGCACCGCGGGTGGAGCCTGGCTGCCTGCAGGCAGCACAGGGGGCGGGGAGAGAGGCAGGAGAGCTCCCTCCTTCCCTCCTCTACCACAGCCCGGGGGAGAGACGGGGGGGCCCAGTGCCGCCATTGCCGCGGCTCGGGGAGGAGAGGGGGGACCCAGGCCGCCCCTGCCGCGGCTCGGGGAGGCGGCGGGGGGCTCCGTCCCTGCCTGCCACCACAGGGCAGCGCCGGGCCGTGGTGACCGAGCCCAGTGGCAGCAGCGACTGGCCCTCAGTGGCCCCACCGAGCAGCAGCGCCGGGCTGGGCTACCTGGCCCCGTCAGCAGCCCCGAGCAGGCCAAGCCTGCACAGCCCGAGCCGAGCCAGTAAACCCCGCCCTGCCGCCGTTCTGTTACTATTTGGCAACTTTCTTGCACGCGGGTCCTTGCTGCGAACGACAGAGCGGCTTATATTCAGGTGCGGCTTATTTATGGACAAAAAACGAAATATTTGCCAACACCCAGGGATGCGGCTTATACTCAGTGCGGCTTGTATTCATGAATTTACTGTACTTATCTATATAATTTTTATAGTGGAAAATCTTTTAATGAATGCAATTATGAATCTGACTTAAAGCAGAAGTATTTTTATGCTTGTCATATTTTGCAAATTATTTCAGTTTAGCAAAAACCAGTACTAATGGTGATACCTTTCTCAAGATTTCCTTAAGAGCAAGAGCAATGAAGCTAATACAGTTTATTATCTCTCCCTTTCAAACAAATAATTTCCTCAAATCTATTCCAATTTTCTCTTTCTTTCTGTTATTTGTATATATTAACTAGATAATGCAGCATCTTACCTGTAAAGACAGAGTTTTCAAACTGCAGACTATTAACCTGGTCTGAGAAAAAATCCATGAAGGAGAATCTGAATTTTATATTTTTTTATATTTCTTTCCCCTTTTCTACAACAAATATTTGCAGAAAGGAATTAAGTTCCTTAAAGTGAAAGGTTTAATAAAATCCATTTGAGATTGTAAATGCAGTGTGTGAGTTTTCCTACTTGCTTAAGTAGGAAAGCTTTTGTTTTAAGCAGACAGCTTAACTTCTTATTCTTTTTTGCCAGGGGGGAAGGTGATGGGAAGAAAGGAAACCATTTCTACAGAGATTCCATCCCACAACTAAAATTTATCATGATCAATCTATTCTAAAAAAAGGACCTGTTATATTATACTATACTATACTATACTATACTATACTATACTATACTATACTATACTATACTATACTATACTATACTATACTCTAGGGACAGAATGAAAATTATTTACTGGTAGCACCACTTTGGTGGGTTGAAAGGTTGATGTCCTGTGCAGAACATGAAAAAATCAAAGTGTAAAATACAAGCCCTGTGTACTTTTCTTGGAAGTTCTCTGGACATTGCAGGAAATAGTGGTTTGTAACATAAAACAGCATTGTAACAGCATTCAAGTTGCTTCCTTTACATAAACATACTCGATATTGCTCATATGGTTAAAATTGCTCAGTTCTTTTTAAGCCACAAAGACCAACAGCTTTAAGAATTGCAGATCACAGCCACCCATCTACTCAGTAATGAACATGTGTCACAGGCTGACACCTACTTAGATGCACCACTGAGAGAAAATTAAATTCTAGCTGCATCCACCCAAAAGACTACTAATTGCCTTTAGATATACGCAAAATAAAAGAAGTTGATCTGGGACTACACAACCAAAGAAGGCATTGGCAACTGGTGCCACCCGTGAAAGTTAGAAAGCGACAAATAATGAAAATGTTAACACCATAGTGGGAACACATGCATGTGTGTCCATCACTGAGGAAGGCTGAGCCCAGAAGGCACTGCTGGGCCACCAGCCAGGGCTGGGACACACACATTGGATCAAAGGGAGCATTCCATACCCCAGTGCTGGTCACAGCCAGACCAGTGCAGCAGGGCCCTGAACTGGTGGTCAAGTGTATTTTCAGGGCAAATTCTGTTTTCAAGATCCTCAGTATTAAAGTGTTTGCTATTATAAACCTTGGAGTGAACTACAATATTTGTGAGAAAAGACTGGTCTCAAGTGCATAACAGGAATGAGTGAAAGACAGTCCAGCCTGACTGCTTTCAGAATAACTTCTTGGTACATCAGGGACCTATGTTTTTGTGCTTAATAAAATGTTAAGACTACTGAATGGGAGTCAGTAGAATAACTCTGATGCATCTATGAGGGATCTGCTAGTAACGGAAATTCCTTGAATTTTATGTACCTGATAATTTCAGGTCGATCAGGGGATCAGACCCAGCCAGCATGGGTTTAGGAAAAGCAGATCCTGCTTAACCAACGTGATTTTCTTTTAAAACCAACCTGATTCCCTTTTATGACCAGGTGATTCTTCTAGTGGATGAGGGAAAGGTTATGGATTTAGTCCACCTGGACTTCAGTAAAGCCTTTGATACTGTCTCCCACAGCACCCTCCTGGAAAAACTGGCAGCCTATTGCTTGAACAGCTGCACTCGTTGCTGGGAGGGCTGTGCCCAGACAGTGGTGGTAAATGGTGACACATCCAGTTGGCAGCCAGACACTAGTGGGGTCCCCAAGGCTTAGTATTGGTGCCAATGATGTTTAATAACTTTGGATGAGGGGATGAAGTACATCCTCACTAAGTTTGCAGAAGACACTAAGTTGGACAGGACCATTGATCTGGAGAGGAGGGGGGCTCTGCAGAGGGATCTGGGCAGGCTGGATCTACAGGCTGAAGATAACAATCTTAAATTCAGTAAGATCAAGTGCCAGACCCTGCTCTTAGGTCAAAACAAGCCTCTGAAGTGCTGCAGGCTGGGAACAGAGTGGCTGGAAACCTGCCAGTGGGAAAGGACCAGGAGTGCTGGTCAACAGCAGTTGAACATGAGCCAGTTTGTGCCCAGGTGGCCAGGAAGGCCAAAGGCATCCTGGCTTATATCAGAAATAGTGTGGCCAGCAGGATTAGAGAAGTGATTGTCTCCCTGTACTCAGCACTGGGGAGGCTGCACCTTATGTCCTGGGTTCAGGACAGGAGGACATTTTCTCAAACTGTGCCAAGGACAATTCAGGTTGGAGATCAGGAAAATTTCTTCATGGTAAGGGTTTTTAAGCTCTGAAAGAGACTTCCCTGTGAGGTGGTAGAGTCACCAACCCTGGAAGTGTTAAAAAAATGACTGGACATTGCTCTTAGTACTCTGGCCGAACTATCATGGTGGCATTTGGTCAAACTGAACTCTACTCTCATAGGTATTTTCAGTCTCAGTAATTTAACAATTCTATGTTTCTGTGTTCTTGTAAGTACTATTGCTGTGCTTAAAAGAATGAAAAGAATGGTAGCAGGGTGTATGTATGCCCATGAATATGTACTGAACTGCTGTTAGGGTTTAGTGTTTTTAGCATATATTTATCTGATGATTCTGAGAACACTATCTTTCCAATGTAAGTTTTCAATTAATTTATATACAAAGACAATATATATACCAGTATTTTAAATGTGATTAATAATTTACAATAATGAATAACTTTGGGGTTTCTTGAAAGCAATGAATAGATTTTTTAAAATACATTTTTTGTGAATAATTTAGTAGTTTCTGGAAAGAAGGGAGGAAAAAAGTTGATCAAAAACAAAGGTGCTAGTCTGTACAGATTTAATTGTACTGTGTGAAATGAGGGCTTATGTATGAAAACCTGTTTTTGGAATACTCGACTTTTTATCTATAAAATATAATTTAAAATCAAAGTTAGAGCTTAGATTCTCAGCAATTTGGCTTAGAAGGCTTCTTGTCTGCACAAATGCACATAGAAATGGACACACAGACAGTGATCACCTCAGCCGTGAACAAGCATCTACATCTGCCTCCACATCTACAAAGTGCTTGTGGAGCTGTACAGAGGTGTGATCTAGGACAAAACTGCTTGTAGTGGAAACATTTCCCTGCCCTTACAGTGCAAAGTTGTTTGGAGACAACCTTGAACTTTCCACTGAACACCCCTTATAAATGAATTGAGGATAGCACGTTCTCTATTCTCTGCTGAGCAGGAGTTATTAAGTTTGAACAGCTTTTGAATGCATCCATGTGTGTTTTAATGATATATTCTTGATACCTCATTGCTCTGGGAATATAGCTATGTTTTTGTGATAGTACTATTCTGCACAATCTTCAATACCTGTCTGTGCTATTAGAACATTATCCAAACACAGCTTGCAATTAGAGAGTATCTAAGTGAATTCTGTATCACATGGTTATGTTATCCATTACAGGCTACAAAAAATAAGGCAATTAAAATACCTTTTGATCAAAATGGAAAATATTGCTTGGATATAAACTTGAGTAAATGTAATTGCTTCTTTTGGAAAAGAACAGAAATAAGAGAACAGAAATTTTATTAAGGAACTATCCTGCTTTTCAAATACTAGAGCTAGTTGCTTCTGAGTAGATAAAATATATATAGAATAGTCTTCTAAGCTATAGATCAAGACTAAATAAATTGCTTCTAAACAGGAATTCACAAGTAAATAATTCAGAGTTGAAAAACTTCTCTACTGGAAGTAAACATTTTCCTTATAATACTGGGACAATATTTTCTCAAAAAGAGAGATTGTGATCAACTTTTACAAAGGATTTTGAAGCATTTCCCCCTCCTTCTTGGCAAGAAGCTCTTTTTAAAGGAAAAATCATCTGTAGAAAATCTTTGATGGCACTTTGTCTGGGTTTATAATTGTCTTCTTTGTATTTATCAGAGGAAGAGGTGTTAAAGGAATTTTCTATTAAGCATTTGTCATGTTTCGGTACTTAAAACACCTGCCTGGAACTTTATTCACATACCTCTCTTTAGAGATTTCTTTTGTCACTTTGTAGAATGGCTTGTTAAGTTTCTACTTTTGGTAGGTCTGTCATAGGCTACCTAACATTTAGTTCCACATCTAAACCATTTTCTATGAAGCTTTTGTATTTATAGATACTATACTGTACCCTGATAAAGAAAGATGCAATGATGCCAACTGGAAAGGCATCTTTCTTTGTTCACTGGCCTTTTATTCAATGATTTGGAACATCACAGGTGCAAAAGAAAAAAAAAGTCTACTTGATCATAACAGCACCAAATTGTTCTAAGTGCAAAAAAACAAAAACCTTATGTCTGTAAAATAAATAAGTTACATGTATGAATTATCTATAACAGCTAGAAAATGTTATAGACAATATTATTACATTGAAATGGAAAAAGATAACTTTGGAATAAGAATTCAAGAATTCTCATTCCCATATTTTAAATTATTAAATATGTATTTAAAAAATTCGGACATACACATTTTTATAATCCAGGCTCCATATAATCTGCCCTAAAGACTTAAAGGCCAACATTTTGCTTGAAAGTAGTCTTTAGGTATAAGAAATTTTTACACTATTTGATTGAAGCTGAGATGTTTTTAAAATCCAGTACCAGCTTTGTAGTAGTGAACTGAAGAATTTTTGTCACAAAGCGAATAGCATGATATTTTCATCTTCTTCAACTCTACTTCCCAGATTCCAAGATGCCTAAGAAACCTTATTTAAGATTTTATGCTAACAACAGTTCATTCCAATTCAATTCTATGTTTATTTATAGAAAGGGCTACTGACATTTTGGAAAAAAATATATTGTATCTATAAGGAGATGAAGAAGCTACTCCTTTTTATTTGAATAATTTGTCATTGATGACAGGAGAGACTTAACATCAATCTTAATTTGCTTCAGTGAAGAAGACAAACTATGAAGTCACTTGTAGATGACATTCCAGAAACTGTGTCATTGCACTCCAAAAAAAAATTCTGGCACAGTACTGTGTAATCTTCTGGCCTTTTAAGGAAGAACATTCAAGTTGATCACAGCCTTGTTTTCTCTGTCACTTCTGCACAACACAATATTGCCTTGAGCAGCTGATCAAGTGCAACTACAAGGAACTCTTCTATGCAGCCACTATAAGGAGTGGACAGATACTTCACACTTTTGTGAGTTAAGAACATGAAAGACCTGGCAGCATTTTCAAAGCTCTGTTTTGATCATGCTGCACTTCTAAGAGTAGATGTATAACAGACTCCAATGTTGTACTGGATTGAAGTAGCTAGTACTGAGAAATTCGGGAAAATTGAAAAAATATATTAGACAGTAAGGGCAGTAGTTGAGGACAGGGTAGCCTCCTATAAAGAACATTGTGTTATACTAGAACTGATGTTTTTCAGGGCTGATAAATGGGAAGAGATAAATCCACTAAAATCCACTAAGAGCTATGCTAGATATGTCTCAAAGACAGACAGAAGTATGAAAAATAAGGAAAGTCTGTGAGGACAAAGTATCAAAAGAGAAGGTGTGATTAATCAAGCCATGAATCAGCGTGTGAACATGAAATTGAATTAAAAGACTTATTCAGGAAGGAATTATACCTACAGTCTATTAAGACACCCAAATATAATACAGGAGACAAAAACTAGAAAGCTCAAATAAATGCAAAAATAAACAAATATATATAAATAATAACTATTTTTGAGATTTCTAACGCTGAGGGGGTTTTTTTACTTAATATAAAACTAAAGATTTTATCTTTTAAACTGGAGGCATAAGCTAACTTCTACTTCCACCTCTTAGGATAAATTTCCCACCACCAAAAATCTAATTTATATCGCATAAAATGAGCAAAGAGGAGAGATTAAACTGAATTTATTTTCAAATAAAATTTTTCATTAAATATAATATTTTTCTTATAATAATATAATAATTTTTTATGTAGCCTACTTTCTACTTTATTTCTGAGCAGTTTTAATAAAAAAAAAATGAATATATTAATTATGTGAGTATGTACTCGAGAAAATTTTGAAAAAGAGAGACAATAACTTTACAGCTTAGTGACCAGAGCACTGAAATTATGTCTGCTATAATACTGTTTTATACCAAATGAAGACAATTAAACAGCAAAAACAGAGTACTCCAGAGTCCAGTAGCTCAGAAGCTGCAGTTAAGATCTTGACTTTTACAATTGTTATGATATCTTTGTTCATATGGAAAAAAATATGCATGAGACTCTGCCGTACATGGGATATAATACCTGTCAGAGGGAATAGAACCACTCAAGAAGGAGATTTTCCCTCAATGACTTCCCAATGAGTTACAAAATCCTCTTGTGATACCAAAAAAATCCACAAGTTTATGTATTTATGATTTCTTCACCTGCTTCATGAGGTGTTGGCTACAAAGTACCACACCTGAAACAATGCACACAGCATGAGGAACAAACAAGAGCAACTTAAAGTTTTGGCCCGATCCCAGAGATTTGATCTGATTGGCAAAAGTGAAACCTGGGGGGATGGGTCCTGTGCTTGGAGTGCTCAGCTGGGTGGTTACAGTGTCAGCTGGGTGTCTCTTTCTTTCCATCATCCTGAGCTTTTAGTTTATCTACCCCACCTGAAACTTCCACACTTGATTTTTGAGGAGGTTGTCTTCACCAGTTTGTTCAGTCTGTTGGGAAAGATGCCCCACTTGACTGGGTCAGGATGGATCCAGTCTCTGGCAAGAAGGTTTTGATCCTTTAAGAGAGCCCCATGGTTGTAGAACCTGAAGCCCTACTCAAACACCAGCTATGCAAACTATTGTTGACCCATAAAGTGCTGAGTGCTCCTAATGCCCTGTTTCCTCACTGGCAGGAGTCAAACATTATATGTTTGCTGTTGAACACTGTCCACAGAGCCATTTTACACAGATTTTGGCAATTCCCAGGTCACCCCTGTCCATATTATCGGTGTCTATGTGGAATAACTGCAGAAGCATTAAGCTGGCTGAGGCATTGGTCGCCTCTCAGGGAAGTCATAATGCAAGCCCCAAGCAAGAAGCAAACCTCTTCAGGGGACAAGTCTGGCCAGCAGGCGAGGGCCTCTGCCCCCTGCATAGTGGCCACCCTGCCACCACCACACACCACTTTCTTTTTGTGATCCTGAGTGGCTCAGACTCAGCTACGAGAAATGCTGTTTGACATCATTCCCAATTCCTCATCAGCTACAAGGGTGATGAGCTGATTCTGCAGCTGCAAGTCATCAGAAAAAATGATGGAACAATCCTGCCAAGATTCAGCTGTTAATCAAACTCGCATGCAATTGTTCTGCAGAGAATAATAGGGATCCTTTTGTAAGTTGGAGAGGGAAAAAGGATGAGAGGAATGTTAGCAGCTGATCTGGCTTGGGTTTTGATCATTTCTTCTAGGACAGGTTGAAACTAAAGTATAAATCTGTCAGTACATCAGATGGAGGAAAAGCCTAAACACAATACATGGACTTTTAGATAGCTAAAGATACATAGAGATTTATTTTATGCTAGTGATTCATTTGCAGATCATGCCACTGCTTGATACATAGTAATTGAGAAAAAAATACTACAAGGCGTGTTAACCTGTTGGTTACAGCCACAACAAAGTAGGGATGCTTTGTTATCTGTGATACTGTATTCTGTGAACTCCATGTACTATATTCCCATGGTGCTTATACAACAATCATGTCTGTCTTACATCTCTTACAGGTAGAGGTCATTGAAAATTCTAAAATCCACATGAAATAACAGAAGCTTCAGCTATCTAAATACTTAAGATACACTTGAGAAAATGAAAAGGAAGCAGAAAGATCTGTGAAAAATAGGAGTCCATTGCCTTCATCACAATAAAAAGAATCACTTGATTCATTATATTTTTTTCAGAATTGTTTTATCTGTACTGGTGGCAACCTTGAAAGCAACTTTAAGGACTGCCAAAACAGGTGATAAAAGTCATACAATAACCAGTGTATTCTGGTTTACCATGTGATCTAATGTTACTGAAAAAATACAGAGGTATGAGGAATTTTATTAAGTTGGGCATTGCAATCTGTTTCTTTTGCCCTATACCTTTTCAATCTGGTCTCAAAAATAGAGTGTAAAGAATCTCATACTTCTTTCTGCAAGAGGGGTTAACTACTGAGTATGGTGAGATGCTTGCAATTCTGCAAAGGGTAAGAAAGAGTAAAATCACACATTGTTATATGTTTACCACTCCCTTAGATGGGATTGTTTGATATTAATATTGTAGCCTTTCATAAATAAGGGTTTCAAATTCACAACAGTTGTGACCTCAACACTGAAGGCTTGTGTGTCAGTTACCAATAATTTAATATATACCTGCAACTTAGATGTACTATTGACTGAATTAAACTGCATATTTAATATATGATTTCACGTTTCAATATGATGTTAATCTGCAATGGCTAGACACTTGGGGGATTATTTCATATACTTGAGAGCCTTGCACATTTTTAGCCAGAAGTGAAACATTTCTACTTCTCTATTAAACTTCTGTGTTTTAAGCTAAACTTTTTATTTGATATATTTCTGTATTTGTTTTTTGCTGTGAATACATGGCCTCTGGTACATTGCTAATGCTATTGCATGCCATTGAAACATGATTTTTTGGAATATAGTATGTTCATAGCTGTTTAGCCTAGTGGTTAGGATCTCAATTTACCAGTAGGAAGAGGTCAGGACAAATTAGTCTTTTCTGCATTTTGGACCTTGAAAAGTATTTGAAAGATTTTATGTGACATATTTTCCTCACAGAGAGATAGAGAGAATTATCTGGTTAGAGCTGTGCATTCTGGTTTTCTGTCTTTATTTTCTACTATGGAACAAGATTTTCTTATTAACTAATGCCTTAAGACATATTTATTTGCTTATACTTCTAATTCTATATGGTTTAAATTTATGTTTAGAAATAAAGGGAAACAAAAATCCTCCAAATTTGAATTGATTCTGGTTTACAAAATCAGCTTTTGTGAAATACCAAGGAGAATTATGTTTTTAAACTCCAAGGAACTACAAATCAATATAGAATAAACCAAAGTAAATCAAAGAAATTCTAACTAAATCAGACCAAACAATTAATTTGTGCTCACTCCAAAACTGAATTCTGCAAGACACCAGAAAGCTGGTAGGATAGATTCATGCTATTTGCTTTGTTATGTAGAAGTTTTGCCTGATTCAGTCCCCAGTGATATCACAGAAAGAATAAAAGCCACTTTTGCTACTGTCTTCTGTTCACTCCTGCATCTCATGCCAGGTTTATTTCTGCATCTCAGGCCTTCATTGTCTACTTGCTCTGTCAGCTAATTTAGTGAAATCAGGAATATTTTTTCATTTCTTAAAACTGTGTTGTTTAGAAGCCTTCATTAATTATTTCTGCTGTTTTCTTTAACATGATCAAACAAAACTAGAGTTTATCTTTCAATACAAAGCGGTTGGTTAGAACTGGTGTAATACAATTAAGACAAATATTATTTTGTACCTGCTGAAAATATATGCAGATAATTGTACTACAGATTAAAAGAAAAAACAATCCACAATACATACATCTAATCCCTTATGAATATCAAAACATCTGATTCTGCTGACAAGAACTTTTACATTAGAATAGATAAAGGGAACATTACTATGGAAGATGTGATGACACAGCTAAGAGCTATGTCTACTTATTTAATTAAGAATTGGATTATTTTTGTGTTAATGATTTACAACCACACCTACAGGAGTAGTCTTAAGCACAACTTTCAAATTAAAAGAACTTTGGAGAACTGCTGATGTTTCTAATGGAACATTTCAGATTGCACAAAAACATATACAGTAATTTCATGAATACAAGCCGCACTGAGTATAAGCCGCATCGCCGGGTGTTGGCAAACATTTCGTTCTTTGTCCATAAATAAGCCGCACCTGAGTATAAGCCGCTCTGTCATTTACAGGGAGGACCGGCGTGCAACAAAGTTGCCAAATAGTAACAGAATCGTGGCAGGGTGGGGTTTACTGGCTCGGCTCGGCCGTGCAGGCTCGGGGCTGCCGACAGGGCTGGGTGGCCCAGCTCGGCGCTGCCGCTCGGTGTCAGGGGAGGCACAGAGCCTGCCGGCACCCGCGGCGGTGGTGGGAGGCGGGGTTGGAGCCACCCCGCTCCTGCGGTGGCAGCACGCAGGGATGGGAGCCCCCCGAGCCGTGGGGCCAGCAGCACGGAGCCCCCACCTTCTGCCCGGGCCACGGGGCCAGCAGGAGAGAGCCCTTGCCTCCCCCAGAGCCATGGGGCCAGCAGGAGGGAGCTGCCCCGCCTTCCCCACCCCCTGTACTGCCTGCACGGAGCAGCTCCACCCGCTGCACAACAGAGTAACCAATTTGTAACAACCGCGTAAATGCCGGGTTTTACTGGCAGGTGCTCGACTTTGCAGTTTGCACTGACTCGGTTTGCACTCCTGGGGTTGAAAATGTCAGGAAATTATTCACATATTGGCCGCTCCTGAGTATTAGCTGCATTTCCAGTGTGGGAGCAAAATTTTGGTCAAAACGGTGCAGCTTGTATTCGTGAAATTACTGTATTTTGCCTAAGAATTTAGGGTGATTTTTGCTCACAGTGACATCCCTTCCTGTGGAAGGAGCATTCTGTTATACTGGATGTGGGTTTAAGGCTCAACACATAGAACCAGATCAGATTAGAGAATCAGGTAATTCAGTTAAATTAAAGGGTTTTTTTAATTTTCATGACATTCAATAGGTCATAAATAAATCATTTTATTAAGTTATCATTTTTTTCATTTTGCTAGCTATTTACACTCAAAAAAATTTGAAGTATCAAATAGAAAACAATTGCAGAATTCTTTGCATTTAAAATTCCTTTCACCAGGAGGTCAGCATTTTAAAACATTTGTATCAGCAGTAATACCTGTATTAAGGATATCTTACTTTTTAAAGAATGATAATAAAAGGATTGTTGGAACAGCAATAAGTTTGCAGAAAATTTTGGGAAATTATGATTATCAGGCTTCTTTTTACTGTTAAAACACCCCTTTTGTTCCAATTTTTATTAACAAAATGGCAATGGTGATTCATCATCTGCAGAAAATGGTGTTGAATAAAAAAAAAAAAAATCCAAAAACAACCCATAGAAAATCTAGAATTATCTGATGGATGTCCCATTAGTGCCCAGTGCTTGGCAATTATGGACTTTCTGAGCCAAAGATTATATTTAGACTATTGTGTTTAGCAGATAATTAATTGTTTTTCAAATCTAATCATATTTTTAGTTTCTAGCTCATCCTCTGACAAGAACCTCCTCTGTTTCATTTCTACTTTATTTCATCCTGGTGCCTACATTAAACCCGTCAAAATGCAACAATTCTCAATTTATGCAAGGTTATTAAAAAAATATTAAAAACTTTTTTATACAGCTCAGGAAAAGCAGAATTTTTTGAGATGCATAACTTTTAATCAACTGGGAAAAAAAATCATTCTAAAGTAAAGCAATTGAGTTATATTTCTGCCATTTTTCTCTCCTCCACAAAATTTTAGAAGTACTATAGATAGATGTTTAGTTAAGAAGTAACATGCTAGATATTATTCTTGATAAGTATTCAACTGAAATAAACTATAGAAAAGAGGAAAGAGGTTTAGGTTTAGGTCTTTTAAGCTCATGAAATGCCTAGAATTAATAGAAATTCTCTCATTAAAACATTCTGGTACATGATAAGGAAAATTTAGAACTGATAATTAAATGTTGCATAGACTTTTCTCACCCATCCTTGTATTTAAAAAAAACCCTATAACCAATAATTTTAAATGTTAGGATTATTCACGTCTATATTATTCTAATCCTTTATAGGTTGTATACATCATCATGTTAAAGGTTTCCCTATAGAAGTGTGTATTAACCCTCACACTATGTAAAGAACATTGATTTTTCTCATCATTTAAGTAAACTAAGTTAAATCTTTCTTTGAAATTCACAGCATAAACATTGTTATCAATACAATTCAGGGGATCTTTTCTATTAGAAGTTACAGGTATTTTTCTATGATGACAATTCTCTTTGAAAATTTTCTATTGATGACAATAAATATACATATACAAAATTTAAATGTAATTGGTATATGTTATCATAGTTCATCTGAAGTGGAATTTCACTTTAGATGGGAATTGCTACTAAGTAGTACAGATACAATGTAGGGATGGGTACATCCTGTTCCCCTCCAGAGAAGAATAGGTAGTTAGCACAATTTGATTCTTGGAAATTTTGTTTTGTTCAAGTGTCTTAATGAGGTGGTGCTGAACATTTTAAATATTATTGTAGGTGCACCTTTAGATCTAATAATTCTCCTGGTTTGGATAATTCCAAAAGGGTCTTGCACAGTGCCATGGTGGCGCACAAATTAAATTGACCCTTGCAAATGCAGTGGACGTCTATAGAGACAAGTGGACAAAAGCTGAGGTCTGGAGACAGAAAAATATTAATATATAAATATATGTACCTTCTAAAATTAGGGTATCACAGCCAGTCTGGACCTTGTCTTATAAGTTGTAATTTAGCTTTCCTCAATTTTCTCCATGGTAGTGTTAGTTTCAAATACTGTGAATAGCATTGAACTCCTGTTTATAAGAACTTTATTTGAGAAAAACTTATTTTTCCTTTAGATAAAGTTTTGATTCAAATCGCATTACAACTATAAGAGGTGTTTGCATTCTGTTACACAGAAATAAAAGAACATATAGGAAGTTTTGTTGCGTGCAGAGATCAAATACCATCTATATTTCAATTTTGCTGCATAATGAAATAAATGAAATTATGAAAGCAGAAGCAAGCACAAGTCTACAGAGTACTTTACAGTGCTTGTCTTCTAGAATTTTCTTATGCTGCACTGCCTTATTTTTCTCATTTGAATTTAGAAGTATTCACTATGAGGCCAGCACAACAGCACAATTATTTGTTGAATAATGCAGAACCATACCAGAGAAGATACTTGGTACAGGATCACTATTAAATTAACCCATTTTAAGTGACCTTTTATTTGGCAGGCAATGCCTTCCAAGCAAATTAAGAAAAAGAAACCAAAAACAGCACAGTTTCCAGAGCCAATAATTTGGCTTGGGAACAATAATAGTAAAACTATATACAACAACTGCTTAATGAAGTATATCTGACCTTACTCCATTGCACAGGATATTTGTGCTGATATCTGTAGTAAAGTTACTTGGAGTGGAAAAAATTTACAGTGTTATTGCTTAATCATTTCTGATCCACCAAAAAAATAGCAATTTCATCCTAAGACTAGATCTGACATATACTTTGCCATTCCTGTAGCAACATGCAGGGGTAAATTCTCAGTCATTTTCATTCACTGAAGTTCCACTTCAGATAATTAATGAAACTGATGTGGCAGGATTGCTATATTGATGGTAAAAAACATTTAAATTTAAATTTGAATGTTCTTTATTTCAAAATTTAAATTGCCTCAGAAATAGACATGTATCTTGCTAGTCATGTCCACTTTGGAAACCCTTGAAACAATGCAATCTTATGTCATCACTATTGCATCAGAAAGGTGTGGTGCTGTACTCTTTCTTGATTAGTGGAACTTCACCAGTTACATTAATGAATAGTAAATTCTTTCCTGTGGCCATTGTATCAAAGAGTTACAAGTTTGCCAGCTTATGACTCTTACAGTGCCAAGAACATTCATTCAATACAAAAATATGCACAATATCATGATTATGCATTGTCTCTCCTTGGCATATTTTTTAAGATCTCATCCTGCACAATGTCCTAGTAATAACATATTTTTTTATCAGCTCTAACCAAACTAGCTTTTGCTTAGGAATAAAAGTACAAAATTGGTTATTCAAAGGAAAAGGCTTTGTCTTATTATTCTGGGAGATAGGCAACTGCTAGTGACTTGGGATTTTGCTGATATCCTTGATATGATTTGAAGACTTCCACCTAGAGTATACTCTGACTTTGAAGGCACTGTGAGGGTGCAAACATAGGATTAATTTCTGACTTAACAGCAGCTCTTCATTAGTGTACAGTTTGATGCATTTCTGAAAAACATTAATATCAGAGGCAACAAATATTGATCATACTGATATAATTACCTGTGATAAAATTTATATTAGGTAGCAACTTGATTTAGAGTCAAATATATTTTTAAAAGTGCTGTATGAGTTTTATCATTTTCCTACATTTAAAGTAATCTCTTGGCCAATGCAGGTATCGCATTACTGCAGAACATCTCATGTTAAAAAAAAAATTAAATATTTCTTTTGTGTAATTATTATTATTGATAGTTTGGGGTTTTTGTGTTTGTTTAGGATGTTTTTTTTCTTGTAAGGAAACAGTCAATCTAAGAAAACTGTTTCTAGAAATTGTTCCGTTTCAAATTTTTTTTTATCACATAATTGCAATTATGTGTAACTAATGCCTTTGATTAAGTACAGCAATATCTTTGCAGAAGTATTTGGTGTTGAGAGTGAAATAAAGCTCTAGTCAGTCTTCCAAAATTAGAAATCTGTATTTCTACAAAAAAATTTATTTTAGATATTTGAGGCAGGTTCCCTCGCATGTTTCCTAAAATGATCTTGAATAAGAGATTAAATAGATTTATGTTCAGCAAAAACACATTTTTTAATAAATCCCACAACCTGTACTCCATATTGGTACAGGCAAAACTACAGTAATTTCACGAATACAAGCCGCAGCAATTTGACAAAAATTTTGGTGGAAACCCGGAAGTGCGGCTAATAGTCGGGGGCGGCTAATATGTGAATAATTTTCTGACATTTACAACCCCAGACGTGCCAGCCAGGGCGCCGAGCCAAGCACCTGCCAGTAAAAGCCGGCATTCGGCGATTGTTACAGTGTTACTGTGTTGCCCTGGCTCCCTGCAGGCAGCACGGGGGGCGGGGAGAGAGGCGGGAGAGCTCTCTTCTTCCCTCCTCTGCCGCAGCCCAGGGCAGGACGGGTGGGGGGGTGCGCCACCATTGCCGCGGCCCGGGGAGCCGACGGGGGCCCTGCGCCGCCATTGCCGTGGCTCCGGGAGCCGACGGGAGCCCCGTGCAGCCATTGCCACGGCCCGGGGAGGGGGGGGGAAGTGCACGCCGCCATTGCCGCGGCTCAGGGAGCCGACAGGAGCCCCGCGCCGCCATTGCTGTGGCCCGGGGAGGCGGGTGGAAGCACGTGCCGCCATTGCCACGTCTCGGGGAGCTGACAGGAGCCCCGTGCAGCCATTGCCGCGGCTCGGGGAGGAGGCGAGGTGCTGCCGTAGGAGCGGGGGAAGCTCTGTCCCTGCCTGTCACCGCGGGGCAGCGCCGACCCGGGGTGACCGAGCCCAGTGGCAGTGGCGGGTGGCCCCGAGCCCAGTGGCAGCGGCGGCCGGCCCCAAGCGGCAGCACCGGGCTGGGCCACCTGGCCCCGTCAGTAGCCCCTAGCGGGCCGAGCCTGCACAGCCTTAGCTCAGCCAGTAAACCCCGCCCTCACGCGGTTCTGTTACTAATTGCACGCGGGTCCTCACTGCGAGCGACAGAGCGGCTTATATTCGGGTGCGGCTTATTTATGGACAAAAACCGAAATATTTGCCAACACCCAGAGATGCGGCTTATACTCAGTGCGGCTTGTATTCGTGAATTTACTGTAGTTGACTTTTCTTCTGGGATTTGAAAGTAGTTTGCTAACATGTGAAAGATTTAAAAGCCATTGCAACACAGCTCAATTGTATTGTAGGTGACAAAATTTTTGCCATCTCCACTGTTAATTAGCAGTCCACCTTGAGTTCACCTACTTTGCTGAGGCGCTGTAAAGAAAACCACTTGTCTGACTCACTGAATACCTGAAGCTCACTGAGAGAGCCACATTCCCTGCTCTGACATGAGCATGGGTGATATGCCTGATCTCTTGGACACTGCAACCATTAAGCTGCCAACTGATGACAAATCACTCAGAACTCACCTGACAACAAAAGTGAGGCTGAGTTATGCATCATCTTTTAAATATAGCAATTACAACTGCTCTGTACTAATTATTCATTTCTGCCCAACTTCAAATATTTAATATTTCCATCCTCATGTCACTGTCTCCTGGCAGGTATTTCCTCAGCAGAAGTCACACATTACCTGTGTTGTGTTGATGTTCAGGTTGTTCAGTATTTATATTGATTGCAGGCTCTTATGTACTCGATGTTATTTGTCACAGGGTGTCACAAAGGGCACAGATAGCTTATGAGACAAAAAATCCCAGATCTATTAGTGCTGAATCCTTGACAGAACATTAATATTTCAGCAACTAAGAATGCAAATACAGTTAAGAAATCAGCATTTAATATTTCAAGAGTGGTTTGTGCTAATTGTGGATTATACATGAATAAACTACAGCCTTCAACAGCTTCATTCCATAGAATTGCTCAAATTATATTTCGGGGAACAAGAAAACCACACATTTGCAAAATTACACTTGCAAAATCCACAGGATAGATTGGACTGCAAGATAGCACAGAAAAAATTGAATTGGTTTAAATTACTAGCTTGGGAACTGGAAGAAGTATTTCTGTACAATAGTCTTAGCTGGGCCATTAATAGGTAGATGACAGAGGAGTGGAGTGAATCAGGCAAGATAACCTACCCTGTGCGCCAAGCTCCTCAAAGCTCTCTGGTTCCTGGTCCACACAGAGTCAGCTCAGGGGTGGCCAGCCTCTAGACAAATTGCAACACACAACAGGTATGGTTTCCTTAGCTACTATTCACAGGTCTGCTTCAGGGTAATCATTAGCTCCCCAGGGCTCCAGGATGTGGAATGATAAACCAGGAACCATGGACAGACTGTGACACAAAGCCCCAATTTTATAATACTGTCAGAGCTCTCTGCTTCTTGTGCAGTTTCTTTCTGAGACTACTAACATTTAAAATTAGGAATAATAGAGAATGAGGACTGAATTTTGTTTTCCCATGCATCACTGCAAACGAGCTGGCATTAACAAACCCAGTATTCATAAAAATGCAGAAACTCTAATTCTGATTGTATTTATGAAAGTTTATTGTATCATATTAAGCAAACTAAATCCACTATCTAAGAATTGTGGTATATTGGCCTTGGTTGGATGACAGATGCTCATCAAGCCACTCTATCTCTCCCCTCCTCAGCAGAATGGGCCACGTAGAAAATAAGATTAAAGTAAATTCATGAGCAAAGATAAAATCAGCTCAATAAAACAATAGCAAAAGAGAAAGTCACACATGGAAGCAAAGAAAAACAAAATAATTATTTTTTACATCCCATATGTGCAGGCACATTTTGGGAAGTAGGGCTTCAATATGCATTAATGGTGGCTCTGGAAGACAAATATAATAATGATGCCCATCCCCCTTTCTTCTCCTTTTTCTTAGCTTTTTTTGCTGATCTGATGTCATTTGGTATGGAATAACCCCTTTGGTCAGTTTGAGTCATGTGTCCTGGCTATGTTCCCTTTCAAGATGTTGCCCACCCCCAGCCTACTGGCAAGGGGGAATGTTGGAAATCCGACCTTTATGCTGTGTGAGCACTGCTCAGCATTACCCAAAACACTAGTGTGCTATCAGCACCTTTCTAGCTACCAAAGCACAGCTCCAAGGGCAATGCTGTGAGGAAAATTAGCTACATCTCAGCCAGACTGAATTCACAACTTATTAGGGAAAAATTATAATAGTACATTTCACTCTGCACATGGTAAAAAAAAAAATAGATTAAATAGACCAGAAGATATTTAGCTAAAGCAGAAATGCTTTCACTTCTCCCTGTTGCCCTCATTATCTATGAATATAGAAAAACAATAATCCATAGTTTCCCTTTAAAGTATACACATCAACTTTTATTTATTTTCACTTGGGGATATTATAAAAATAGAATGTTGATGCAGTGCAGATTTAGCTAGATGCTTGATTTTCAAGATCAGATAGCTAGTGTTGAGTCTATACCCAGACATGTGAAATGAAAAAGGATTTCTTCAAAGATATAAATGATAGCTCGGAGGTTGGCTAAAGTCAAGCAATCAGAAATAAGGTGAAAATACTATCCTTAACAGGTCTCATTATGTCTGGTCATTGCATTTCTTATGGCACCTGGGAAGACTCATTGCTCTGAGAGCCCCTGTGGAACTCTGCAGCAAATCAAGACACACTGCTTTCAATGAAATTATATTTAAATGCTTTATTCCTTCATAAGTTTTTGAACTATAAATTCAGGTTTCCTTTTTCTAGATAAGAGTGGTATTCTCTGGCCTGTGGGACCAGACAGAATGGATACGACAGATGTTACTGTGACATTCCATTCTTTCCATCACACTTCAGACATTGTGGAGAGGAGAGGTCCATTATAACAGAAGAGAATATGTTACCCATCTTCAAAGTAGGCCAAGAAGTATTTGTGAGGAATGAGGGTAGAATAGGATTGATTAGCTGAATCTCAGTCCGTAGAAAATTCCAGTTCAGTCTATCCTAGTCACGTAATGGAGAAGTAGGTTACTAGGACCAACCATCATGGGTTTATCAAGAAAAAGATCATAAAGATATCAGAGTAAGGTGAAATGAGCTATGATAAAATTATTGAATCCATGAAATAATGGAAAGTAGTTGAAATTCTTTACCTTGACTTTAGTGGGACATTTGACATTTTCTCACAATATTCTCGTATTCAAGCAAAGATGTCTGAATCTCTTGACAACCAGGACAGTAAAAATGTCTGGATTATCAAACTCTAGGTAGCAGTTATTCTTTTGTCCTATAGCTGGAAAATTACTTAAGGGGATTTCCCCAGGTGGTCTATCCTAGTACCTGTCCTATTTGATATCTCTAAAGATATTGGTCAGGTAATCTATAAAGGCCAAAGTCAGTAACTTCAAAACTGGTAACTCATAAAGTGTAAGACTCGCCCCATCTAAACAGACCTGGGAAAAAAGTTAGGTTCCCAGTTTATTTTCTAGTTTTGCTTTCTAGTCAACAGAAGTAATGTAGTATCTCCAAAAGATAATGCATTCCAGTTTTAGATAAGTATTCAAATTAAGTGAGAATGGATCCTTCTCTGAACATTCCTGTATGTCTTAATTTCCTGTAAAGACAACAGGCTTAGTTAGATTCCTCTGTATGCATCACTTAAAAAGTTCTGTTATCAAAAGCAGGGATTGCTGCCCTAAATTCATTGGTTTTGTACACTGTTTCTGAATCAAAATGCATGTAAGCTCTACCTTAATACATTTGAATAACACACCTTACCAATGAAACACAATAAAACCAACAAGAGTTATTTTATTTATTTACAGAATAAAATATAATAGAATTTAAATACTTTTATTTTTAACATGAGCTTACTGGACCTGCACTTAAGTACATCAGTTACCATAATAAACTAGTAATAAAATATTATTAATATATATAAATATATATTATATTAAAATATAATAAAATATTTTCCCAGTTATGAAGTGATTTGGGAGGAATCTGCTGCCTATCTTCCTGTTTCCACATCAGACATTCTGATGTTGCAGATATAAATCTGAAGTAGAAGATGAGTACCTTGGTATTAGATACAAAGTTGGTCCTCTGTCTCAGTTATGTCTTTTCATCATCATGTTCCTCAGCATTTGCAGCCTAACATCTAGGTTTGTCTGACTTGTGGTCTCTGGTGCACTGACACAAATGAGCTTGTGTGGCAGACTCAAACTGAAGAGCTGCAGGGTCTTGTCCAATCCTCAGAATAACACAACAGATTCCTTTCCTGGAGTAAATAGGGAAACACAGATCATATAATATCCTGAGTTAGAAGGGACCCAAAGGATTATTGAGTCCAACTGAGTCCGACTCCTGGTCCTGCACAAGACAGCCCAAGAGTCACACCCTGCATGTGAGGGCATTGTCCAAACACTGCTTGAACTCTTCTCAGTCTGGTGCTGTGACTGCTTCCCTGGGGAGCTGTCCAGTGCCCGACCACGCTCTGAGTGAAGAACCTTTTCCTGATCTCCAACCTAAACCTCCCCTGACACAGCTTCAGTCCATTGAGTTCATTAAGTCCATTGAGTCCAGTCACTGGTCACCACAGACAGGAGATCAGTGTTTGCTCTTCCTCTTCCCCTCATGAGGAAGTTGTACTCCATGAGTTCTTCCCTCAGTCTCCTCATTTCTAGGCTGAACAGACCAAGTTACCTCAACCATTCCTCTTATGGCCTCCCTTGCAGACATTTCACCATCCTCACAGACCTCCCTGGGATGTTCCTTAATGAGTTTATATCCTATATTAAAGTGACCAAAACTGCCCCCAGCACTGGAGGTGAGGCTGCCCCAGCTCAGAGAAGAGCAGGACAATCCCTGCCTTGCCTGGCTGTGATGCTGTGCCTGGTGCTCTCCAGGACAGGGTTGGCCCTCCTGGCTGCCAGGGCACTGCAGACTCATGTTCAACTTACCATCAACCAGGACCTCAAGGTCCCTTTCCATAGCACTGTTCTCCAGCATCTCATTCCTCAGTCTGTCCATGCACTGATTGTGCATTTGCAACACAGCAATCGAGACTAGCAGCAAGGCCAAAGTTTGAACTCCCATATCCAATGAATATCAGCATAGTTTTGCAAGCAAATAATATTATTTTGCTTGCAATTGGAAAAGTGACTTAAAAATTAGTGTTCTAGTTTCTCTAGGAGGGAGTTAAGTCATATCTCTAATAGTAGAGTGCATGCCAGACCTTACCCTGCTGGATTTAGGGCCAGAACCTGCAGCAGTAAGCCAGTACTTCCTAGCTCTAAACCAGGATATCTTGGTGGGGGAAGCAGGGAATGTGCTATGGCATAAAATGGGTGTTGGTAGCTCTGGGGTCTTGAAAAGGTAACTTTAGTGCTTAGATTTCCTGGAGTCTTGGGCAGGAATACCTACACAGTTGCAGACACGACAGTTGCTCAAAAAAGACTCATCTTTTCCTGAAACAGTAAGAATTATAATTTTGTAACTGTTTTTTGCAACCTTCAATGTTCTCATTAAATACGGAAATAAAATATTATCATAGATATAAATTTCTCTCAGCATTCTGTAAACATTCCTAACAAAGGAAAAATTCAACTGGATGAATGGAACTCAGTTCCATTCGTTTATTCACCATTTATTCCCAAATAAAGCCTGTAGCATCAGGATAACACTAAGTATTACGAATTGGTGAAAAAGATGCCAGTACAAAAGGAGCAAAAGAATATTCAACTGGAATGATTTAGTTTAAAAATGTGAAGTATAAACTAAATTAAATTAAGTACACTCAGAAAAATCTTGAAATCAAGATTTCTCAAAGCTGACTTATTAATTCCCAATCTTAACAGTTAGAAGTAGCACATTTAATGGGCTACTTATTAAGAACCTCTACAGATCATGTTTCAAGCTCTTAATGCTAAAAAGTAGGACGGAGTGTATTTTAATGTTTATTCACTGCTAGTTTCCTCCTCTATCTCAGTAGAAGCAACATCAAAAAAGAAAGTATGCAGGTGAATTTCTTAAGGGTTCTATTAATTCACACTTTATTTCATGCATTTAATAATTTTAAGCAGTGGTTTGAAAAGTTTCCCTATTTAAACATTCACATAATTTTTCTAGGTATTGCCATTTTGCTCTTCCAGCAAGTTATCTCTTCTTATGAATGTCCTTTACCACTCACAATCTGAGTTTCTAGAAATGTGTATATGGCTCTAGTCCCACTAGTTTCTAATGACCAAACATGAAATGAAATGCAGTTTGAACTTTAAAAATGCAGCATTGGCCTTTTTTAACCCTGATTAACATGCAAAAATTTATAAAAAAAAAAAAAACAATGAAAGCAAATGGCAATATTTTTACTATATACTCAACCACTGAAATGGAAACATTATTACACAGTGCATTTTTTAACCCACCTGTTAATGAAGTGAACAATGGGTCAGTGCTCTCTTGTTCTCAGACCTGGTGGTATACTACTTAAATGCCATATGTTCCATTTATTACTCATTAGCTTTACCTCGAGCAGCTTTCCCACAAGGTAAGCTGTACAGGTATACCTGTGGGAATTGGTTCCACTGGGATGAGAGCAAGGCCCAAGTTAGCTTTTAAACAAAGAGAAAGCAGGAAAAAATCCCAGAAAACTACTGTGTGTAAACATAGTAATAAACTTGAATTTCTTATTAATGTGATTGTGGAACCTGACAGAAGTCTGGTACTAAAGAAATACATATTAATCAGCATGGTTATTACCAATGTCTAACACTTTATATTGATTCATGACTGTTCATGAAAACATACGTTTAAGGTAAAAAAAGTTGCTGGAAATAGATTAACAGATCACATTGAGCCTGCAAAATCTGTGAAAATCGTTTTTTCTCCTATAAATTATGTGACTTGCAAAGTTCATCCTTAATAATATGCTAGGTGCATAATAGTGTGCAGTATGAAGTGTTTATTTGGGTTCTAACCAGGTCTAAAAAAAAGTGTATAACAACCAAAGGGAACATATTTTATGTATGGAGCTAAGAATTTATTGTTAGCCAAATTAAAATCTTGATCTGATCAAAATATAGGAAATATCTATCTTTAGTCCTGTTAGAATGATATATATAGCCCAAACATAGGAAACTTCACTGGTAATAATATGCTTGCAAACTGTTTCTCCTGAGAGCCTACTCTGAGCTGCCCAGTTGCTCTGGTGTTGTCCTGGCACTCCCAGTATCCCTCTGCTCAACGGCCCCAGAATTCTTCACACAGAAAGGTGTCCAAGTGAGTTAGCAACCCAAGCTCCGTGCTGGGTGGGGAGTGGTGTCCAAGGTGGAACGGGGACATTTCTTTCCTTTTATGATCAGCACTCTTTTTCCAAAATTCTCACACCTGATTGCCTCTGACTGGCCCTCAGCCCCATCTGGATGCTGCATCACAACCTCCCCCAGCCCTGGCAGACATCACAGGCAGCTGCCTGTCCCACAGTGAATGTCTGGTTTGACCAGCTTCATCCACATCTGGCTGTCACACAAGTTTGACTCAGTTCAAGCAATGCTCTTGTGACCACCAGATCATTATCAGAGCAATCTGGCACCAGCTCAGGCTCAGGCAAGCCCTCCCAAGCACTACGCATTGCCCAGCTAGGCACCTGTTGATATTTAATTATAATGGGGTAGAAATCCTCTTGGTTGAGTTACATTTGACTGCAGTAAGTAAAATGAAATAGATTGCATTAGTAGCATCTACATGGATCATTAAAACTTACACTTTTCACACCTGGCAAATAACTCCCACAACAAGAATAAAAGTCCTACTGTTCAATGGGATTTCCAGTTGTAGGAAGTTTGTACTAATGTAATCTATTCATATCATCTGCACAGTCAATATTCTTCTTCCTCAATTATTTTTAGTTGAACATTGTGCATATGCAAGTCCCATTACAGAAAAGCAAAGAAACATCACACTCACAATTATCAGCTTGGCAGATGTAGCTGAAACTCTAATAACACAAGTAGGGGGCCCACACTTAATAATGAATATTGAGAGTAGAAATTAAGATTTCCACCATTAAAAAAAAGACATCATAAATTTTGAACTTTATATCCTTTCTTAAAGAAAAGTGCATCCATTACTTGTAAATGATCATCAGTATTTTTAATGAATTCTATAATTTTAATGTCCTTGTCTTTTTCCAAATTTAACCCCTGGGTTTTTTTTATTTTTCTGTGCTCTTGTGGGATGGCTATATTTACAGGAAAAAAAGCATAAAAAATTTTTCTTCTTGTTTTTAACACACAAAAATGCCTTCTCGTTCATTTTTCTGTATGATTTGTTTTTATTCTGCCTTTTTTTTTGTTTTTAAAGCATTAATAATCATAAAATGGAAACAACCACCAAAAAAATAAGGGTTTTACATCTTTCTAAGAAAGAAAATAATTATAAAAATCTGTCACAAAATTTATTTGTGGATCCCAAAATCTAAGGATGAACAAGACATGAGTTTACTGTCTTTTATAAAATAAATTCTAAGACATATACTTTATAAATATTAAAAATAATGTAAATTCAGCATGGTATTAAGTACTATTAGATGTTATTTATACCAAGATACTGTCTCTTTATTGTACTCACTTTAAAATGTTTAAAGCCCAAAACAAGGGAGGGAACAGAGAAATTTACACCTAATGTGCCCTTCCAAAAAAAAAAAAAGAAAAAGCAACAGTGAATTGCTTAACTGATCTTATGTATAAATCCCTGAGAATACTCACCTTTTACAGTAAAAAAAAAAAAAAGTCACACAATGCAATGATTTGCAGTGCTGCCTACAGCTACACCAGAGCCAGCAGATTTTCAAAGGGAGAACAGGGAAGTGAGAATCACTCCCATGAGTAATGGACAGCTAAAGGGAAGAACTATAAACACTTTTTGTCTGCCACTGTGTTCAGATCTTGAAAGAAATAATTGGGCCTCAAACTATCTTTCAGATGTCTGCAAAGTCTGCCTTGCAGTCAATTCCATTTTTCCCAAGAGCAAAAATCTTTCTTTAGAAGTGGAATGTCTACACTGCCACAAGCAGACTGAGCAAGCAGTAAATTATTTTAGAAGTGAAGCTAAATAACATAGGCATTTATGTATTATGCCTCTTATGAACCTTATCTCTCATCACAGGAGTGCTGCAGACCTATGGCATGTTGTAGACCTCTTGTTTGACAGGCACAAAATATCAGACACAGTTCCTTGGCAATTCATGGTCACAGCTGTACAAATGGTCTGTCTGGTAGCATACACAGATGTGATATTTTTGATAGCTTGATGCCTACACACACTTGAAAGAGATTTGTTTTATGACATGTTGTTCTATCAGACTGTTGGGTCTACAGTGTAGCAGCTAGAATTTTTGGTGAAAGTAAACCCTAGAATAGCAAGTTTATATTAAAAGCTGAAGGGGACATGAACAATAATATCCATTGCAGCAGATCAGTGTGGTTCTTATTTCCTGCTCCCCAGTTTCTGAAGACCAGAGAATCAGTCCACTCAAAACTGCAGTGGATGCAGATAGCCCAAATAAAATCTTCTGCAAACTCCTAATGATTTTGGTGAACTCTAGATTGCCATCTTAGACCTCCTGTGGATGTAAATGCTTTCCTTGCAATATTCCTACAATTTATCTAAAGGAAATTGCCGATGATGCATATTTGCTTAGAACCATGAGGACACTTAAGTCACAATCATTTGACTTAAAAGAAATTTACGGTACACTTCGTGGCAAAAGCTCATGTTGCTTCATGGGCTGGAAACATTTTTAAGATATTATATTAATTCTCTCAAAGGCTAGTGATCAATCACAATTTAAGAAAATCCAGTGATGTTTTAGGTCTTGCATGATTAACAATATGTTTGCAAGACAAATTTTTATGAAAGCTTACTGGGGAGAAGTTATCCATCACTATACCTATATATAGGTATTAAATACTTCTTTTATATTTATGTAATATTCACACTTCAGGTAAATAAGTTTTAAATTTATTACGTAATAAAAATCCAGATTAGGATTCTGTACACTGAAGAGTTTTCTATCTGAACCACTGGGAAGAAAATGAAGGTTGTTCCATAAAATATTTGATTCTTTTGTTTCTGTTTAGAGAAAAGATCTCCTCTGGTAGAGTAGATCAGCTTTTTCCAATGACATGGTTTGAAACTTTTGCTAGCCGAAGGAAACTTATATTAATAGGACTATTTTAATTTTTTGACAATATCACTTCCATCTTGGATTTCTTTTTGTTGAAAGAGGAAATGGAAACCAGAATAATCAACCTTTGAAATTCTTTGATGCATTGTATACAATGGTAGAACTATTGTTTGTTGTTTATGACTTGGATACTTTCTGGAACATAACTATTAAAATCAGCAAATTGATGTAAAAAGCTCATTCCATCAGGCTGAATTATTTAGTGACATGATTAGTTTGAGACATTGATATATATTGCTACATAAGAAACTGCCTTCTATCATATACCTCATAGAAAACAAAACGAAAGCTACTGGACAAATATATTTACTGTATTTAATTTACAGCCTCATTTGGAAGGATAAGAAAGGGTAAATTGTGGCAATGACAGGTACACAAGGATCAGATGGGGAAAGACTCCAAGAAATCCAAATACACTTTTTATGTCTTTCTTACATGATCTAACATATTTTTTCTAAATACTACTAAATGTGTTTGAGTCATAATTTACTGCAATCCCTACAGAGACCCAAATAGGGATCAACTTTCATTACTGTACACTGTGCTGTTATAATGTTTATACCAGTATCAGAGATTCAAAGCTTTTGGCTTGTGTCACTCAACAAAAACATGATTAAGTTTTTAGGAAGTAACATCAGATAGTATAAAATGTCCTGAATTACTGTTACACTTCTCTAAAAGTAATCTTTCCAGGTCCCTGTTTTCCCTGCGTTTTTTTAATGAAACTAAAAATCTGTAAATGAAAAATAGTATTAGCTGCATGTTCTAGCTCTGTGCAATACCAGAATTCATGGATTCTACTATTTTTCTGTCTATGTATGATAACGAAGAAGTAGTTCTCACTCAGAGTATTCTGTGATTCTGTGAACCCAGTAGGCTCTAATGGCTACTGCATAGTTCTAGCTAAATACTACACATTATTTTCTCTGTGTCTATGCCCACAACGTGTTTATATAGACCCGAATTGTTATGGCCAACTTATAAACCAATATTCTGCAGTGCTTCTTCTCTGCTAGTATAAAGAACACACTCCCTTTGACATTACTCCTAACAATGAAAATATTTGGCAGAAAACAAGGCTTCATTAAGCCTGAAGAAATGCAGAAAACAATGTTTCATTTAAAAGGTTTGCAAATGTCTTTCTCCAAGTCAAAACTGTTGTGATCTTAAAAACATTTCTAATGAAATCATGTCCATCATAATAAAGTACACTTAAAAACTGATTTCAGCAAGTTAGAAAATTATGATGATCTAAATCTACAATTACTTTTCTCTTCAGTCTTTCAGTAATATTTTTTTGCAATCTACCATATAAATACATGCAAAGACAAATCAGGAAATCACAGCTACAGCTCATGGGACCTGAAAGGTTCTCAAAATCAGCCATTTCAGTTGATAACTTTATGTTTTCTGGATCATTAGAAGCAGTCTATTCATTTTCAAATATCTGATCATGTACTAAATCATAATCATCATCATCGAGGAAATTATGAGTAATGTTTGAAGTAAGCAATAACAGAATATATACTGTAATTATAACAACGAATTATTTGCTTAAGTGAATCACACTGATTAATAAATTGACATTGCCAGGAAGTGATCATCTTTTATAGACAAAAAGCCAAAATAATGAAAAAAATTCTGACATACTAGTGAAAGTCTTCAGCCTCCTAGTAAAAGCTAAACACCTGAATATCTATACAAAAACTCAATGCTTATATCCTGGGTTTTTAAAGGATATGTTGTATTTTAAATAGGCCTGACATCTGTAAGAAGAAATATGTTATTTTTTCATAATGTAAAACTTCAGATAGTTCTGCAGACAAGAGACTATAAGCAAAGAAAACATTAAGCTTGGTGTTACTTTTACAACAAAGGGAAAATGCTGGACTGAAATATCCAGTATGTGTAAATACAAAATATGCCATAATTCTTCAAGAAAATGCATGGGAAATCTGCCCTTTAACTCAACAAAAAATGTCATGATATTTGCAGGTTGGAGAAAATAACCCCTTTGACGAGAGCTATTTGACACATTGCTAAAACTTGCAGTTTCAATGTTTCTAGCAGTGTCATTTAGATCTCAAGCCGTTATTCAGCTATGGACTATGGAAGCTAAAGCAGTGACTTTCTGAGAACAATGATTCCATGACAACAGTGCAATGGAACAACACAATCTCATGTACCTGCAGTCCAGCTGTCACCTGGTGCTAGCCTCTAAAAGATTTGTCCATCTTCCAAAAATCTTCACTGCAGACCTTTTATCCTTATGTGGCATAAAATAAATTCTTTGGCCTGAAATAAGAAACTTTCATGAGAAAACTTTCAATGTTTGGAGAAGACTATAATGATAAAAACAGATAGTCTGTAATTCCTCTGACAGTTAAAACTATATATGATGTGCTTTAACATATAATAGAATATACCTACCAATAGCTCTCTTACACCTATGCCAATTTTTTCTCCTCTCTTCTATTTCAATCAAAAAAAAAAATTATGATGTCATCCTCTCAGGACAGAATTAGATTTGTAACACTCCTGAAAGATATTTAGCCGATTTGATTTCAAAGGATGGCACATCTGGAGGCTCCAAAGCCTCTCTGCATTTGTTCACTCTTCTCACTGTCAAAAGTTCTCCCATCTCTACAGTATTACATTACATCCTATTGTGGTCACCAAGAATATGCAGAGTATTTCCTGTTGTAAGAAACTTTTTATGGACTTGAAGATATCTCTTTTTCTCTCTCACACACACATAAATATATATATATATATCTATATACAATTCATTCTACCTTTCCTCATGAACCTCATTTTTGCTACCTTTAGGCATTGTTGGTAATGTTCATTAGGCTTTTGTATATGGTTTATATAATCTTTAACTGGAATGCCCAGAATTACACAGGTTGTTCTTGCTGTTATTTTCACATATTTTTTTGGCATTTACTGCTGCTGACAAAATGTGTGCAACACAACATTGATTCCTTCTTAATTTCATAATCAATTTTAACACTCTTCTGCAGATTTACCTATATGCTAAATTCTTTGTCTGCATTGGTGTAACTAAATATTCTAAATATGCTACATGTGCAGTTATGGTTATTGACTATTTCATCTTTAGAACCTTTATCGAAGATTGTTTAAAATCTTAGGCTTTTTTAGGTTTCCTTCCAGTAACTGTAGACCTTCCCAGTTTATTCTTTGAAATAAATTTTAGTTAGCGTACTTATGTGGTTTCCTATTTTGCAACTGAATACTGAACAGGACTAGACCCAAGACAGACACTTTCAGAATTCTGTTCAACATACCCTTCTCTTCTGAAGTTGTGAAGATATAATTCTTCAGTCCCATGGATGTAAACAGGAACAGCGAGATTTTAAGTAGAGAATATATACTTATCATCTGAGTAATCTGCCTCGCAGCATCTAGAATCTGACATATTGAAAGAGTGAGGGTAATTTGAATTAGGACACGCTTTGTTCCCAAAGAGACATTGCAAATTGCAGGATTTAGCAAGGCTACATCATATCTACCTACAGGCTTCACTTAAATGCCAGATATGGTTAATACAGTGTGTCATAAACATACTGAATTCTATTCTCCTTCAAACAAATAAATCATAAATCATTTCTCTGTCACTGCACATTCTTACTGCCTATAAGCTGCAAAAGCAAAACTCTGTACATGTCAAATCTGTTTTCTAGCTGGCAGTCAGGGGACAAGAACTGCAGTGCATGAGTCTGGCTGAAGTCAAATTAGATCATGGTGTCATACCCACAGGAGTAGCAGAGACATGGTCTGACCACTTGAAAAGGAAAGAGTATAACTCAGATTTAGTGGCCTGGAATAAGGTGTCAGAGAAACATCCATTCCAGACAAAGTACTGCTTGAGTGTGCAGCAGGTGTAAAATGATTTTGAATCAAAATGACAGTGCTCTGCTTTTACTGATTCCCGTGTATGGCAGTTCTGCTCTGGTAATATGCTAAGAATAATATAATAATATAAAGACAAGTAGGAACTACTGTGGAGTAGAAAAGGAAAAATCACATTCATTTAGCAGTCAGCAATGGAAAAGATGGAGATGAAAGGAGAAGAGGTGTGTGGTTCTAAACAGAAACATGCCAGGTGCAAGTGCAGCCAAGGGTCAAATATTTCTATGCAGGACAGCAAAGTGAAAGCAACAATGGTGAGCATTAGAAAAACCTTAGTCCTATCAGAGTATTCATGCAGAATGTCACAGAGAATCTGTAATATTACGGCAATTTTTCTGTCATAACCACCACTATACTGACATTAGTAAAAGTCAAAACATTTTATTTTTGAAATTAGATATAATCTTCACTGCAGCTATTTATCATAAACAAGATACCAAAATTCAGGGGCATCCTTGACAGTTCCAGGTACTATGCAAGACAATGAACATAGCATCAACTCCCGAATATAACAGAAGAAATCCCATGGCATTTTGCTATCTGAATATTACTTCTTATTAACACATCTTGACTGATCAAAGCAATATATGCAGCAATTTTCATGGGAGTGGAGAAGCAATTGCAAACCATGTTTTTCACCACCTAGAGTTTATCAGTAGATGAAAGTGTCTACGTATATTGCAACTGCCTAGAAATTCTAGGATTCAGTTTAAAAACAACTCCTAACCGAGAATTTAGCAATAACTTATATTATGATAATGAAGAAACAGCATGCTACCTTTGATGGTCACGGGGTTCAATAACTCCGACCTCATTTGAAGCCCCAGCATGAGCCTGAGACAGGTCTGATACACCCTCATGGAAAACAGTGCTAAAGATCTGCTTAAGTAATACCAACATTTTATGAATCCTGTTTTGCTCCCCTGGAGGTGATACTGTACCTTCATATATTCTGTTAAGAATATTCAAACTCATTAGCTTGGTGGATTTAATATCTACCATGATAATTTTAAAAAGTACCAAGTTGAAAGAAACTTCTTGATGTCTTTGGCTGTTGCCTCCACCAACTGTTTAAAAAGCATGTCATGGTTTAGGAATGCACTCCCCAGGTTAGTGTTCCTACTGAGACCCTTCAAGCCATGCTGCCACTTGCTTTCTCCTCCTTCCCTTTCCCTGTGGCAGGCTCCATAGGAGAACTGGAGACACAAAAATGAAAGATCAAGGGGTGAGAAAATAAAAATTTACTGGAAACTGCAATTAAATAAAAAAACTATCAGTAACAGCAACAATATTAATCACAAAGGTATATAAGAGAGGGGTGAGTGATTCACATGCAAAATGCTCTGCACTGGTGGTACCCTACCACTCCGTCTGTTGCACTTCCTCAAATGGAAGGAACCCCCTTTCCCCAGAAGTGGCTCCCTTCCCCCTGCCCCCAGCAATCACACCAGGTGGCTCAGAATAACCTCCAGAGCCTGGCCAAGCCCCCTCCTGGCTGGAACCAGGACAAGCCTAACTGAAAATTGACACAGATCATGACATAAGATTGCACGCCTGCTATACTAACTTGATTAAAAGTGAGCAGTAGAATTTTGTCCCTGAAAAGCTCTAGCATTTCTAACACTAAGTTCCATACTAGAACAATTTCATTATCGTTTTTTCCCACCTGAGATACAGAGTAATTTTAACTATATTTCCTTAGCTTCTCAAGGATTTCTGGTTTATTTTTATAGGGATTGTGTTGATTTATGCAAGAGGGGTTTTGGAAAAACCATGTAAGACATACTACATTTAAACAGGAAACAGATGGCTCTTAACTGGGTAAGCAGGTGAGGAAAATTGTGTCATTGCTTCCCTCAAGGCTAATTTTTGGTCTGTACCACCCTTTTTGGTGAAAAAAGGGAAGGGAAAGGGAAAGGGAAAGGGAAAGGGAAAGGGAAAGGGAAAGGGAAAGGGAAAGGGAAAGGGAAAGGGAAAGGGAAAGGGAAGGATGTGGCCAAGAAATACAGAGAACATTTAAATGCAAAAAAAACAAACTAACAAAACAAAATCCCCACAAAACAAAAAACAAACAAATAAATATAAAACAGAGAAGAAAATCAACAAAAATAAAACAAAGAGACAAAACAAACAAATAAATAAACAAGCTAAAACTACACCCCAAGAAGCAAGCACCAAGTAAGAAAAGAATGAATGTAGGCATTTCATTGAAAAGAGGAATTTAGTTATCTAGAACTGGTTAAATGGTCAGATCTGGATACATAAGTGCTTGCAACTTCCTTAAACAAATATTTCTCTTATCTTTTTTTAAAAATTACCCTCTTAAAAGAAAAACGCTGTTGTTTTATAATGTGTTGATAGAGGAAGAATAGAGAAAAAACATCAGAGTAGTAAACAAAATTCTCAGATTTTCATATCAATACCCTGTGTTTTTCCCCTGGTTTCCATAAACCAAATGAAATTCACTCCAAATACCTAACAATGAATTCAGCATGTGTCTGTGCTAACACCAGGTACTGAAAACTATACAAAAGTAAGGATAAAGGCAACACCACACAAACTTCTTAGAAAGAAGGTTAATATATTCCAAATCTCCCAATACCTTAAAATCAGTCCCGTTTTCCCTTGTCAGCTAAATGGCAGAAGTGCTCAACCATTTGTAATTGAACTGTCAACATCATTGAATTGATCATCTTTTAAAAAGGTGTGCAGTGTGCTAAGAAAACTTTTTTTTAAGGTTTGAGATCTAAAAATGGTATTTTTTGGGTTTTTTTTAGAATGCCTCATCTACACCAAAATAAGGAATGGAAGCTCCATCCATGTGAAACATTCTTCAATATCTAGAATTAGTGATCCAGAAAGTCAATGAATTTGAATTTCTATCTATATTTCATTGCAACTTCGATGACACAAAAATTAAATTACTTCATTAGAGTAGCTTTCCACATGTACATCAATACTTCAGAGATCATATCAATATCTATCTGTGACAGACCTTAATTTACATGCATACCTAAAAATGTCTCCTTCTCTAGCAGGGCAATAAAAGACAGTCCCTACTCTCAGTCTCACTGAGTAGCAGTCATGTACCATGTGGTGAACTTCTTTCAGTCAAAAGTTCACACCTGTTACACCTTTGAAATTTTTGTCCATTCTGCCACTCTCTACCTAGCAGTTTAGAAAGATGTTAGGGCAATAGCCACAAGGCATTTTTGCTGTCTTTACATATCTCTTCAAAAGAAAATTAAACTCTGGTATGCAAAATAAATATTAGTCCTGTCCTCTAATCGTCCATTCCTGAAAGCTCCTTTGCTTCTCTTGGGCAGTCACACTCCAGCCCTCACATCTCTTTCCTGTCTGCAGGTTCCTTCAAAGGAAGAGTAGTGGAGCCAGGTTACCAATTAGCTACTGTCCTACTGAACCAGCACTGACTTGCTGAACAGCAAGAAAAACAGTCTATTCCAACACGAAAAGAATCTCTAGATTTTTGTCTTGAAGTGTGCATTAACTACAGGAATTGTGTGGGAAACAGTCAAGCCCTGCAACTACTTTTTGTCAACATAGCAAGCTTTTGTTATTTTAGATTTAAAGGTTTTTCTACACTGTAATACATTTTTACTGTGTGATATACACAAACTGCTTTTAAACCAGCTCATCAGAAAGGTATACACACATAAACCTCTGACAGCAGACCATAGTCCAGGAGCAGCACATAGTGCTGGCATTTTGTGAAACACCTCCTTCCAAAAACAACTGCTTTTCTAAAACATGCATAGATTGCTTTAAAATCCACAGAGAACAGGGTAAACTGCTTATATGATCCAAATTTAGAGCAGTTTTAGACACAATTACACTTTGTAGAAAGATAAAGCCCTACAAAGAACAGCAAACCCCAGTATTTCACTAGTCTCTATTCATCTTATCTAAAACTTGCAATTTATATGCCTTACCAATTAACCAGTATATTTGCTTTTGGAAGCTATTATTGGCTATGTTAACTACTGCCATTTTTGAGAAATCACTGCTTAAGACATTGCTAAAAGAAGACTTTATGTAGAGAGCTAGGGTAATGCAGGAGGGAATCTTCCCCAACAACTTGCAGCTGTACTGATTACCAAAGAATGAAAACACCTGTGCCCCACCAATCAGTTTGCAGGCTATAAAGGAGTAGATTACCTCTCCATGAGATACAGGCACTTGCAGATGCAGATAGATCAGAAGGCTGCTGCCTGGGCTGTAAGGAACCAAGGGACATGTAAGGTCAAAAGTTGTTGTGTGAGGGGCAGTCAGGGTTAGGTGGCTGGGAAAGGGATAGCTTGGGGCGAGCCAGCCATGCAGAATGAAAGAAGGAGTTAGAGCTATGTGATACTCTCCGTATGAGAAAGGAGTCAGAATTAACAGAGAGGCCTATAAGAAAAGGAGACAGAGTTGTAGGAGAATAAAATCTGCAGTAGAAAACATGCAGAGTTTGCAGATGAAGACTGGTAAGAAATGCCAGTGAAAGGGCTGATGGTGTTGCCAGCCCTAGCTGGGTCAGCTTTAAATCAACAGAGTACCAAGTGCTGGTCACATATCAAAGAGATTCAAGAAAACCTTAATTAAGTGTAGGCACCAAACAGGCACTTGCACTGCAAGCCTACACTGTAGATATAGCGTTTTGTAAAAGTAACTCTTCTGTTCTGGTCTGTATGTCCATTCCAAATATTTCAGATTTAGTCTACCTGCTCAGACCAGCTTTATACCATGCCTTCTTATCCATACAGAAAATAATTCATTTCTGTCTGTAAGTCAAACATTCGACCTGAGTAAAGAATTTTGTGCCTGGAAATTAATGTATTCTACTGAACATTTTATCTTAAGCAAATAATAACTTCAAAAGCTTTGGTTCTAACTCTCAGGAAAAATTCCTGATAACAGAAGATAAAATTGTTAGTTTTAATGTAACTTCTAAACTATCTGCACAACTCCTGTACATATGGCAACAATATTTGCATGGAGCTTCACTAGGCTGTTTCATTGCAATTAGCATTTTGACTTCTCTCCCACGCAATTGTCCTGCTGAACAGTGCAAGGCATTAAGGCTCACCACCTGCTTGAATGAAAAATTTAATCAAATGTCAAATAAACTCAAATAGATAAACACAGAAGAAATGCACGCATCTAAGCTGAAACATGAGACTTGCACAGCCGAACAAAAAAGTCCATGTTAGACCTGAAATGTCATTATGCCCAGAAAGAGAACGTACCTTACACTGAGCCAAGAGTTTAGTATTTGACCAACTAAGTTCTTCACAGGAGAGTTCAAATGCAAGATTAATCATAATTTATCCACTGTTAATTGTGGTAACACAAGTGATGTAATTATTTTTTTAAAATAATACCCACACTGAATCAATAATTTAGTTAATGAGTAGACTGCTTCATATTGGTTGACCTTTATCATATATGGTTAAACAACAGGTTGCAGAACCTTTGGCAGTGTCATTGAAAAATTAGAGCTGAGTTCTTTTTGAGCTCTAGGTGATTTTACACTTATATCTGTTGCACTTTTAACTTGTTTCCAGTTATAAAATTTGTCTGAAAGATTTTTTGAATACAGCAATTTTGGATTAAGGCAAAGACAGAGGAGGAATAATGGAGCAACTATGCTTAATAAATGACTGTGATAGTCCTTTAGAGAAGGAATTTTTTGATTCCTACTCTACATCCTGAATAACACCAGTCTGAATTTGTCTGCATTTCCTTAATAAATGACACAAGACCCAACCAACTGTACAACACAAAATATTGGGAGAAATCTTTTTTTTAATTTCAAATTTGATTAATGACAGAACTAATTACAGCTCATGAAAACTGCAACAGAAGAAAACCAAAATATGTCATTGTGAATTACACATTAAAATCTTTCTTCATTTAGTTGAAAAGTCAGTCTATCAAACCAACAGATACTCCCAACAAAGGACAGAGGTCTTCTGAAGTGGGTGAGATTTTTTCCAATGATACTGCAAGTGCACAGTACCTAAATGACTGTAACATTCTAGGTGTGATGTAACTTAGGAAATTTATTGCAGCACAAATAATCGAGTTCCACATTATATTTCCATACTGCTTGCTTCCCAGAACTGGGCCTCCACTGCCGTAATGAAATTTCTCTATTTGAGTTTTACAATGAAATTACTGACATTGATCACCCTGATATAAAAGCAGAAGTGAAACTACATTGTTAGTGATTAATATCACCGTCTTTCCTTTTTTAAGTAACTTTAACCTATAGTTCATTTTCAGAGTGAGTTCAGAATTTTATTTCTTTATAATATTTCCTTTATGTTATTCTCATCTCTGGAGGAATAAGGTACTTCAAAACCTTGAAAAGCAGTGTTCCAGCTTCAGGTATAAAAAAATAATAGTGTAGTAGTAAATTCTGATATGAAATTAAAGAAGACATCAGTTTCTACTACAAGTAACTATATAAAGTTAAAATTACTGCACTTGTCTAGAACTACTTTGAAAACTGTATTGCTTATTGTAATGATGGAACAACATTTAGTAATTTTACAAAACTATAAGACTATAATCCAATGATCGAATGAAACAATATTTTATTTCTTATTCACACATAAGATGGAACAAGTTTTCTGCACCTCAAAATACTCAGGTACCTTTAAAAAAATCCTGATTGAATCTTGTTTACAGAGAAATGGGAATTTAAAATCAGCTTACCTTGACAGATATGCAAATCTTGGAAAGCTATGGAGATTATCTATTCCTCTGTGTTGTATCTGTTTCAATGTTCAGGTCTGTACATTAGGAATAGATTAACTTGTAAATCTCATACAGCCTCACACTAATTTCCAATGAGAACTGGGAAGAAAAAAGTGTTTATTATACAATACCTCTTTCTATAACGAAAGGTAAACGCTACTTTGCTATCTCCTTCCTTTGCAAATGTGCATTTAAAACAGAAAAGTTTGCTAAATATGATACTTTTTTTTCCTTCTGACCTCCTACCCACAAATGAACAGCGCAGATTTAATATTTTATATCCACAGTACACTTTCCACTCTAGTAGGGTAGGAAACATAATTCTGAAGACATATTTTAATATTTAATTTGAGCTGAAAGTAAACCTAAGAATATAATTAAGTTACCTGCAGAAGAGTCATACCCCATCACTCTCTTTATTGGCTTCGAGACACATGGCATTGGTTTGCCACACAGAAACTGAAAAGGGTTCTGTGTCTTGATTCAGGACAGCCCAACAAAGACTGAGGGAAACTAATCTGGAACAAAAAGAAGTGTAAACCCCCAAAGAATGCAATGTGCAATGTGCAAGCACAAAGCCCTCAGTAAACAAGTTACTGGCTTCTCAGACAGTGACTGCTGAGTGCTTTCTGCTAAACTCAGGAAATACACTAACAACTACCATAATTCATCCTTTCCTTCTGCAGGTAGGAGACAGCACATTTTCTGACTTCAGAGGGTGCACTCCAACAGATGATACACATCCTTCACCAGTCCATAAAATGAACTACTGTTATAAATTACTGATTCTTTTCTTACCCAGAAGTTTTTATCAAAGGTTTGCTGAAATACACTGAATGTAATGTAGAAAAGGATTAAGCAGCAAGTTCTGTCTTTGTTTTCATAATACCATGACACATCAGTTGAGTGAAGAAAGAATAGAATGTCACACAACAAACCTTAACACCATGAAACAAAGAACATTTCAGGAAGAAAAGGAATATGAGTAGGAGGAATGAAACATGAGTTAACAGTAAGCATGACTCAGACTCACAGTGATCTGTATTTGATTCTAAAGAGCAAGTAGAATTTCAGGTTCTAGTATTCCTTAAATAAGATTAAAAATCTGCTTTTTTACTGTATCTCTCTTTTTTTCATGGTCATACATGATGCAGCTGATTTATGCCACATGCTCTATGCAAAGAGCAACCATACTTCTGTGTTCTATGCTTGATAATATGTCTCACTGCTAGAAGTCATATTTTTCAGAAGACTAGAAAAGATGCTAAGCTTTTTCCAAAAGGAATACTGGCCACTTATGTATTTGCCACAAAATCTTTTAAATCTGTACACTATTGTTCCAAATACCCCTAGTGAATTACTTTCAAATAAGTCACTTCTCAAATATCAGCACAGAACCATTACAGTAAAGGAAAATTCACAGTCCCCAAAGGATTGGTATTCTCACTTGATTTTGTATCTGATCAACTTTACATGGAACTTCCGGGTTATAAAGGAAAAAAAAAAAAAAGTCAAGGAATACATTACAATAAATAAATAAATGTAGAAAAATTGAAACAGATTTCTTGCCAAGAACATTTTCTTCTCCATAAAGAGAAATCTGGTAATGTACAATCTTACCTAGCTCTTGAACAAGGAATATTTTCTTTCTCCAAAATAAAGAAGATAGAGTTAAGACCTCTCCAGCCACATTAGCCATTCAGGATGAAAAGAGGAAAATAAGCCTTTGGTAAGCCTTATGCCACCAGTTTCAATTTAGGCACAAATAATTTGCTTCACTTCTTGAAAAGAAAAGATAATACTAACTTCTCCAAAGATCATCAGAAATACATTGTTAGCATATCCTCATCACTGTTAAATGAGTTGCTTTTAGAACTTAAACTTCGAGTTAAAGAATACTGAATATGATTGCTTAGGACTTGCAGAGCTTTTACAGACACCTTGTTTCTCACTTTCTGGTGAAGTTTACCAAGGCTGCACATGCCTCAAGGCATAGAGCATGGTAGACTAGTTGAATGTCTTCCTAAAGAATTACTGAAATTAACATGCAATTTTACTGAATCACTGGTTGTACCTAAAATTCCAGAGAGCATTCAAACATGGGTATTTTCAAATATAGTAGGGTTTGAAGACAAGGCTTTAATTTCTCTCATAATTACAGGTCTTGCAACCACAAAATATGACTACTATAAAGAAACTTCTGGAAATGAAATAATATTTTTTGAGACTTTGAGATTTTCATTAGAATGTTTGCCATAATGAAAATCAAAGGCTCCTGTACATTTTAACTTCTTTTGGAGAAAGAAATTAATTGCCTTTTAATTGTAAGCATGCTACATATTCTGGTGACAGGACCAGGAACATTTGTGAGATCTATAGGTAGCACCATGGTGTAAATAATTTTCTGGTTTTGGTTAGCAGCTATCAGACCTTAAAACTACCATTTTGGTCAGATACCATCACAGTAACAGCACATGAAACAAATTAGGAAGTCCATATAAGTAAATTCAGGAACTAAAAAATAGCAAAGAATGTATTAATTATTATAGTACTTCTAAAACAGTGTTTGCTTTTAGAAGTTATAGGAAATTGAGCACTTCAGTTTCTTTTTGTTTTAGCTGTTTCACCTAATGTGAGTAGTGTGGATCTTAATAGTATCATCTTTCACCTGTGTTAGAGGTTTTTGGGTTATGGGGCACTATGAAAACCATCTATGAAGTCCCCAACCCCTCCCATCACAGAGTCATTAGATTTTGACCCTTTTAATATATAATACATGTTTTGTAAGTGGCTGTTTCATATTCTGGGGTTAAGAATTTTCAGGGAGATATTCTATTGGCAAATAATTGCAGTACTAAAATTAATGTTTTAGACAAGCTTTTTCTTGCAGACTGACAAGTCCTTTAGAGTTCTGATAAAGAAAAACTGGTACGTGATGACACTAGGTTTGTTTTTAAGTCATGTTCTACCTTCCAGCTGGATGTAGTAATATTCCCAGAGGCACTCACTTTACTCAGAGAAGGAGAGATGTATATAAGAAATCTTTCTACATGAAATATTTAATTTTTCTGTTCTAATTTATTTTATAAAATAAGGAAAAATATTAAAATTCAGTACTGGAAGCTCAATCACAGGAAAGTTATTAGGAATATTCTATCATCAATGCAGTACTTACCTCTGTATGTGGAAGACTAACATAGTGCAAAATATTTAAAGAAAATCACTGTTCTTTTACAATAATTTTAAAAGAAAAACTATTCATATGCATTATAAAGTTGGTGACATTCAAAATGTTCATATTGGAATGAACAAAGAACAGTATTTATTGGTATTTGTTGTAAGTTAATTATTTTACAGAATGAGAACTTACATAAGGGATGTAACATTACCCACAATATGAAGGGTGATATATTTTTACCTAGATATTTTTGAATTGAAAATGAAGATTAGGTGAAGGAATTGCCTTTTTTGAACTGGTACAGCTATATAACATTAGGTTAGGAATCCTTCTCAATAGAAAATTATATTAGCAACACCACTAAAAGAAGCTCTGTTCGGAAAACCACATCACATCCATTTCTATGAATTCAGCCCTAAAATGCATCCTATATCATCATAATGGTAAAACTGCAGCCCTAGAGGTACAAAAACATCACTGTGAATGTGTCAGATTTGCTTCAGAGGCAGTTCTACCAAACATTCTTGCCCTTTACCTCATCCACAGCTCACAGTTTCTCTTCCCTAGCTCCAGTAATAGCAAAATTTAAATTCACTTGGGGTGTTTCTCCTTTATGCATATGGACAAGTAGTTATAACACTGATTAATCACTGGTATTGTAAACAATATTTATCAGAAGCACACATTAAAAAAATTATGTGAAATATGCTCAACTTCACAGTTAAACATTAATTATTATAATAGATTTTGAGACCTTGGTAGGTCATTTGGAGAAAAGTTATTAAATCTTTCCTAGCTTATCTTGGAGTTATCAAAAGAACCACATTAATTATTAAGAAGATTTATTAAAGAGAATTATGAAGACGTGCATGTAATGATTAATATTACTGCTTAGATGGCAATATTTATGTGCTCAGCTGAAATTTGACAGACAAAAAAAAAGTATTACAGTACTAATTCAGTCTTGTTTGCTATAAATACTGGACTAAAAATAGTTGTAGGGCAATGAAATAGAGAGTATATTAAAGGTCAACAGAGACTCCTCTAGTTCCTGAATCAAATGCCATCTAACAAACTAAAGAAATGGTTCATCAACACCTCATTTAACTGTAGAACTTATGAGAAGGTGAATTACGCCTCAAAGTACTATCAAGATTGAACAAAGGAGGTTTGTTAGATGTCTGCTGAAGTTGTCCATCTGAAGAGAAAGTACAGTAAGGCCTTCTACTAACAAGATCATTAAGGCCTAATGTGTAGAAGTATTGTAGAAGCCAGGAGAAAAGTGCCCTTTCTGTAATCACACAAAAATGTGCATACACCACTGTAAAGCACAAGCCCAAACACATCCATCTGGAGTGGTCTCAGGACAGTTTCAACTACAAAGGCTGTGATATATTTTATAAAAATAGTGGTATGGTTTCAGAAATTCAGCAGGTGGTCATACAGGATAGAGCTATACAGTCTTCCTCGTGCACCAGCGGCATTAACACAAAGAAACCATCTGTGTTTCACTGGTAAGTATTCTTGAAAATGCCTCTTTACAGTTGAAGTAAGGCCTCAGCATATACTTCATTTCTACCACCTATGTCTACTCCAAACAGTAAGTGGCCCGTAAGAGGCCAATTAAAGATGTTGCTTGCATGTTATCGTCATTCTGATGTACTTCAGTCCATGTCACTCCTTTTACTTGTCTAAGTTTGTTAAAGAAATAGATTGGAAGTGTGAAGTCCTAAAAGGGGGAAGCCAAGGTCCTCTCTTCTCATACACAGAGGAGTGTATCAGATTCAAGAGCACTTATCTTATTTCGCTAGAGATTTCAATCTTAGTAAAAAACATTTAAAGTCTATCCTATCCATTTCTACTGAAAGCTTTCTCTTAAATAAGTAAGTAGCACAAAGTAACTTACCTAGTTTCAACACAAGGACCTCAAAGACTTCAATTAAAAAAAAAAAAAAAAGAAAAAAATTGCAAAAAATATTTTAGAAGAGGGAATGATTTTCCAAGATTGGAAATTAAAATATGTAGCTACTATTCTATATTTTCCTTTTCAGAATTGGCAATTTTATATATAAAAACGATCCAAGTTTAAAAACATCTAATCATTAACAATTGCATTGTTGTAATAATTTGCATTTTATACCTAACTAAAGCAGACAGACTAAGTCACAACTGAGTAGAGATCTTTTCAGTCTTTTTATTGTCCTCATTCCAATTCCATAAAAGTACTTTGGCATTTCATTATTACATTTTTTTGAAAAGTGGGTGAGTGTGACAGTGAGTAGCCTAAAAGCATGAATTTTTAAAGTAATGAAACACAACTGTGTACCTAAAATTAAAGGAAAAAAGAATTCTATTAATCTTTTCCTCAAAAACCAAATCTTTTTCTGAGTATAAAGCATATATCTAATAAGGAAAATGGACAGTTGTCAGTAATAGCTATGGTTTTTACACATTTCTAAACATCCAAGAAAAGCATTATTATCCTAATTATTATACATTATTATCCTAATGGGGAAAATTGGAAGTCATTACTTAGTTGAAGAATATGGAGCTGTCTGAAGATAAGCTTGATGTACAGTAATTTCACGATTATAAGCCGCACCATTTTGACTAAAATTTTGGTCCGAACCCAAAGTGCGGCTTATAATCAGGTGCGGCTTATATATGGACAAAGAACAAAAAGTTGCTGTTTTAGTTTGGCGGACAGGTGTCTGCTGAGAAAGGCAGGAGCTTCTCTTTGAAATGGAGAATATAAATCCCCTCTCTCCAAATTATTATAATTTGGAAATCAAGGAGCTTTCAGGCAAAAATATGGGAATTAGGAATAACAGTTCTTTTCTAGGGAAATTAAAATAGAAATACAGTACTACAAAGAAACAAACTCCAAACCCTGACAAAGTCAGAGTACAACCTGACACCTTGTCAGGCAGGGTGTTGGTAGCAGTCCCATTCCATGGTGGCTGCATCCTCCTACAGTGACAGATGTGGCTCAGTTGGAGCAGTGCTCCTGTAGAAGGTGCAGTTTCCCTCTGGAGCTCTAGTGGTGATGTGGAGAAATCCAGTTTTCCTCTGGAGTCCAGTGGAAAAAGGGGCTACCTTAGTGTCCCAAAACCTCTGTTTTTATCTTGGTAAGAAATGTTGGGCTCTTCCCCCTGGCTGGAGCAACTTTCAACGGGATGGATTTTATCAGTCCCACAGTGGGACTCAATGGGCCATTAGCAGAAAATGACTCCCTGGAGGAAGGATGGGTTGTGAAAAGATAAAGAACACTGCCCCGCCTGGTTTCAATGGATGGCCCATTAGCAGATTATCTATCATTGAGATAAGGATCACTGTCCCCACCCTCAACAGATGGTGATAGAACAGATACCTTTTATCACACTCTGTATTGTAATGTGCGGCTTATAATCAGGTGCGGCTTATATATGGACAAAAAACAAAAAGTTGCTGAAACCCAGAAGTGCGGCTTATACTCAGTGCGGCTTATAATCGTGAAATTACTGTAACTGTCTGTCAAGGGCAAGAGGAAAACCGTCTACCATTGCACTTGTTTAGTGTAGGTTGAGCGCAGATCCAGATGGGCTGCTTCCAGTGGTGCTTACGAAGTTGGCTAACGAGTTTGCAAGACCATCCTCTTGTTTTTAGAAACTTGTGGATATAACAGTAAATTCCTAAGGATTCTGAAGGAGAAACCTACCCTGTGTAGAGAGGATAAAGAGAGAGGGTTTGTTTAGCCTGAAGAAGAAACAACTTTAGAGGCAACTAGTGCTAGTATCTATGAGGAGGTCTTGAAGGTGGAAGCAGAATCTTCACAGTGGAAGAAAACAAATAGCTGAAAGTTGGAACAAGAAATGTTTAGACTGAGTATAAAGAACTTTTTTCAGTGAGAACATGCACTGGAACAGGTTGCCCTAGAAGCTGTGCAGTCTCCCTCTTTGGAAATCTTAAAGAGAAAACTGCATAGAGCCTTGACAATCTGATCTGATCTCTCAGCTGATTTGCCTTGTGCTGGATTTTGAACCTCCTGGGATCTCTTCCAGCTTGAACTCTCCTATGACACTGTGATAGTAAGCTTTCATTAAGTATCCAGAGCCAGCAGAAAAGAGGTGAGAGAATATTTTTGTTGCATGTTTCTAAGTAAACCTTATAAACATTCAGGATTCTAAGGAAAAATAAATAAGCAGACAAGCTAGGAAAGGAGGTGAACTGAACACTTAATAGCTATTCCTAAAGTCACAGTATACTTTGAGAAGTATGTTAGAAAACAATTGCTTTGCCTTATATTTATGAAAATAAATTTAGAATCTGCTAGAACAAATTGTTCCCTGTGTGAAAGCAAAAAGGCCCACACTGTTAAAACAAAGATGGCTCTCCAGCAATCATTGTACATGCTCCTGCATAAAAAGGAGTGTTTGATGAGAAAGATTATGTGTTAAGTTTACTTAGCATGATGGACAGTACATGAGTATTATATCACTTTCTCTAAACTTCAAATTCCAATGTACTTAGAAGACAATTCAGTATTCGCATTTCTTAGCACAGATTAGTCTCAAACAAACACAGCAGATTTCCAACTGACATTCAGAATATGCACTTGACAAATGGGAAAGAAAAAAATTAAGCAAGAAGAGGAGAAGGGAAAAAAATCAATACGTGAATATCTGAGTTGGAAAGAAAAAGACCCTCTTCATCTCACTTTGCCCATCTTAACCACATTTTAAACAAGCCTAAAAATCCACAGAACTGTTTGTGTTTCTCTCTCAATGTTTTTTTTTTTAACTTCCAGACGCTGAAAAATAAGTTTTCTGTTGTATTAGGTGTCATCTTTTTCAGTTAAAGTGTTGTAAATGCAGGCTTTAGAATTAGAAGTGATTATAGTCCAGGAATAGATTAAGCATTTTATGACCCACAAATATTAATGAAAGCAGTATTATTGATATGGAAATCATCTAGGAAAGGTGATTCACAGGAAATAAGAGAGAATTCAGGAACAGAGAGATCTCGGGGGGTGACTGAAATTGTTACATCAACTTTATGGTACTATTTTTTATTGTAAATCTTCATAATAACTTCACACCATCAGAAAGAACCATTCTGCTATCACAAGACAGGGTCTGCTTTACCATGCAAACCCATTCTACACGTGCTTTGTGTGGCCTTAAGGCAATTGCAAGAAAAACCATGAAGTTTATGACTTCAATACAGTAAGAAAGCAATTGTAAATACATGTTCCTTCCCTCAAACTGGATTATTAGCAATATTTTGTCTTTGCTTAGCTAAAAACATGTTCCACTTTTCAGTTCAACCTGCTCAACACAAACTGTCATATTTTATTCACATATGCACAAGCAAAAACCCCCTTAATTCTCGCCATAATTCTACTTAATCCCCTCTATAAATTTTATTTGCGATAAATTTGACACAATTATACCTATACAACATAAGCAGATTCATAAAATTCCACTGATTCCTATGAAAATATGGTATACCCACATAGCAGATGTAGCACAGATTCTTTTTAGGTTTAAGACATACATTCTAAAAATATAAAAATTAGAAATAATTTGTATAAAAGCCAGTGGTAAAATGAAACTGAGTGTTTAAGCTAAAGAGATATGCAATCTTTTTATCGTATAGATAAACAATGCAAGAGAAAAATGAACATGGAAAGAAGTAAAGCTTAGGTCATCGAAGGGAAATGACAAATAAGACAATTTCTGGAAAACAAGTTTCAACGTTTAGAAATTCATGTATATTTGAGTTTTGAATTTGGTACTTAATAAAATAATTCTTCAAAATACTATTTTACAAGTAACTCCTAAAAAACCCATCTTTGAGTCTAAAGATTGAAATGTTCTATTCTACTCCAATTTTCTTTGACATAAGAGATTGTGGTGATTTCTCAGACTCAATAGGCAACATAAGGTCTCAAAGATTTTGTCACAGTTCTGGTTTCCCATAAAACTTACTTAAAAAGTGGTGTCATGTCAGAAAAATAAGATACAGCTAAGCTTTTTTATATTTCTACACACATGCATATAACCCATTCATTGTAATCTCTCATTGCTCTTTCAGATTGGATTGAATGTTAATGTTAATGATGATTCATAAAATTTCTGACTTCCACCTAGGTTAGGGTTTTGCCTAGACCTAGGGTTCAGAAAACCACAAAGTCTAGAGCTCCAAGCACCCTGCAGTTTTATAAGGCATACCTAGCAGAACGAAACTCTGCCACCACTTTTCTCCATCCATCCATCCATCCATGCATTTTTCTTCTTGGCAGCAGCTACACCTCACGAGGCCTTTGCAGCTCCTCCTAGGGTTAGGGTTCTGCCTGGGATTAGGTTTCACAACACCCACAACCGCACTGCTTTCAACCTGCTGCAGTCAAAAAAACCCCACCAAGTGACATGGGCTACCGGAGCCCCTGCTATCTCTTTGGAACACACATGCGCTGTGCCAGGCGGGGGGTGCTCCCCAGGGAGAAATTTCCTGGAGGCAGAAACTTAATGGCTGGTAACTCTTCAGTGTGGCCCACATCGAGGATTGGGTAAAGGAGTCCAGAGAGGCTCTCTTCTTCTGGGATTCCAAAGAATTTATTGATGTTGGAGGTTCCAGGGACAAAGAGCCTTGAGCATGTGCTTGGGATTAAATACGGGGGCAGATCAGGCGGTGGGTACAAACCATCGACCAATGAAGGGTCCCTGGGGAAGGAGTGGAAGGCAGGGTCTGACAGGATTACGACCAATGAGGGGAGCAATGGGAGGAGAAAGGCTCACATGGGCCAATGGGATGTCGAGTAATAGGGGATTACTGAAGGGTTGGAACAACTAGGGATTGGCCCCGTGTAAGTCTGACAGGGAAGGTGCTGGAGAATGGGTGGGGTTACAGTGACAGACAACGAAGGTGCTGGAACAACGGGCAGAGTTACAATGATGGACAAGGGGGTGGGGAATACCAAACAAGGTCCTTTCACACGTGGATACAACTTTGGGATAAGCGAATTGGGGAAAAATATGGGAGTACATTGGAATAAACCATTATAATAATAAACTGAGTAGAATGTAACAAACATGCAAGAAAATACTATGCAAAAGAATAGAAAAGAACAGAGTAATTTAACTCCGTGGTTCAGATTCCTGTATATTTTATGAGTGTCAAAATAAAATTACAATTGTTAGCATTTATTTATAAATTTTCATGTTTACTGGCCTCTGCTTATAATAGTGTCTCAGATGTTTGTTTTCCTTTTCTGTGGAACTGCAGGCTGTTAGAGTGAGAGCTCAGCCTGAATCAGTTTTGTGAGACCTTAAATAGAATCTACATAATTTTCAACTGAAACTTTTTGGTATCTTTGAATTGAAACATTTCATTTGTTGTGGTGGAAGCGACGTACTTAGGTTTGACCTAACATCAAAAACTGTCAGGAATCTGTCACCCTGAGCCAGTAGTTCATCAGGTCAGTATACAGGATTGCTCAAATTTTAGTTCCTCTTAGGCCAGGAAACACCAGCTGGTCACCACCCTTGAAGGACTGGAGTACTGTGTTCACTGGGATATAATCTGTCTATAGACTGTCTATAAACAGCAATGATAAAATAAAGCACCTCAGCTGGAACTCTTACATTTAAATACCTAAATTAATGAAAATGTATGATTAAAAAGTTTGGAGTTTGATTAATAGTTTTCCTATTTAGTGAATTCACTTTTGCCATAACAGCAACACTAATAATTCTTTCAGAAGTTCAGAAATTTTCTCTTATAAAAGTCTAGAATTAGAAAATGAAAATCAGAAAACGAAAATATTAAGTAGAAAACAATATTTTTTAAAAAAAGATAGAGAATAAAATCCTACAAAATTGATAATTTAATTTTTTAAATATTGTAGAAATTTGGGAGGAGTTATTCTAAGATATTTGTCTTCTATCACATAGGCCTTACTTTACATACTGCAGAATAACTCTCTTGCCCAGTGAAAAAAGCCTAGTCATGACATCTTGTATAAAGAACCATTCAATACACAACCAGTGATTAGAAAATTTCCTTGTACTAAAATACCATCTGGACATAAGCAATACCCTTGAGACCCTAAACTCTTGTTATTCTAGAGAAAAATTGTCTTGAAACATGCAAGATAACTGAGGATGACATAGCAAACTTTGTATGAAAAAAAAAGGAAATTTTAAAGACCTGTAATATTTTATATTGTAGGTGACAGTGGTTGTGGGTTGTCATCATCCAAACAGTCTCCAAACATAACAAAGGCATGTGAGTTTCAAGAGTAAGGACATTAAAACTTTCAAGCTTAATACATTTACAGGGTTGGTATTGTGTAGAGTGGATATATTCAGCAAAAAGGCTTCAGTCATAAACTACTTACTCTACTGAGGTAATAAAATGAGCTTCAGTAGGAGATGCCCTTTAGGCAAAGGGATGAAGAAATTCATCATCCTTTAAGCAAACTCTCTGCTCTCTCTCTGTCTCCTATTTCTTGATGAACTGTGATCAATAAATTACCTGGGGATTGGCTATGGAAAGTAAGATTTCTTATGCACTGTAGAAACTGCATACTGATGATCCTCGCTGATCTCACTAAATAAATTAATAAACTATTTTGCTCTACTGTGGTGATGTGTGAATTCATGTACAATAAAATACATTGCAATAAGGTATTCCAGTGAATGCTTTCAGGTTGGTCACTCCTCTCAGGGCTTCGGCTGATAAAAGATCTCCCATTACATACTCACTGATGATTGCAGACCTTGATATATAGTCCTACAATGCCCTCATTTTCTAATGCCTAGCATTATTCCAGAATATCTTATTGATTAATACTAGTTCTTGCCACACAGTTCCATGTGCTTCTGATCAACTCAGTCTCCTAACTAATTTGATAGAAGCTTGATTCCCTCTTTTTTAACATTACTAATTAGTGGGCAAAGCAAAACTTTGGAAGCCCCAATACTCTTTCCCAGCTGTGATATGCATTCTGCAGCTGGCTTTATCTTGCTAATGCACTTTATTCAATCATTCATTGAGTGAAACATTTTAACTGTTCTAATTGCAGGCTATTCCTCCTTTCCAGTGTCTCATGCACTATTTTAATTTTTATGAACAGCAGCTTCTATACATTTTCATATCCTCTATTTGTTGTGGGCTGTAACCATCCTGACAAAATCTCAGAAATGCCAGCAAATCTGACATTTTAATAGAAATACCAGGCAAACTTAAATACATGAATTAAGTTTCCAAGTATGGATTAGGTAGCACTGAGGTCCTCAAATGAATTTCTTCAATATCAAAAGCTCCTACTTAACTGTGTTGTGTAATACAGGATGTGTCTAAGTAGATGGATATTTCTCTGTTTGAAATCTTTGCTCCCTGGAGTTTTAACTATGGGCTGTCTCAGAATTACTCCAGCCTGAGTAGCCCAGTGATTATCACCTCTCTAAATTTCACTGGTTCCAGAGTAACCCAGGCATTTCCCAGAACATGGTCAAAATTCACCTAGAAATGTAGAAAATCAAACCTCTTACAAAATATAGCTATGACTTCTGAAATCACTTGAGGGAGAGAGCTGTCAATCATCTTTCTGAAATAGTAACTTAGTGATTATTAGCTTTTCCCATAAAATGCCACAGTCATTTCCAAATCCTTCTACACTTATATTTTCAAAACACACATATTCCAAATGAGAAAACGGATTAAAGGAAAAGCACCCTGTAGGAGAGGGAGATGAGAAATAAAAGCTGCTTCTCTGCACTATTTCTGCATGTCATCTAGATACCATTCAACACAACTAGAGAATTAATCATATGAACTTTGAAGAATCAGTGTCTAAAACACTACACTAAAGAGCCAATCGATCTAACAACCTATCCTTGCCCTGTAAACCTTGACTTGTTATCTACAAAACTTCAGCAAACAAGCAGGCTTCAACCCCAGCATAATTTAAAGCCTTTGAGATCGGGACTCGCGTCTTGGTGGCAATATGTGCGGATTTTAACTCCCTCTTGCTGAATGAAACTCCTGTCTGCTGAGGATTTGCACCAGTGGCCATTATGTAAAAAGTAATAACTTTAATACCTGTTTTAAAATAAAATATTCCTTCTTATGAAATACAGGTCTCAGGAGAGGCTGCTGGGGTCTCATTATCAAAGATACATAGCTGTGCAGCATGTGACCATGCTCAGGAGAGAGGTGGTATTTCAACACAGTATGCCAGACAGTAATTTTTGTTTGTGGGAACATGGTGGAAATATAGTGCACCACATCTCTCCCAGAAAGTGTTAACTTACTGAAATAACCAGAAGAAAGGAGTGGCAGTTTCTGATCAACAATATGAAAAAAATCTGCTAGAGGAAGGAAAGCATGGCAGGTTTTTCATCCAGTACTTAAATTGCATCAGAAATAATTTTATTTGCATTAAAACTAGGGGTACATTAATATTTAATATATCTCATATAGAAGGTCATGGGGTTGTACTTTTAGGCTATAAACACATTATTTGACCACAGCCCAAGCTGTGGGTATGCTTATTCAACAGGATATTGAAGACAAATGGACATGACAGGTAACACACACAGGCAGCACCACAAAAGACATCTAGATCGCCCCATCAGCTGGGGTCTGCTGTCCTGGCTGTGTCTCCTCACAACTTGTGCATGGCCAGCCTCCTCCCTGGTATAATGGAGTGAGAAGCAGAAAAGATCTTGACACTGTGCAAGCACTGCTCAGCAATAACAAAAAGGTCCCTGTGCCATCAATGCTGTTCCAAGCACAAATCCAAAGCATAGCCCCTTTCTCAGTTACTGTGAAGAAAATCAACTTTGTCCCTGCCAAAATCAACAGACAGTATCAGAAAAATCCTATTTGAGTACAGATGTATCAAATCTGGAATCAAAGGCAAAGGAGTAAATGAGAGCACGTTTTATGCTCATGAGAGAGAAAGGGACAAATTGATGTGTGGGAGAAAAAGTGTTAAGGATCCAGAAAGGGGATACTGAGGCAGACAGTGATAATTAGCTGGATGTAAAGGATAACTGATCTGCTTAATGTGTCAGCCTAAGCAGGACAAAAAACAAAAACCTCAACCACACCACGGAAGTTAAACCCATCCTTCAGTCAAGAGGATGGTGTAGGGGAGATGTAGAGGTTACAGGATAAACGTCCAGATACCATCACACTTGTAGTTGCCCCAGGTCTGTTGACATCATCTTAAAATTGCACAAAAGCAACTGACAAAGCTGCATCCTAGTCCTATAATGAGCTTATCACCTCCAAGAGGATGCTCAAACACTCCCAGATCATGTGCTATCAGCCTATCAGCAGCACCCTGCTGCTGGTTTGATCAGCATCAATTGAATTAACCTTGTGTAAGCATGGAATAAAAAGGCCATGAATTAAATCTATGATAAGATTTAATTTAGCCATCATGAGCAGATAAGTGGTTGTTGACTTAGTCTTTCACAACTATGACTAATATCAATTTCATAAACACCACTGGAACAATATCAAAACTTCCATATAATAGAAAGGTAAAAACATTTTGATGTAAGTGAAGCAAAATACTGCATATATTTTGATCAAATAGAAATCTAAGTAATAGAATTGTGTCTTGTAAAATGGAATATTTTCACAGTCCTGAAACTTTTTCAAGGGTAATGAATGAAAAATTCCATAGATATAGTATTCAAGTTTCTTTCTCCTACTTTTGAAAATTACCTTACAAGATATGCAGCCTTTCTCCAACAGAAGCTCTAATTCCATTGTTGCAGAAAACTTTATAGTCCACTGACATCAGAATACAGTTATGGAGAGTTATCTGTAAAACCATTAGATGGTGTGATTACAGATGGTCCCACAAGTGGAATTTCAAATTACAGAAACAAACAAAACAAAACCCCAATGCACACAGAAATTATTTGCTGGTATATCCCTGCAATATTTTTGTATGAACATGCTGTGATAACGTCCTAAGGATAAAAGATGCATTTTTCATGGGTTTTTTTGTTTTTTTGCTTTAATTTTAGAAATTTTAATCACTTACAATCCTCTGAAAAAGTTTCCTAATGGTTAGATTGAGACTCTTAAGCCTCTTATACACTGCATAACTATTTCAGCAGTGGTGTTTAGCATTTTTCATTATTCAGATTATTTTTCCCACTATTAATGGTTTAAATAATTTTTGGGATTTCTATTCTGTAGTCTGTTGGCTCAAGAAGTAAACCCAATGTGGAAATTAGTGAAATCAGAGAGCCAAAATCTTCAGAGAGGACTGCGTTCTACTCATATTATATTGGTGGTTTTTTGCTAGCAAATCTTTACCAAAGAAGTTATTCTGATAAGATTTTATGAATACTGATAACACATAGCATTTTCCTGCTTCAATGTGTTATCTTAAAATTGGTTTTTGTATGTATCACCACATTCATTTTATTACCCTTTGGAGAATATAAAATTAATAAATAAAAGTATACATACTTACAGTGAGCCTAATTTAAGTAAATTTAGCTCTAAATATTTTTCAGTACAGTTGTGTAAGTTTTTGCTCAGATGATTTAAAATACGTATTTTTTGTTAGAAGTGTACATTGGATATTGCATTTATCTTTCTAAATTAAATACAAATCAGAAAAAATAGAGGCTAGCAGTTGTAATTCAACAATATATATGTCCAAATTTTCTTTAGCAGAGCCTTTTACTGCAAGGAGAAACAATTCACTGAATGTATAAAAATATATACATTAGTAAAAGACTATTGCTGTTGTTGCCACCGAGACAGAGCACAAAATGTGCAAAGCCTTAGGAGAGGTATTTTCAAACACATTTATGTGTTCACTCAATCTTCTGTTACATTTGTGATGGATTAAAAACACATACACTCAACATCAAAAGGATGACATCTATATATTCATCTAGGGTGTTTTTCAAAATAGGAGCTAATCAGAAAAAGAACCTAGTGGTGAATAGGTTTGTGGTGTATTACAGTTTTAATCATATTGCAGACACAGTATGTAGAATATACACCATATGTACAATAAAGAGAATGCTACCTCCAGAAATTAGAAACTAAAAAACACTCTGAACATGTGAAATTTTTCCCGTGAAAGATCTCAAAATAAGACTGAACTTTGCCCCTGCCTTGCCCAAAAAGTCATAATGATAGCTCTTTAATTCTTCCTTTACTGAGCTTAAATCTGCCCAATGATGGAGAAGTTGATAGTGAAAATTTGCTTAAATTTGCTTCTACTTGACACATGTGAAAAGAACCTTGGTGGATGTGGCTTGTCATGAAATGCTGGGAAGAGAATTCTGGAATTACGCAAGGTTTGTTACATAATTTTTGAAGGAGAAACCAAGATGGGGAAAGGGAAGGGTTTGAGGAGGAAGCATACCTTCTTATAAAATTATTTTCCTAACTGTCTGAGGGCTGTCTGTTGTCTGCACATTTATTTGAGGCCTGAGTGCAGCTACAGGAGTCAGGCCATGGGTCAGAGCCCACATGTCCGTGGTGCAGCACCTGGGGAGAGCAGGATGTTTGTGCAGTGCGTGTGCCTCTGTGCTGGTACCTCAGCAGTGAGCACCAGACCAGCCAGAGAAATCCAAGTATCAGAGAGGTTGAAGGTTTCTGAAGGACAAAAGAATGAGAGAGTTGGCTCCAGGAGGAGCGACTAGAGAAGCCAGGACTCTGCCAGTCAGCTTCAGGTGTGTCCATAGCTCTGGAACCTACTGGAGAGGTCCATTTGCATAATATTACATGAGAGAGCTGGGAGACCTGGTGAGCCAAGGGCCCAGGTGCTGGGTGAAAGCCTAACGCCAGCTACTGGATGAAACCATAATATCTACACTTCTGTATTTTCCATATCTGAGTTTTATTTTATCTTTGTTTCTCCATGTGGCCACCCATGTGCATATTTACATGAGCACTGTGTGTCTATCCCTGTGCTCCCACTGGCAGCACCTGCTCACCCTCGCTGCCAGCTGGACTTGGAGGAATTGTGCTGCAGCAGGCTGACCTCTGACAAACCACCTGGTCTGGCAACGCTTAGCAGTTCATACTCACAAGACAACCACACCTTCCTCCTTCATGCATTTAAAGATAAGTCTCACATCGCTTACATAACATTTACTGTAATTTCACAAATACAAGCCACACGGACTATAAGTCACATCTGTGGGTGTTGGCAAACATTTGGTTCTTTGTCCATAAATAAACTGCACCTGATTATAAGCCACTCTGTCGTTCGCAGCAAGGACCAGCGTGCAACAAAGTTGCCAAATAGTAACAGAATCGTGGCAGGGCGGGGTTTACTGGCTCAGCTTGGACTGTGCAGGCTCGGCCCACTCGGGGCTGCCGATGGGGCCAGGTGGCCCAGCTCGGTGGGGCAACTCGGGACTGGCTGCCGCTGCCACTGAGCTCGCTCACCCCGGCCCAGCACTGCCCCGTGGTGGCAGGCAGGGACGGAGCCTGCCGGCATCCGCAGCAGCGGTGGTGGGCGGGGACAGAGCTCCTCCGCTCCCGCGGCGGCGAAGGCAGGAGGGGAAGGAGCACCCCCGCTCCCGCCCGGTGGCGGTAGGCAGGGGTGAAGCCTGCCTACTCCTGCCGCAACAGGTGGGGGCAGGAGCCCACCGCTTACCCCACGGGCCGCGGGGGTGGCAGCACGGAGCCCCCGCCTCTCCCCCGCCTGAAGGAGGGAGCTCCCCTACCTCCCCGGTCCCACCTCCCGCTGTGCTACCGGCACTGAGCTGGCCCCACCGGCCGTGCAACACAGTAACCAATTTGTAACAACTGCGAAATCCTGGTTTTTACTGGCAAGTGCTCGGCTCGACACCCTGGCTGGCACTTCCGGGGTTGTAAATGTCAGAAAATTGTTCACACATTAGCCACTCCTGAGTGTAAGCTGCATTTCCGGTGTGGGAGCAAAATTTTAGTCAAAATGGTGCGGTTTGTATTTGTGAAATTACTGTACTTGGAAAAAGAGAAACATTTTGAAGCACTAGAAGTAGATACTACTAAGGGACAAACAACTGTTATTTGGACAGCTCAGGACAAAGCCTAGATACAAAGGACATTGCAACATAAAATAAAAAAAGTTGTATTGAAGTAGAAAAAGAAAGAGAGAGGTTTCATTAATTAGTAAAAGTTAAATACTGGAGTAGGATAGCCTTAATTACAAAGAGAAGATAAACTAAGAATAAAGCTACCACAGAAGAGCTGGGAAATGGCTGTGATCTGGCAGTGAGCTAAAATGGATCAAGGCATGACTAGAAAGTGAAGTATTGTCAGAAATTTGATCTTCTTATGGAATAGCACTAATAATGTAAAGAAAAAACTTAAGATTACAAGTCTATTCATCTGAATTTCTAAGTAAAGAAACAAAAGCATCATCTAAGACAGTGGAGTTTGTTTCCTAATTCTTAAATCAACAAAGACAAACAATTCATGATCCCTCTGGGGGAAAAACAGAGAAGAACAAACAAACAAACAAATAAACAAACAAAAAATCCCTAAAGTGATGAAAATTCTTCCAAAAATATCTGTAGAAACAGTAACTTATTTCAATATCAAAAGAATTCATTCCTTCAAATACCCAGTAAATTAGCGTATCAGAATGGCTAAAGAGCATTTATACGCTACGTTTTCCATCTGAATTCTACAAACTCACAGTTAACATCTGCCAATTAGAATGAGTAAACTATTGATCAATAGGCTGGACTACAAAACAATTACAGAGAAAAACCTGGAAAATCACAAGCTGTTTCTAAGGAGATGTTAAAGACTTTTCTTTATTTCAATTAAAAAAAAAATAATGGGGCCTAAGAAAATGTTACATGTAATGACAAAGGAATTTTCATATGAGTTAATTTTTAGAGTACCACACTCTGGCAATATGAAAAGATGCAAAGACTTCTGGGACTTTCAAAGATGTATTATAAATTGTTTTGAGAAAAGAAGAAAGTTTTTCTTGAGGCTGTAACTGGCAGAGTTGTTCTAGCAAAATGGTTTGCATAGTCTTCAAATTCCTACAATATCATTGGTGTCTATTAATCAACCACCTAGAAAAGGGACAGCAATTGCCAATGATGGATGATGACTGAAAATATCTCACCACATCCCAAAGGAAAGACACAACAGCATGAAACAGCCTGTAATATATTATTTTTATGCTGGAAAACTTGGGGCCAATTATTGTTCCTTTGACAGATACTGCACCCAGCCTTTTTACACTGGGCACCTTGGTATGAGACAGGACAGCCAAAAACTTTGCTGATGTAATGCTAATAATTGCACACTAATAGGCTTCCTTGCAAATAGTGTATAACTCAGTGCTGGATTTATCTTCAATAAAAAAAGATTAGTATAGGTAGATATATAATTTCTGGACAAATTTTACAATAAAACTGGGACAGTAATGTAGCTAAGATACCAAACTCCATCTAAGTCCCTATTTTCCTAAGATTAGGAAGCCTTTAGGCTGCACATAAAAATATGCAATGTAACTGATATTTTCAAATTGTGTAGCAGTAACTGCTAAAAGAAGAGTTATGTCTCACTTTTACATTTATAAATATTTATTCTTTCCTAAAATGCAGAGTGAAGCTGTTCACCAATAAAAACAACAACAAAAAAGCCCCATAAAGTACTGGTCATATTTCTGCAGTCCCTCAAAGTACTATATTAAATTAAATTAAATTCTAGGAAGAAAAATTAATTTGGAGGTCATAAATATTTTTAATTTAATATGAGTTCTATTTTTCTATTTGCAGCACTCAGAAGAATGCAGAAATACTTCTGTCTGTCTTTCAGTATAACATCTTCAGTGCAGTAGTAAGAATTCACATACAGAAAATTTGTGTACACATGCTGAGAAATTTAAACAGTACTCATCAGAGGGATAAATTTAATAAAATTTCTATCGTTATACCAAAAATTACTGCATATGTTATCCAATTGAAAGAAAATCACTGTACAAGTGAAAGTTCATATACAATGTGTGTCCTACTGCGATAGTAGACTAAAATGTCCACAAAAAAGTGAATATAAGGAAACATTTTTCAGAATGGCACTACATTTCACTGTAAATGTCAAGTAGTGCTATTCTGAAAAATGTCACAGCAATAATTACATGGAAATGGTCCCAGCTAGTGCATATTGTGTGGTCACATTCAGTGTATCAATCAAGAGGAGTTAATATTATCACTAGTTGCTCAAAGAGCATCTAACTATCTTCTAGAGTAACAACTCTTCTAAAGAAATTTATGCAGTTATAAAATAGCCAAATATTAAAATTTGATTTATAGAACCTGGACTAAAATGCAATTTCTTTTATATTAACTTCAAAATTAAAAAATACATGGGTACTTGGAAACTCGAGGCTATAAGATTTCTGGGTCAGTAACTTGACTTCCTGTTATTGAAGGCAGATATAGTATATAAGCCTTCTTGTACATTTCTTAATCTTCATCTTAGAAGGTTTTTGAATTTTTTTGTCCTACACTGCTCTGAATAAAATGTCATTCCAATACTTGATGCTGCTCGAGGTTTGAAATTACTAATTAGCAACATGAATTTATTCATGGTCACATTATATTTTTTCTTCTTTTGACACCTTTATCCTTTAGCTTTAATAGGTCTTCTCTTGTCTGATTTTTCAGTGTCTAAACAAAGAGTATTGATATTCTCTCTCCTCTTCCTTCTACTTAAGTAAGCCAAGGCAATTTTTTTCATTTCAATAGGACAAGTTCTACATTTTAATTTTCCTTTTAGCTGTCCTTCCCTATATCTGCTGGCAGAGCTTTTTTTCTGTGCATTATCACAACAAGATTTCAGCTCAGTCCTGTGCAATAACATTCTCAGTTCTGCTGGAAATATTTCATGTGCTAAAATCTTGGACTTCATTTACTTTTCCCATCCAGCTGTCATATGCTGGAAAGGTTTATAGGCATCCTATGTCAAGTAATACAACCAAGTTTACTGGGCTACCTGCAGCTTACCAGATGAAAACTTGTCAGCACACAGGATAACTCTGTTTTTCCCAATTTACGAGGTTAAGATTCTCTGTGTCGCTGTCCAACCCTTTATATTGACTGAACTTTCCCATGATTTTCAATCCATCAGTTTTCTGGGTTAACATATTCAAACTGATATCACTAATATTAAGGAGAAGACAATAAAAAGCAATTAAGCAAAAATCTAAGTCAGGTGCAACTTCATAAAAAATTTTGAGTACGTGTTGAAGTTCTCTTCTATTTCCCTGGCTTATCATGCTGTGCCACAAAAGAATTATTGCCTCTCTAAACCAATAAAGAAGTTCCTAAAATGGATTAATGCAAGTAAAAGCTTTTTTAAAAATCTCTCTGACCTATCACAGTTTTCCACAGTAGAAATATTTCTATTAAAAAAATAAAAAGGCAAGAGAGAGAAGAAGAAAGGAAGGGGGGAGTATGAAGACCAACAAAATAAGTAAGTATATACATTTTTAATGTGTTATGGGCTGCTGAAGATACATAAAATTTAAATATAAAAGTAGAAAAGCAGACACTGACATATCCATAATCTGAAACAAAAATATTGGAATATTATGTTGAAAATACATGCAGTCAATCCAAGAAATAGAGCTTGAGCTTTGGTGGAATAATTCTGTATTTCACTGAGAAGAATATGTGGGTAATTTCAAATTTTAAAAGTGATCCCAGGAACAATTTTATCAGTAGTGCTTGCAGCTGAATGAAATGTAACAGTGAACGGCAGGATTTAAATCTGGGCCCAGGACTAAACTGAGCATTGTAAGAGTAAGTCAAAACATCAGCTTAGCCATAGTGCCATTTGGAAAACAATTTTATTCTCAAAAACCTCTCTGCAGTGCAGGGAAGCAGCAGCACCTTGCAGTAAGATCTACAAGACAGCAACACAGTGATAAGCAGTTGATAAAACACACTGAGGATAATGACTGGCCTTTGAGGAGAAGAGAAATTTCCAAGGTTAAATATAATCCTTCTATCCAAGTCTAACACTGAATTGAAAGCAAGATTTTAAAACTCTATTTTCTAAGTATCTTATAAAAACTCATTCTTTGCCTTTGAAATGCGGCATGATAGATAATAAAACTATGGATTTTGTTTTCAATTTCTATATAAATACTGGGTATCCTTTTAAAAAAGTTTAAGGTTGACTTATGAATTTTTTGCAACAAGTGAGCATGCTCAGTGGAGAAAGTTTGCCATCTACAGGATCTATAAAGACTAAGAGGTAATTCATTAAGAAGTTTTGTGTACAGGATAAAGATGTATGGGATTTGTTTTGGGTTGTTCCATTAACTCTTCACCAGAAGAAAGGAGTGAACATGTTGAGAGGAAGAAAGTAGAATTGTTTTCTGTTTCTGCTTGGAGATTCTTTTCTCCATTTAAATATTGGTGCACTTATATTTGAAAGTGAAACCTTGGGATTTGAAGACATTTTTTTACCATTTCCTTTCAAGAATGGGAGGTGATAATTCCCCCAGCTGGTTGGGTGATTGAGACCATTATGGTGTTATACCACCCCTCTGAGGCAAAGTAACTGAGGTTCTAGATAAGACATCCCTCAGGGTAGATTAGAGTGAAACAACCCTGAATGACTGGTGCATATATATAAATATATATATAAATAAATGTTATCTATAGAAATATATCAATATTAAAGTATAGAATATGATCTAATAAAATTTCTAAGGAAAAGCAATAAAGGCAAAGAAAGCATAAGAGTAGACAGTGAAGATGAAAGATATGAACACCTGTGGGTTCAGCAATGACAAAAGTAGGTTTCTGTTGGTAAAAGTGATGGTCACAGGCCTAGATCCATTTGTGGTGGGGGATGCCCACAAAACAAAGAGCTCAACAGGCTGAGGTACATTTAGGTCATGTGGCCATGTCCAGGTGGTTCCACTGGGGAGAGGGTTTTAACACTTTGGTTAATGCACAGTCTTCAGATGGAAGGCCCCAGAAATGAAACATCTGGACATGATTTAGTGATCATTGCAGATGTTATCTCTTCCATAAGTTGGGGTGATAAGTGTATGAGTGGCTCCTTCCTTTCCCACAGTTTGCCACAGCGGGAATTCTTGTCCAGACGCATTACCCAGGATGAGCTAACCAGATCTTGCCTCTGCCAGGCCTGCAATTAATGCCTCCCTGTCATGAATTCTTCCCTTCTTATCTCAGGCCCATTGTGATGACTCATCCCATGGCAAGTTCATTCTGTGATCTTGACAGTGTTTGAGACAAGCAACTATGCTCTTTAAGTCCTTACACATGGGTCACACAAAATCACAGAATCCCAGAGTGGTTAAGGCTGGAAAGGATGACAGTGGGTCATCTGGCCCAACTTCCCTTCTCAAGCAGGATCATCCCATGGCACAGGACTGCATCCAGATGGTTATTGAATACCTTCAGTAGGGAATACTCTACAACCTCTCTGGACAACGTGTTCCAGTTCATACTCACCCAGTAAAGTTCTTCCTCATGTTCACTTGGAACTTCCTGTCTATCAAATTCTGCCTATTGCCACTTGTTTTATTGGTTGACACCACCAAGAAGAGCCTGGCTCCATCCTCTTGGCACCCTCCCTTCAAATACTTGTTTATTTTCATGAGGTTAAACAGGCCCAGATCCCTCAACCTTTCCTCATTCCCTGCCCACTGCTGGACTGTCTCCAGTAGCTCCATGCCTGTCTTGTGCTCCTTGCAGAGTCCACACCTGGACAGCAGTCTTGAGTCCTGCAACAGCACTATGAAAGTGGCACACTGGTCCATTATTATCTCCACCTTGATGCTCTGGGGGACTTAGTCTTTAATTTGACACTTTAAGTCCTTCTTTCTTCATCTGTAGAGTCTTTCACAACTCTTGAGGAGCTTAACTCCCTGTGCAGCAAGGATTTAAGTCCAGCTCTTACATGGCCAAGGTTTGCAACACTAGTAAAGACTTGTGAGAATATTGTGAGGAAGGTAAGTGTACAGTCAGAATTAGGAATTTTAAGAAGGGGGTTGTTAGTAGATAAATAAGTACAGGTCCATAAAGGAAGAAAATAAAGAATATCATCCAGTTAGCTCTGTTATATATATATGAGAATACTATATAATTGTATATATGAGAATACTATATAGCTATATTTAACTCCATGTCTCCATGTTTTCAAAAGATATACTGTGAAAAATCCAACTTTTTATTAAAATGTGGTCTAAGATGCACAAGGAGGAATTAGGAATTTAATTAGCTGAAGAGCTAATTTAAACACCAGACCTGTCAAAGCTGGGATGTCTCTAATGATGTACTGAGGCACCATGTAATATTTTAAGATTAAAATAAAGAAACATCTGTAGGGTTGTATGACCATGTGAAATTTTCCAGGTCGTAAGTCATTTTCAGTGATGTAATATTAATTCCATATCAAGATGGGCTGACAGAAATGCATAATCAGCTTCTTGAATGATGGAAGTACTCAAAGTAGACCAAACTGAAGAACAAAATTGTTATACCAAGCAATAAAGAGGAACTTGACAATACTAGTACTTCAATGTTGATTCTGTTTGCAGTATTAAGCTTAGGATGATGTTTCCTGATAGTGTAAACCAATCTTACCATGGCTTTATGCAATTTTACTTCACTAATTTGTGCTAGCATACGTGGGAATGTTCAGTGTTCTAGGTCAGAGAGATCATCTGGCTAAAACATTGTATCTACTGAGGGGAAGGAGAGGAGAGGAGTTAGTCTCCTGCTGAATCACTCAATGGAAGGAGGAAGAAGAGGCTGACCCTAGAGCTATATCCCTGTAATCCATTAAAATATAATCAATGTAAGAAAACTCTATTCATAAATTGTTCATAATTAATCTGTTCATTAATATGGTTTTAATCTTTTAAATGCTCATAAACAACTATGAAGTGGCTTGTATAATTTAAGACTTTTTCTTTTTCACACTTAGATATCATAGGGGACTTCTTTAAACAATGCTCACTACTTTTTTTTCTATTCTGTACTCTAATGTATGTTTCCAGGATCATAAACACAAAAGTGTCTGGCAAAACTCTTCTTGGCAGCTGGAGTGATACAAATAAATTAGAGACTATGAGAAGTAAACCAAAAACCAATCAAAACATATTCTGTAATTTTGTTAAGCAAATGTGCCTGTTCTGATTACTGCTAGTGTTTAACAATGTTTACTATCAAGGACATAAATCTGCAGATTTATGTTTCCTTACAGTGATTGTATAGTTTCTCTATTGCAAACTTTTTCTTCTATGTTTTCCTATAAAGCTGTGGAATCTGGGTACCCTATTTCTTGACTCTGTCCTTGTCTGGAGTAAAAATACTTTATCTATCTATCTATCTATCTATCTATCTATCTATCTATCTATCTATCTATCTATCTATCTATCTATCTATCTATTTGTCAAAGGTAGCAAGCTGTGATTTGTTTACTTGCTGTGTAAATTTACATAAATGCTTTCTTACATCCTACTAATCTGTTTTCCTAAGTCATTTAGTTATTTCCATGATAATTTTATTATCAGACAGATAGACATGTTTTCCTGAGCATTTGCAGCACTAGCATTAGTTGTGTATTAGTTGTTTTACTTACATTTTTTCCTCATTTTTATATTTGTATTTTGATTTTCATATAATCATTCCTCCATTTCTCTCTTTTTTCCTCTTAACATAAATATTAATGTAGATCATATAATAACACAAACAATGTCAGAAAATTCTATTAAAGGTTTTTAGCAATATGAATGTGCATTAGAAAACAAGATTTTTCATCTGGGGTTTTATATGATGTTGTTGGAGCTCCAGATGTTTTCAGTGTTGCTGTTGCATATTGAAATGCACATAAAAGCACAGTTACAAGTAACACATGCTTCTGTACCATGCATGTGACAATACTACCATTGGGAATGTGCAGGGATTCACTCTTTGTTCTCGTAAGCTAGTTGGTGCCAGCTGAGGCCATCATGCCTCATAGTCCCACCAAACATCATGTTCACACACTCTCTAATACAACTGAACTTGCTTTGAGCAGAAGATTGGAAAATAGGTGGCTTTAAGGTGCCTTCCAATCTGAATTATTCTGTGATTGTGCAAATTCAAGCAGTGTTATAACAGTCAATGAATAATTAACAGAGATGGTTTTCAAACAGGTATAAAGCGTCCTCCTTACAAAAGTAAACAAATAGATCTACTTTGCCTAATGTATGTCAAGTAAAAATTCTGAAAACATGTTTTGTTTTTAATCTGTTGCATTCCAGAACAGTACATGCAGAATACTAGATAGGAAACAAAAAGTTGTTGTTAGCCTGTTTAAAATTGATTTCATCATTCCTTATGCTGCTTCTGAAAGGAGAACTAGGGTGAATAGAACTACATGAACTTTAGAAAAGTGTTCCAAAATCTGGGAGAAAAACTTGCAGTGGAAACTGTTTCATAATTGGATAGACCAAGTAAACATTCAGTAGGCTGAGCTATCCAATAAATGTCTTTAATTGACACAAATAACTAGATCCTGCTTCAGTTATTTCCATGCTGCATCATTCATTCCCTTGGCATCACATAACAACACAAAGCTTGAGTATTATTTTTTTTTTCAACTGAAACAGAGCTTGTTCCCCATTTGTTTTTTATTTTATAGAGATGAGGATATCATAAACTTGAGTAAAATTGCATCTCCAAATAGTTCCTGTAAACTCCTGTTTAAGCATTATTGGGGAATGTAAGTCCCATATCAGTGCCCAGGTGTTTTGTTTTGCTTTGTTTTGTTTTATTAGACAATGTGGGACCACAGCAATATCCCCATGATAATCTTAAGCATCACAAAATGGGGAAAAATTGTCTTCAGTCACTTTCTTTCTGGTCCTATTTCTTTTCTACAGCTGTCATGACTCTCCTACTCTCCTACTCTCCTACTCCCTCTGGCTTTATATTTGTTTTTACTGTAATTCTTAGTAGGTCTCTATTGCATTTATTTGTGCTGGCTTTTGCCAACTAAATGCAACCTTATTTTCTCTAATGACTATATTGAAAGGATGTAATTTGTCCAAGTTATCAAAGCAAAAAATACACAAATCCCAAACAAAAAAAAAGGCTGATTTACCTTTAAAACTCAATTTATTTCATATCATGGATAATAAACTTGCAGTCATTTGAACACTTGACTATTCCTTGGTGCAACATGACACTTGTTGTCAACAGACCATAAATCTCTTTACAAAGGGGAGTAACAAAATTATTGCCCCTTTTAATGGTCCCAACCAGCAGATTTAGTATGTAGTAGCAGAAGCTTCTTTTTCGTCTAATTCATGATTATTTAAGCATACCATCATGCAAAAGTAGCCTCTAATTCAAGAATGGCCCATTATGCTGAGTTGACTCATAGATACAATGCATTTTGGAAAAAATAAGCATATAAGTGCTCGCTAAAATGCCAGTAGCTTTTATACACTTCATCAGTCTTGCTAGACAATTACACTTCCTTTTGGTTATTTTATTTTTATTTGATTTTTGTAGTTCCAGACACAGCTACTTCTTTGCATACCAGTCTAGTTCTTTCTGAATATCTTAGCAAACACTCTAATTTTATATTGATGGTTCTTTTTTCTATATTCTCAGATTATTTTTCCTGTCATTTACCATCCACAAAGCTTGTACACTGACAGAATACCATAGCATCTACTGTAGCCTACTATGCTCCATTGCCCATCAAATCCTGTGAAGCCAATCTTCATAAAAAACTTTATGTGAAGACTTTATGTGAAGGTGAAATTACATGATCTCTCTGTTTCATAAAATTATTTCAGGTACAGAGTTAGATCACATTAGAGGTAAAATTTAATTTCCTGGCTTTGACGTGTTTCACTGCAGTCCTATGTAGCATCTAAAGAAACACATTTTTGACATAACATACATTTTAAAATATTTTTGCAGCTATATCCAAATATTTTGCAGCTTATATTAGAATTTTCTGGATTGCATTGCTTTCCAAAAATAGTGATGTGACCTTACTACAGTGTTCTGTTTACATACCTTTTGCTATGGACAACATAGTAATTACATCTCAATCTGGGCATAATTTATTGAGAAATTGTCTTACATATGAGATGACAACTGTTTTCAGATAAGCTCTAAAAATTTCTCTGAATGCATATACTGAAATAGTGACTGCCATGGTGGTGTCAGAAAGTCTAAGCACTGATGCTTTACAGAGTAGTGCTTCAGTACCATCTCATGAACATTGCCAAGTAATGTTCTTAAATAGTAGTTGTCCCAATATATCAGTAAAAGGTGTTTCAAAAAACGTGTACTGTGCCGAAAAATAAATTACAGTAAATTCACGAATACAAGCCGCACTGATTATAAGCCGCATCTCTGGGTCTTGGCAAATATTTCGGTTTTTGTCCATAGATAAGCCACACCCGAATATAAGCCGCTTTGTCGTTCGCAGCGAGGACCCGCGTGCAATTAGTAACAGAACCGCGGGAGGGCGGGGTTTACTGGCTGAGCTAAGGCTGTGCAGGCTCGGCCCGCTAGGGGCCGCTGACGGGGCCAGGTGGGCCAGCACGGTGCTGCAGCTCGGGGCCAGCCGCCGCTGCCACTGGGCTCGGTCACCCCGGGTCGGCGCTGCCCCGCGGTGGCAGGCAGGGACGGAGCTTCCCCTGCTCCTACGGCAGCGGCGGCGGGCGGGGACGGAGCTTTCCCGCGCCCGTGGCGCCGGCGGCGGGCAGGGACGGAGTTTCCCCGCTCCTGCCGCGGCGGCGGCGGGCGGGGACAAAGCACCCCATCGGCTCCCCGAGCCGCGGCAATGGCTGCGCGGGGCTCCCGTCGGCTCCCCGGGCCACAGCAATGGCTGCGCGGGGCTCCCGTCGGCTCCCCGAGCCGCAGCAATGGCAGCGCGGGCTTCTCCCCCCCTCCCCGGGCCGCAGCAATGGCGGCGCGGGCTTCCCCCCCCCTCCCCGGGCCGCAGCAATGGCGGCGCGGGCTTCTCCCCCCCCTCCCCGGGCCGCAGCAATGGCGGCGCGGGCTTCCCCCCCCTCCCCGGGCCGTGGTAGGGGCGGCCCGGGTCCCCCCTCTCCTCCCCGGGCCGCGGCAATGGCGGCGCCGGGCCCCCCCCCGTCTCTCCCCTGGGCTGTGGCAGAGGAGGAAAGAGAGCTCTCCCGCCTCTCTCCCCACCCCCCGTGCTGCCTACAGGGAGCCAGGCTCCACCCGCAGTGCAACAGAGTAGCGATTTGTAACAATCGCAAAATGCCGACTTTGCAGCTGCTCAGCTCAGCACTCTGGCAGGCACTTCTGAGGTTGTATTAGCCGCTCCTGATTATTAGCCGCATTTCCGGTTTAGGAGCAAAATCTTAGTCAAATTGGTGCGGCTTGTATTCGTGAAATTACTGTAATTTTATCTGTAACCTTCTGTAATACATCTTGTCCTGTGGTACTTACACTCATGATAAAGATTTCTTTCATCTGGTTTGAATCCATGAAACAAGTATATATCCTTCACATTTCTCTTTATTCATTAATCAGATTGTATCTGAACTGATTTTGATACTTTCTGCTTCAGTAATGAGAGCCCTTTTTTTAGCTACCAGTCATATTTTCTCTGAACTGATGTTATTTCTGATCTTCAATTATGTGACTAGTACACGTTCCATTCCGTTGATTCCACTGTTGGGCTGCAATTCTTTCTTTTCTGACCTTGTGTGAAAATGGAGACAGATCATTAGGCTTTTAATTTGCCATACAGTGTCCTGAAAATTCATGTTCAAATAGGTTCTCATCAACTCATCTGAGAGTTTTCCCAAAACTGTTCTTTTTTTAATCTAGAATAATGTAGAAACTAATTGATGCTGTCCTGATAATCTGCTAAACTCTCTATGAATCAGAGAAATCTAAATTTCACTTTCATCTCTGCTAATTCACAGAGAAGCCAAATCCACTTTGGTAAATTCTTTTTTTTTTCTCTCTGGGTAAAACTCTGAATCTGTTGCTGAAGACTACATGCTATATTCATTGTGTTGTCAAGCTTGTGTGGAGCCGTCACCTCTCACTCTTACATCAATGGGAGCACCCAAAATATGTAGGTCCTCATGGGTAAAAAAAGAATGGCAAAAGTCAAAAGAGTCCAAAAAAACTCACAAAATTTTATTAGCATACTACACACTCAGCATGGAAATTGATACATGATTTGCCCCTGTCTTCTAATAGTAAATTAATAAAAAAATAAAATAAAAGAGGGAAGGACAAAGTGAATAGGAAATCAGATAGAAGAGAAAAAGAGATCACCAGTCATGGGTCCAACATCCACACACTGGAGCAGTTCATTAAACACTGCAGCTCATGGTAAGGACTAACTTTGGAAAAGTTTATACAGAGCTGTCTCCTGTGGGAGGGGTCCCACGCTGGAGCAGGGGAGAATAGTCAGGAGCAAGGAGAGACAATGTGTAATGAACTGACCACAGCCTCCATTTCCTGTCACTCTGTGCTGCTGGGGGGAAGAGACAGAGAATTGGGAATAACATTACACTGGGAAGAAGGGAAGAGATGGGAAAGCTATTCCTAAGATTTGGATTTACTTGTCATTACCCTGCTCTCATTTGTTTGGTAATAAAATGGATAATTTCCCCAAATCAAATCTGTTTGGTAGTATCTAGTCAATCCCTGCCCTTACTCAAGCCATGAACCTTTCACTATATTTTCTCTCCCCTGCCCACTTGAGCATGGGGAGTGATACAGTGGTTTTTGTTGGCACCCTGTGTCCAAGCAAGAATAGCCCACCACAATATGCAATATTGAGACTCTATCAGACTGAAGATTACGGTTTATTTTACTCCCTGGTACTGCCTGTGGGTAGTATTTGTACCTGTGGGTAAGTTATTTGTACTCATGTTCAGCAAGAAATCTTGTAAATCTCTCTTGGGACATAGAAAATTGTCAAACTAAATTCTGTGTTTGTGATGCTTTATCTCAAAGGATGGCAGATGAAGGACTGACATGTTTCTACATATGTGCAATTTATCAGCTCCAGTTCTTGGTTTAACTATTTTATCCTGACTGAACTGAGCTTATGGTTCTTCCAAATTAGCCTTTGTTTACTCTCTCATGTAAGAGTTTATGCTGCCTTGCTGGTATTTGATTTGAACATAATTAACTCTTTCTTTGTCTTGTAACTATTTAGGAGGCTTTGTAGAGCATCAATTGCTATTAAAGTTCACTTTACACTTTGAATATATTACTCTATTCAAAACATGCAGTATTTTTCTTCTTTTCCCTTCTTTTTGTGTATGGATATGTCCTTTAAAGTGCTTACCCATATTCCTGGACTGATGGGCAAAATCAACCCTCAGATCTTACTGTAGTTGCTAGCATATTTTAGATGAAATTTAAAATTTAGTATTTAGTTTCAAGGGTTTGCTGTTTCCTAGTTCTTATTGTTCTGCACCACTTGAGATCACACAAAACTTAATTTGCTTCCTAAAGGTTTCTAATAACCTGTGAAAGGACAAAGCAGCTAGCTTCATGTCTTAGTGTATGCTGATCAAGAGTTCTTTAATGAGATATGGACAACCTTCTTTATTCAGAAAAACACCTGCACTCACCTTCCCTACCTGAGATTTCTACTTTAGACTCTCCAACCTTTCAATTTCACTGCATTTTCAAAATCCGCTGGACTGCTACAGCTGGCTGTACTTTTGGACAATGCCCACTCAAAATCCTTGCACTTCCCATACAAAATTAAAAGCTGCCATTGCTAAGACTGATGATGAAATAATGAATTTACTTGCAGATTCTTTTGGAGAATATAAACTCCAGTTTAGTACATCCCCTAGTCTATCTGAAGTCTTAGCTAACCATTTCAGTAAAAACTGCTTTTGGTGACTTTATTTTACAGTTGCTGACAGCAGCAAGCAAGAATCATAAAACAGAGCACCCCAACACCTTCCACAGGATGTCTTTAGGCAGCCCAGTGTCCCAGGCTGTTGAAAGGGCAAATGCATTTAAATGACAACTTGCAAACCAATTTTTTATTTTATTCTTCTCTTTTTATATGTGTTTTTCTATTCAAACATTTTATCTCTATTTGTCTCATGTAATTTTGCTAATTTGCATTAAGTGAACAAATTTGCATATGCTGGTTGCTTAGACAGTCATATCTGCTATGTTTTTGGAGGTAATAGCAGTTATCTTCTGTGGGTCAGGCACTTGGCATAACACTGGGATCCTATGAAAGGTGCTCTTGTGGCTTGTGCACAGCTCTGCACTGACAGTTCAATGCACTTCACCAGGAACCACTCATCACAGAGAACAGTAATCAGAGAACTTTTTAACACTTGCCTCACAATCCTGCCCTAAGCCCAAGGCAGGAAAGCAAGAATCAACAGTGATGGAACATTCCTATTGATACAGGTAGGTTTTTGGTTTTGTTTTTTTTTTTTTTTTTGCAGATACAAGGAATGTATCTGTTCCTCTAAAACAGATCAGGTGCTTTTAACAGAAAGGTATTGCAGTGGAAAACTTTCAACCACTTCTACTTTACAACTTTTAGATGGTTAATGACAGGATGGTCAAGCAATTATCTCTTTTGGACAGATGGCAGCCTCAGAGGTTGTTCTGGGTCTTTTAAAGGGAGTAGACAGTTGATTAGTTATTTTCCTTGCTCCTAGCAGCTGAAAAAGTTTCCAACAGTAAGCATAGAGATCTGGCAGCTTGTTTGACCTCATCCAGTCCTCTGTTCTTCTCTCATGCTCCCTACTGCTTGACATGCTCCTCCTCTAACCTTGTAAATTAATGAGTTGCAGAGTTCAAAATCTTTTCTCCTGCTGTGACAGCTGTTCCAAGAGGACTTTGTTTGTGCACCCTCAATCATTTCCTGAGCAAAACTGTTTACATCTGGTTGAACAACTTTAAAAATTTTAAAAAATAAAAAAATAAAACCCCTGACTAATATTGTCAGATCATTAACTGGGACCATCTGATGTCGTCATGCTGTTATGTGTTAGTCCATCATTTATACAGGTCAAGGCCAAAAAATACTGAAAGATTTCCAAGCCCTTGTAGTTTTGGTAGCTCAAAAACAAACTCTGACTGTCCTGATTCAACCTGGTTGGACTTTTTTATCTGTTTAGGTTTTTTGTTTGTTTGTTGGTTCTACCGCTTGTATGAAATTTTTAGTGGGGCTATCGATCAGTAGCTGGAACACAGTATTTTGTTTTTTCACTGGAAAAAACATTCTTCCATGATGACCTCTTCATTTCTCTGTTGAGTAGATGAGAGACAATGGCTTACATACTATCTTTTAACCTCAACCTCTGTTTCTGGAAAGAGTAGCATGTTTTAAAGATACTCATGTTCACTGAAGAATTATGTTTTAGGCATTCCAAGATGCATCTCAATTTCGTTTTGACTGTGAACCTAGAAAAATGCAATGCCATTTCTAAATTCCTGGCCTAAGTGTTAATTTAGCTGTGAAAAAAACACAGGCACTTACAGGAATCATTGAAATAATTGAAATAGATTGATTTTGGGGGGTTTTTTTGGGGTTTTTTTTGTTTTGGTTTGGTTTTTTTTGGTTTTTTTGTTTTTTTTTTTTTTTGATGGCATTCATATTTCAGGTAAAGGGTATGATTTTTAACTGAAAACTTGGATTAGGTAGGTCAAACATATTCAAAGTGTAGATTTTGGAGAGGGATCATAAATGTGGATTTGTGATCAAGGGATGTGTCTAGGAACAGTTCTCAGGAGATAAACTGTTAGATCTGTGGCCCTTAGGAAAACGGGAAAGACATCTTCCCTCAGGTGAATATCTTTTTGCTTTAACTCACCACATGCTATAACTGGATCAAAAATTTTATATCATGCACAGGAGGATACAGAGCAGTAGCTTGCACCCCTGTAATGAAAGCAAAAATTGTAAAACTGCTTTTCACTGTAACTCCAGCCTCCATGCCAAGGCTATTTAGACAGAGGATACACATGTGCTATCAGTTCATTACTAACTTTCCTAGAAGGCAATAGTCTTGCCAAAATTATCATTTCACAACAAAGAAGGTACCACAAATGAGTGAAATGTTTTCTCTTTCCAGTATACAGCCTTAAAATATAAAGGAAATAGGTGAAAAAAAACAAGCTTTAAAAGTTATCTAATATTATAAGCCCTCTTATTTCTAGGTGAGCTATGAATTTAGGTTTTAGTGTGTTTCCTATAACTTGGAAAGTTTCAATTACTGTATTTCTTTACATAATGTGGTTTGGGTTTACAAATAATCTCCTTTGGTTTGATTTTCTTTTCATTCCATTTCAGCACCATATCCTACACATTAAAAATACACTCCAAATTTTTCTCCAAACTTTTAGAAATCTCTCTTGTTGTTAAATTATGCTCCTGACAATTTTTTCTGCGGCTTTTATTTCACTATGGGGAAGCATATGTAATAGAAAAATGCTACTGATATTAGCTGCAAAAGTGTCTTGTTATTCTCAGTAAGTTTTCCATCCTTTCAGGAAAGGGAATGGAATCCTGCGATTTCAATGAGCATAGCTTTGGTCCATATCCCTGTAATTCTTGTCATCCCATTCAATTTTAGAGTTTTCACTTGGTTTCAGAATTTTCCCATTATTTTTTTCACCATTCCATCTGATCTCAGATTCTGATAGGATTGATGTCATTTTTATAGAATACAGATTTACTTAGTTTCTTGTTATTAGTAATGCAGACTCCACTCAAATTCTCGATTCTATTTTATAAGCTGTTAACCAATTTCTGTATTACTTTCTGCACAAGAAGTATTCTTACAGAAAATATGATGGCAGTTAGTTGTACAAGTTGTTTTAATTTTGGATAATAAAATCATGAAGACCAGTAGAACATCATGAAAAGACAAGTAAATTTTTTGAATACTGTCTATTCATATAACCATCTTATCAGAAAAATAATTAACCGAATCTGAAAACTAAAATGACAGATGGGATGATCAAATATACAGCTTTTTCTCAGAAACAGCTGAGCAGACTATGATTTTTCCACATTGCACAATGACATAAGGAGAAAGGCATCCTGGTATATATAAAACATTTTGTTACATGCAGACACAAAGCAATTAGTGAGCAATCAAATATCACTAAGAGACAACAAGTTCAAAGCAAGAAATTTTAAATACTTTTTTTCATACTGGGAATTATGCCACAGAAGTCTCTGAAAATTTAAAAGCAATCAGAAAAAATCATGGAAGAAAAGTCTATGAACAGACATTTATCTCAAAGCTAAAGTAGCTGAATGAACATGCTGATCTGGGAAATTTAAAATTTCTTTCTTTGAATGCTGTGAATTTCTGGAAAGTAGAAAATACTCAAAATATCTGAAAATAGGTAGACAGTTAGGAGACAATACTAAAAATGTATGGTTTACTATTTCTGTCTTGCATTCTCTAGATAGTGCTAAAAAAATAATACTCATCAAAGCTATTTTCTTTAGTCTATCATCTGAAGTAAGGAAAATACCTGATTTCCTAAAGGACTGAAAGGCAGTGTGTGCCTCTCAACAAGCAGCTTTGGCTAAGGAATGAACTTCACTGCAGCAGCCAGCCCCTCCAAACGGTGCCATCAATGTGCTGCAGCTGGTAGATTGACCCTGCTCACCAGCTCCTAGCAGCACAATCAGTCAGCCACTCTACTTTTGTTTCACAGAGCAGTGCAAGGAAATTGCATCTATGCCATGCACTGGGCACAGTTTTTATTGGTTTCTGTTTTGATGAAGAAAAGGATGAGTCTGAGAATTTTGCAGCTGGGAAGAGAAAAGTTGCTGTACAAAGGCAGAATTTGGAAAAAGTGTATTGCTTTGAGGGGGTTAAGCAGAAAGGTTGGTTGGGGGACTACTATCATAGGATAAAGAATATAATTGACTTTTAATATTTTGTTGCTTTATTGAATTACATGGCCCTTATAAAATAATTCCAAACTGTTGAAAAATTAAAATCTCTTTCAGAAAAAAAGCATATTCAATATAGAATTTAAATAGTTTCACTGGAGAACAGAAGAGCCTTTCCATGCTTTTAAAAATTATTATTATCTCTCTATATTTTCCAATTTCCTCTCAATTAAAATTACTAGAGGTTTAAAAACTTTTTCACAAACATTTCAGTGAACTCAGTGGCCTTTTATGTCATCGGTTTGTTTCTCATCAATAATTTATGAGGCCTAAGTCTTGCTAAGTTCATAGAAAATCAGTTTTAGGCTAATAGTACTTTTAAATCTTTTCATGAAACAAGTTTAGTTGATTAAATTATATTTCAGCAGTGAATTCTATATAAGAAAGGCCATCCTGTCAACCAATAGATAAAATTACTTAGATAATAACTGGCTACATGTACAGCAGATTTTGGCAGCAAGCAACAGAATGCATTCTTCTTGCAATGAGTTTGCAGATATGTAATTATTACAATGCTTAGGTCCATAGAAAACCTTTAGGGAAAGTTTAAGTAGGAAAAAACAGTGAAGAGAATAATCTGTTCAAAAGAAATTAATGATTTGTAAATGAGAACTTTGACTCAGAATAGCTCAGCTTCTTAGTTGAATCTCAAACTCTTTGCTATATAGTTCTTCAATTTGCAAATAAGTATTACATATTCACAAATGAAAAGTTGCAATATAAAAATATTGTAAAGAAGAAATTATTGTCACACTTGCTAACTAGTGTTTGTGTTAGCCGGAATAATTAAAAGCTTTTGGAAAAAATACAATGTTGAAACAAATGTATAAATAAAGACTATGAAGATTTTATTTATGAAGCCATTAAGTCAATAATTCTTCATATGGTTTGTGTAAAAGCAATTTTCTAGGAAATCAAAGCCCTATATTTTTTCTTATTTCTAAAAGTACTTAGCCCCTTGGAAGTCACAATTCAAATTTTATCAATGTAGCTAAGTATTCTAATAAAATCATATGCAAAACTTACATGCAAGCAAAATACATTTTTATACAGTCACAACAAATACTAATTTGCAATGTTGATTGAGCAAGGAGTGCAATCGAAGGTTAATATGACTAACTTGTCAAGTGGCATAACAAAGCCTATCCTACCTTTAATAACTAGGTAGTGCTAGATTTTCCTTATTTTTTGAAAATGTCACATGAAACAATGTGCTTTGAAAATATATAGTAATATTAACACACATATTCAATGTTCATAGAACATTTTCCTCATTTTCTCTCATAATATAAAACAAAATCCCTTCTCTGGAAAAATACAGTAATTTCACGAATACAAGCCGCAGCAATTTGACAAAAATTTTGGTGGAAACCCGGAAGTGCGGCTAATACTCGGGGGTGGCCAATATGTGAATAATTTTCTGAAATTTACAACCCCAGACATGCCAGCCAGGGCGCCGAGCCAAGCACCTGCCAGTAAAAGCCGGCATTTCGCGATTGTTACAAAGTGTTACTCTGTTGCCCTGGCTCCCTGCAGGCAGCACGGGGGGCGGGGAGAGAGGCAGGAGAGCTCTCTTCTTCCCTCCTCTGCCCCAGCCCGGGGGAGAGACGGGGGGGAACCACGCCACCATTACCGCGGCTTCGGGAGGAGGGGGGGAGCCCGTGGCGCCATTGCCGCAGCTCGAGGAAGGGGGGGGGGCTCTGCCCCTGCCCTCCACCGTCGTTGTGGGAGCAGGGGGTGCTCCGTGCCCGGCCAGCGCCGTGGCGGGAGCGGGGCCGGGGCGAGCGAACCCAGAGGCGGCGGCCAGCCCCGAGTGGCAGCGCCGGGCTGGGCCACCTGGCCCCGTCAGCAGCCCCTAGCGGGCCGAGCCTGCACAGCCTTAGTTGAGCCAGTAAACCCCCTGCCATGCCGCAGTTCTGTTAGTATTTGGCAACTTTGTTGCACGCGGGTCCTCGCTGCGAACGACAGAGCGGCTTATATTCAGGTGCGGTTTATTTATGGACAAAGAACGAAATATTTGCCAACACCCAGAGATGCGGCTTATACTCACTGCAGCTTGTATTCGTGAATTTACTGTACAAACTTATGAGAATGAATTTTCTGTACCACAACTGATATTTCCTGTGAAAAACATAGCAGATATTGCAGGAACTTTACCATACTAAGGCCCAGCTCACAGCACTGTCATAATACTGTTAAATAATTTTACCCAAAATTACCAATGTTCAATATGGTGCAGTAAAGAGAATTACAGAATTAATTTCAATTACATAATTGTATACTGTTATTTTCCTCACAAATCTTAGCCACTTTCTGTGCCTAGAGGAAAGGTAAAAAAAGCCAGAAATTTCCAACAAAAAGAGGTACATCCTTGTCCTATAAGGACAAAAGTGTGCTGTGTTATTATGGAAACACTTGAATTGCAGAGGCTTTAAAAAAAAAACAAACAACAAAAGTGACACATTAATTCATTTATGCTGGATGTGTAGAAGCTCTTTGGTGCCTGGCACAAAGCAGAAGGCCCCTCATTTATGATTTGTATTTACTATTACTGTATGTAGTATATAGTGCTTTGTTAAAAACACCTCAGCCCTGCTTTCTCGACCGGGACAATGGTCTTTCTGCACTGACATTAACAGCTGTAATTTTTTTTGGTGCTTCAGAGATTAATTATCTGCAACAGCTCCTAAGGTAACTTCTCTCTTGTTCCTTTGCCCATTTATCCTTTCCACAGTACAACAGGGCCCCCTTGAACTTTTTGCACATCAGTGGTTGACAATTAAAATCAATCCAAAAGCACATAGTAAAACCAAATTGCCAACATCTTCTTACATGATTCTTGTAGAAAGCAGAGTCAAACCATAGGTGGAGGATTGTACCTCGAATTTATTTTCCTTTGTATCCAGTGCAAACATAATTTTATTGTGTTACCTCTTATTTTTACAAAAATATAATAAAAACTCTTTTATTTGTTGCTACAGGAAGCTGCCTAATTCTGTCTAAATTTTCCAAATGTTGTGCATAATTATAGGTTAATTTGAATGTCGTTGAAGGGAAAAGGAATGTCAAAATAGTAAATGGCAAACAGAACAAGAAAGGTAGGCATATGACCTTGATTACAATCTCGAGTTGTCACTAAACATTACACAAATCCTTAGGAGCTGTTGTTTCATATATTATATGTGACACTTTCAATAAATATTGAATTATATGTCCTGCAGTGTATTTAAACCAAAATGAAAGAGTATTTAAAATACCAAGATAAAATAGTACTTATTATGGCTCTAATGAAGCCTCATGTAGCTTTAATATGATACTTTATACAGAATTCCCATGACTTTATTCACTTCACACGGGTGTTGGGTTTGTTCACTTTTTGGGACTGCCTTAGTGCCCCCATTTGTCAACTTTGAGCCTTTATGAGTTTCTCTTGAGTCTTCAGATGTTTATAACTTCACACTTGTTTTTTTTTTTTTGTTCAATACCTGCTAGAAAATCAGTCAAATTCAGTAATATGCTTTTTATGTAGCTTCCAAAATAATTTCATAGTTAACGTATTGTTACATGTTGGCCTGAATATATAGACACCATGTGTTTCTTCTGGTTTTGCTCCATTTGTGAGAAGAAATTGACAATGGAAAGATTTCTCTTTAGGTTTTCCTAGAATTCCTGCCATGAATACTGCATAAGTCTTGTTCACAATCTTTTTGGAGAATATATTTAATACAATTTTCATGGATGGAAAATTCGGATAAATAACTAAAATTCCAATTTTTAATCTGTTCTTCATTATGATTATTCACTTCACATCAGGGTTTGTCACTTTATAATCTTTTAAAGTTCTTTTTATATTTGGTACAAATCATCTGTTAGAAGACTTAACATTGTGCTGTTTCCCATGTCTCTTGACTGTTTTGTGGGAAAATATTTGGTTTATTATTCAGCCTTTCATCTCTTTGACATCTTTTACCATGGGAAAATAGGAGTTTTGCAAAAAAGCTCTGTAAAACGAGCATTTGGTAGCATCTGGTCCAACAAAGCTATAATTGATCGTATCCATTTTCGGTCTGTTTCAGGAAACTTCTAGCTATTGTCCTAAGGTGTCCAATAACACCTATAAAGTAATCAGGTTTTGTGTTGCAGTTTATTTTTCAACTTTTTTTCAGATCATGAAATTTCTGATGTTCTTCCAAAACTTCTCTCATCTTTCAATACCAACACAAACTCAGAGTTTCTCCATTGAGGCTTGTGCCTAAAACACAGGCTTGGTCTTGCTACCACAATTTTGAGTGCAAAAGCCACTTTTGGGTCTATATATTCTCATTCAAAACAAAACCAAAACCCAGCAAACAAAACAGACAATTAAAAATTGTTTTCCAAATCCTGTTTTCTTGGTTACAGAATTCAGTCAGGGGAGACTTTCTCCTTACAGTAACCTTGCACCTCTTCCAGTCAGCATCTCGTGTACTACTGTTCCCTGCTTTCTTAAGTTTCCTTGAGGCTGCCTTTCATCTCCACCTTTCTTCACTAAATGCCTTCTTTTAAAAAACCAAAGGATGGCACAGTGTCCTTTTTCACCCTTACCTCCAAAGACTGGGAGGTATCTTGGACACTGAGACTGTAATTTCCTTCTGTTTAAATTCAGGGGAAATCTCTTTTCAAGACTGCAGTACTAGACCTAGCTGTGAATTTCCCTTTAACTATGAGTCTTCTCTCCAGTACACTGTTTTGCACATTGAACAGATGGCAATGAGGATATAAAGGTAAAAAAAGCCCTAAATATTGTGGTTTATAGGGTTTCCAGGAACATGCCATGAATTGGGTGGTTTGTTTTGCTTATTGCTGAAAATTGGAAAGTGTTTGAGCAGTAGACATAGCAGGTGTGGTGTTGGCATATTTTGGACTCCAGCTGAATCATTAAAGCAAACCAGAAATACTGAACAGATATGTAATCAAACAGGAGGAAATAGTCAGGTACTGCATTATTCACCATTGACTTGAATGTCTTGAGCATAATTGAAATTATTTTTCTACTACTCTTCTGCAGCTGTGTGGATATGTTTTAAATCTTTTAACAGGGAAGATTGTTTGACAGGATGGACTATATTATTTTGAGGTTTAACTCTGAAGAGTTGAAGGTACACTGGGCTAGAAATAGCAGGTTCCTCAGTAAATGAGTTGCAGTACAATTTTCCCCCATATCTTCAAACAAAATCAGTACATGTTCCCATTGTGTCAGTTGCAAAAATTATGAGTGATCCAGAAAGAGAATGAAAGAACTCTTCTTTTGAGTAAGTGAAATAAGTAAACATCAGAATGTCAGATGAGTTGCCACTTATGTAAATTTTGATATTTATAAACTAGGCTTGCTGAAACAAACCTTATTGAAACAAAGAGACTTTGACCTCCATCCATCATTGAACAGACACAAATTTACTGCTGCATTTCAGGCACTGGCAGAAGGGCAAAAACTCTCCTCATGGAGGATGGATGAGCTGTATTCAGCAAGAGAAAGGCCAGAGCACCTCCTGCTTTATCAACTCTCTGCACCCTAGGGTGTGGGAAGCTGCACATGATGAACCTTCCCCCCACCACATCAGAGTGGCAGAGTAGCAATTGCAGCACCATGTCCCATGGAACTATCTTTTTCTTTTGCATTTGAAGTCACAATAAATTTCTGAAAATATGAAGAATAAAACAAAACTATTAAATACTGCAAATTTCTGTAAATGCTGTGGGGCAGTGGGACTTCCAATTTTTTACTACTGAAGGCTGCTGGGGAATGTGTGTATGGAAGAAGATACACATGTGAAAGCTTCAGAAGAAGTTGTGAAAATCAGTTGCAAAATTTAGATTTTGTCTTTAAAGGTGAGGCTGTAAGTAGGAAAATTGTTTTAATCTGTTTTTCTTTAAGAAAAAAGGTTGTACAAAATCACTGATAAAGTTATGGTCCTATCAATTTTTTGTTTGGTTGTTTGATGTTTTTGTTTAGCAACTGGATGAAATAGGATAATGGAGAACTAGCATCTTACAAATACCTTCTTATGTATTATTTTTAAGGGTTCTAGATTTTTAAAAAAAAGAAATTTTTCTGTTATTACTTGTGTGGTTTTACACATTTTGAAAGTATCTGCCTTAAAATATCAGAACAGTGTCAGAACAGTGAGAGATAGTGGTAGTGCTCTTGATTCTCATGTCTTGTTCTGTTCCTCCCTCTTGTAAATAAGAAGGGGGGACAGGGGGGAGAGGGGGAAATAATTTTTCTGCAAAAACAAAACTCAATGATGTCAGAACCTTCAGTCTTCTAATGGTTTTATGTGCTAATGTTTAAGTCTAGAAAGGGATAAGAAAGCAAGTTCAGAATATTATTAAAATAACTAAGAGGAAGAAAAATGTGATATCAACAGTTCTCATAAATTTGAGATTTCTCTTATACATATTCCCTAATTTCTCAGGCTGAGAGAACAAAAGCATTGTCAATTTTATCAGAACTTTTAAATTCTTGCATTTCTTTTCCCTTCTGTGTTAATACTTCATAATGTTTATATGAGGCTCAAGGGAAAGAGAAAGAGCTTCATAGACTTATGCTATAGTAAGGAATACTCTTAAAGTTCATAATTCTTGGAAAAGCAAAATGAAGATTCAGGCCCAGTTCTTATTAATTTGCATAGAACTTATCTTTTCATTTTAAAAGATTATTTTCCTATGAATTTTTACTTTTCCACCTTGAGGTAGTGTTCTTTAATACAATGAACACGATTTTTTAACACACAATATTTTAAGATGCATTGTCTGTGATCTTTTTCGTGCAATATTTTAGATTAACAGAGACATCAGTTTCCCATAGAAAATGTTTTCCAGTTTTACAGTATTTATTTTGCACTTTCCTAGCAAAAGCAGTTTTTGTGCACAAAATATTTCCATTTTTTCTTTGGTTGTAGCACATTGTTACACTTAGCAGCTCACTTAGCAGTTACTCCATTCTTTCATGTCTGCAGGGACTGAGTGGTGTTTAGAATCCTGACTGAATAAAGGAACCACTGGATGGGTACACAGATGGAAAATCTTTGCTAATTCTGTAATTTCTTAAATATATTCTTTTATTTGATATATTTCTTTTACTATATTAATATTGAAAGAAGAGCTGTTCACGCTGAAAGGCCATTTGCTGGTTTTTTAAGTTTTCGTGTTTTTCTTTGGCAGCATTCTAAGAAGATCATTAAAGTTTATGCAGAGACATCCCCTCTTTCTGTTGGAATTGTTGCATTTGCTTTGAGGTGAATAACATTCAGGTTGCCTTCCTAAGAATTCCAGCTCTCCAATTAGGTCTCATGTCTTATTTCCCTGGCCTAGAAATACTTTTGTTGCCCTAGAAATCAATTTTCCTGCTAAGATCTCATTCATATCTTTATTCTTCTGTCTTTTTTTGGTATTTTTTTCTGTATTTGCTGGTTACACATCATCGAGGTGTGGGATGGGCAACAGACCTCCCTCAGACATCTAAATTAAAGTGATTTCTCAGAACAGTTTCATTATTGAATAATTGGATAATTACCCACAGAAGTGTATCGCTGCATAAAAAAAGATAAAACAGCAAAGATGAAAATATACATACCAGTGAAAATTGGGATGGAGAGGAAATAGTATAACAGGCAGAGCAACAAATCTATTGGCATTTTACATGAGTGGGGAATAAAACAGACATCACCACCATGCTAAAAACAGTTCATTAGGCCATTCAATTCGGATGTAGAATAACTCAGCTTTTAATTTAGTCATTAATTTATTAACATAATTTCATCATCATGTTAATAAATATTCCATTTCTAATGCCTTATACCAGAAGAAAGAAAATTCACCTAAGTTAGGAAAGCTAAGTATCAAAGATAAGAAAATATACAGTTTTTATTTCAATTTAAGGTATATAAAGGAAATTTATTTTGAATTTTTGGCTTTGAGGACTTCAATAATTCTTGACCATTTTAATTATGAAAGAGGTTTTTTGTGACTGAAAAGTATTCCTAAAACATTTTCTTGCAACCAAATCAGTGTTTCTCTTGTAACCCCATATCCTGTCATACTGTGGTAGAATTGAAAAACAAACAAATTCTCTATTTCAAAAAAATCCTATTTTTTTCTTAAAAACCAATAGAAAGGTAGCAGCAGAAGAAAACCTATTTGTGCTGAGCCTTCTGACTGATGTTAATATTTATTTTTTCAGCTCTCCTTCTCTTCTGACTTTCCCTCTGCAACTGATTGCTGTGCTGTGACAGCAATTTTTTTTTTTTTTTTTTTGTTCAAATAGCTTTACTATAACCTTTGACCATATCTAAGAGAGGTCTAGGTATCAAAAAATAAAGACCTCTTTTTTACAGAAGGAGGTGACCATGTGAAAATACATATACACAACCTCAAACAAACCCCAGTATTCCAGTGGCCTACTGTGGATCAAAATTTATTTTTTGGTTTAAATCTGTATGAAATTGTCCATGTAACAATAATCTGCACAAGAAAAAATGTTGAGGGGAAAAAAAAAAGAGAGAAAATAGGTTTCAAACAGTGAACGCTGTTTTAGTAACACACACAGAGATTTCTATTTCTTCTCCCTAAACTTACTAAGGTTTTATTATTTTAGTTCAGGAAGGAAAACAGATGTCAATATTTAATATCCTTGAAAATTACTTCCCCACTGTGCATGGTTATATCACTGTCTTCTATTCTCCCCACAGATCCCATTTCCCTTTACTAGATATATATTATTCTCCTTTTCCTCTCCTGCCCTGATTACATGTCCTTATATACTTATTCAATACTCTTTGTAGATGTCTCAATTTTTTTCCTGAATACAGTTTATCTTTTAGGCCTTTCACAGACTGCTATTTCTGATTCTTTATGTTTGCTGTACTCATAACTCTGAAAAATTATTATTTTACTTAGTATGCATATTTTAGGCATATGAAATCTGATTCTGAGTTATAACATGATAGGCTATATTTTACTAATTTCAGCAGGGACAAGATTCAAATCATGTTTGCAATCTTTCCTAAGGGAGAGGGGATTATATGTTTAGATATACATTTGAAAGAAGCAAGTTATTTGGACCATTCTGTTCTTCAGCTGGAATGCAGTGCTTAGCTTCCTCTCCAAATTTATTTCAACTTAAGCATTATGGTTTCCATGGAAATACGTCAGTCTGTCTGAGCATCAAATATTTTTCCTTGTTGTAGACATTAGCTCAGCAAACTGATCCCACAGTTTAATGGTGGACTTGGCAGTGCTGGGTTGATTGTTGGACTTTATGATCTTAAGGGTCTTTTCCAACATAAATGATTCTACTATTCTATGGTTGTAAAAGTATGATGGCCCTGGATATGTTAAAAATCCAATCTGGTGCGGAAAATGAAAGTGGAAAGGATTGCTAATTTTTCCCTAGTAAACAGCTTTGCAACAATATTGTCTTCAGAGTAGAAAAGAAAGGTTTAAGTAATTGTGCAGTCTGTGTTACAGACTGTAGTCACATATTTAATTTTAAAAAATCAGTAGTGGTCTTATCTTACATGTGTGATCACCAACTTGATCCACCATGACTTTCTGTCAAATATGAAGAGGAAAGTATTCTAACATTTCAGTCATGATGCATAATTGTTAGTTCAGAACTATCTGGAGGCTTCTTTTTATTATTGAATGCAGCTGAGCTGGAATGCGAAGTTCCTCTGTCTCATGAAGCTGGAGAGGTATATTTTCTACAGCCTTACTTCACATCATCCAAGTCTCTCTCCTGCATCTACAATTCTGTTAAAAAAACAGACAACATACTGGATATAGCACTGTTTACCTTCAATAATATTTCCAGTGAAGTCAATAATTAATTCGTTAGTCTGTAGAAGTCCATATTACCATCCAATGACATGAAAGTCCCCAAATAATGTAGCCACCACAACTATTTCTACTTGACCAGGTGGCTGTACCTACAAGAGCAGGTGTCAATGCCAAAGCATGACGCAAGACAGCAGGTACCTGTTTCAGCTACTGGTGCTCATTAAGAAATATTAGAGAAAACAAAAAGACAATTTTAAGCTGGTGTTTTACACAGATATAAAATTATGTTTACTGCTCAGGTGTAAGAAGAATATCCAATGAGTATTTTGACTAACTAGTTGAGCACACTGAGCAACTGCCAGCTATCATGTCTAGCTAAACAGTCATGATTTAACAGTAGAATCTTTGCAAATTCTCTTTCTCTCAGTGGGAAAATATAAAAACCTGTGGTTGCATAGATTTCCATATTTCTATGCATGTTTTTATAAATTAGGTATTGTGTACCAGTTTTAATGTGAGTTTGTATTCACAACACTCTCTTGAGAAAGGCTTCCACAAATTGAAAGTTTAAAAAATTGGAAAATGTTAGTTTTTTTACCTGCTGCTATTTAAATTGTGTTAGAAACAATTACAGTAATTTCATAATTATAAGCCGCACCATTTTGACTAAAATTTTGGCCCGAACCCAGAAGTGCGACTTATAATCAGGTGCGGCTTATATATGGACAAAGAACGAAAAGTTGCTGTTTTAGTTTGGAGGTCAGGTGTCTGCTGAGAAAGGCAGGAACTTCTCTTTGAAATGGAGAACACAAACTCCCTCCCTCCAAATAATTATAATTTTGAAATCAAGGGGCTCTCGGGCAAAGATATGGGAATTAGGAATAACAGTTCTTTTCTAGGGAAATTAAAATAGAAATACAGTACTACAAAGAAACAAACTCCAAACCCTGACAAAGTCAGAGTACAACCTGACACCCTGTCAGGCAGGGTGTTGGTAGCAGTCCCATTAAATGGTGGCTGCAGTCCTCTTGCAGTGACAGATGTGATTCAGTTGGAGCAGTGCTCCTGTAGAAGGTGCAGTTTCCCTCCGGAGCTCCAGTGGTGATGTGGAGAAATCCAGTTTTCCTCTGGAGTCCAGTGGAAAAAGGGGCTACCTTAGTGTCCCAAAACCTCTGTTTTATCTTGGTGAGAAATGTTGGGCTCTTCCCCCTGGCTGGAGCATCTTCCAATGGGATGAAGTAATTTTATCAGTCACACAGTGGGACTCAATGGGCCATTAGCAGACAATGACTCCCTGGAGGAAGGATGGGTTGTGAAAAGATAAAGAACAATGCCCTGCCTGGTTTCAATGGATGGCCCATTAGCAGAATATCTGCCGTTGAGATAAGGATCACTGCCCCCACCCTCAATAGATAGTGATAGAACAGATACCTTTTATCACACTCTGTATTGTAACCCAAGACAGTTCCTGACACCCAGACGTGCAGCTTATAATCAGGTGTGGCTTATAAGCATGAAATTATCTTAAGCTCCTTATCAGTCCAGTCAAACCACTCCACAAGCTGTACAGGTACATAGTCACGTCACTGTGTAGAAAAATGCATTCTTTGCAGGTACTGTCTGTTCCATAGCTAATAGTGAAGAGAGGGATGAGAAAACTTTTTTCTAAAGTGGAATAAATATTTCAAACACATGTATTTAGAATATCCAGGAAAGCAGAGAAATGCCTGACAAGAATATGTAGCTGTAAAGAATCAGCAGTGTTTAGACAGGTATACCCTACTAAGTTCAACTTTTTTTTTTAGGATGATTATGATTTTATAATTGAATGTCTGATTTGACATCAACTTAATTCACCAAATTTGAAAGAGATAGTTCTAGAGGTAGTTCTTACCTTACTGCATTCTGATGCATCTGTCCAGGGAATTCCAAAAAGAGCAAAAACTATCTATTAATTATATAAGGGAGACTCATTCCAGCTATGTGAGCCCAAGATGGCCCAAATGCAAAAATCTCTGAATTTCACACTCAAATGCCTAGAGCTAGGCCTCTCTTGTAAATCTAAAATATGTTTTCACTGAAGTTTATAATTCCACTAGAGCAGGAAAATCAATCTGAAAGTGGTCTTAAGATGGCTATAGATTCCAGATATAGTTAAGAGATTTGGTGGCATGATTTTGGTGTTTTTTTCAGAACTGATATGTGTGAACAGGAGCTTTCACTGCTTAAGTCACTGATAGGACTGAGGATTAGAATGAAATGCAGGGAAAGGCTCCTAATTATACAATCTGGTACATGCTGCTGAAGAGGAGTTAGATGAAGGAGTCAGAACTCTAAAAGGAGAAATAATATATTTGGCATAGAATACCTTGATAAAAGTCTGATTTACATTTGAAAACCAGCTGAGTACTGCTAGAAGGATTATTTTTTACAAAAGAGAATAAACAATGACATTAAAAGTAATAGAATTTTAAGCCATGCAGAAAGAGTCAAATAAGAGAAGGAAATATTTTTAACATAATTATTTTCATTTCCTTCAAAGTCTACTGAACCCACTGACAATATTTTTATGTGGCTGTGTGTACTTTTTAACTCAAATTACTTTGAACTACCAGTGTGTCCATAAGTAAAAAAGCAATGTTATTTCCACTGCGAGGTGGAGAGGTTATATTCTGTAAGTCAACGCACTTTTATTAATCAGTGACTTGCTTTATCATGGGTAATGATACATTTCCTTTCTTGACAAGACAGCTGATTTTCTCAGCATGCACACTGCAGGGTCAGTCATCCTTGCCCCACTTGGTTCATACCTTCCAGTCAGTAGCTCAGTCAGCCAACTTCTTTTGATGATAAGATTTCTTTGGCAACTTCAACAGGCAGAGTTTTTTGGTTTTTTTTTTTTTTTTTTTTTTTTTTTGTGCACGCTCACCACTGAGTGAAGCTTTTCACACCTTTGTTATGCAACTACCAGACTACTGTTTTTTAGGAAATGGATTCTGTACCCAAAGTACGTATGGGTTCTATTAATTGTCGTGGCATGGATAGATCAGAACACTTAAAACAGATAATTAATCCATGTGGTTGATTACATAGTGCTGATAAATGAAATATGCTGACATTTATGATAGAATAAGGATTGGATTATAAAGGCTGCGAATAGCCAACTCCAACTATTTGTAGGAGAAGTAACTCAATCTTTCTGAATCATGAGAACAGTTCTGGAAGTGGTTGTCATCTATGATTCATTTTTCTTATACACTATACAATCACACTCATAGGATAATAGCCAGGCAGGCTGGAAGGAGATGGGGGAAGAATTTAGCTATTAGAGGAGGATTGCAAGAGCAGAGATTGAGAGGACTAAGAAGGGAAGATAGAAGAAAGTCATGGTAAAGAACAAGAAAAAAGAAAAAAAGATGACTTTTTTTGGTGTTCCCTAATGTTTAGTGCAATCCAAAAACCCACTGAAAGCTGCTGGCTTAAAAGTAAACTTGAAGAAAAATCAACTATGAAAGACTGCTGGAGAGAGAAGACATTTACTTTCATACTCTGACTTCAAGTCTGTTCAGTTTTCTCCATCTAAATTAATTCATTTTGAAGATACAGTTCCAATAAAACACAGCTTTGCTATTTTCTATGTCCTGTTCTGAAGTAAATGTTCAGGCTGTTGTATCTTAGAACTGTGTACACTCAAGGTCTTGTCTCAACACATCACTACCCTGATCAGTACATAGCCAAGAGAAGTGTGTATGAAGAGAAGACATTGATAGATTTTGACAGGTTACACACTGAAAATCATAACTCATAATCTTGCAACTGGCAAATACCTCTTCTGGTAGTTGTTTATCTAGAAATGCCCCAATACTCGCCTGCATGCCAGAGTGACAATCACAGTTCAAGATGAGGTCCTGACTGGAAAGGCCAGGCTCTTCCAGCTAGCGACAGAAAAATGTCATTATATTTTTTTGTTGAGGATGTTCTATTCCAAATGTCTTTTCTGCAGGTTCCTTGGAGATATCGTTAGTTTGTTGAACTAGGAGACTGTTCTGAAGCAAGTATGCCTAAATTCTTTTAGCCTACATTTTATATATATGTACATTCAGAGAATTTATGTTTTCCTTTGAGTAGGTGTAAAAACATCCACAAATTACAAGCACATCAATCAATTTGAATCAATAATTAAATATAAAGTTTTTAACTCTCATATAAGACTAGCTCTTTTATAGAAATACCTTAAATTAAAAAACAAAATAAAAAGGGGTTGACTAAAACTTTGCAATTAAATATTTTAATTTGCCAAATGTTAAAAAATCCCTTTTAGTCAGTCATTAAGCAAGCAAATAGGTAAAAAAACCCCACATTTCAAAAGGGTTCTACATGATATTTTGATGCTATAAGTATTGTACCTTAAAGGGTGAGGGTTTGGGCTTTTTCCTACATTGTGGCCAAAGAACACCAGAAAGTGATGCATCCCATTTTGAGGAAAGCTTTCATTATGATCTTTCTACACTTTAGCCTCAACAGCTACTCACTTTATACAACTGTCATCCTGTATATTTTCATCTTTAATTTGAACATGATAACATGCTATTTGTGAATTATTATATCTATTTAGTTAATTAATCATTTGCCTTCCAGAAACAACCTTTATATGAATGTTTCTGCAAAATCTCAATTCAAAAGTCATCCTATTCTGTATCTTTATAGAAAGACCTTTAGGGAAAAGTGTTGCATTTTTATTCTTTTTTCCCCTCCTCCAATAATCTGCCTTAGACTCACTGCATTTGTTTATATTTTAATATGCTCCAATTTTATAGATTTTTTTCTTAGTGCATCAACAAAATCTAATATTATTAAAAGGAAATTAAGAAGGGAAATAGTATTACTGAAAGTGAAGAATGGAAAATACTATCTTTTACCAATCTAATTTTAACTGATATTTTCTTATTACTTTTATCCTCAGTATGTTATTTATTTTTCCTAAATTTAATTTCAGTCTGGTTTGAATGTATGTTTAGTCTTATTAATTTTTTTTGCTTTTAGTATTCAATGATCAACTTCTTTCTTATATTAGAAAAGCATTGGTAAGTGTTTAGCACATAGAATTTGTGCGTATAATAGCCGTGATGATGACAAAGACCATAATCAACAAAGATATTTTTGTTTTATTTACCCCAAATTAAAAATTTCAAAGAAAAAATGCACTATACCGGATTACTCAAAACTTTTAATTGAGAAGTCATGGTAAATCTCCTTCTAATCCCATGTTATATTTACCATGACTTGGAAATAACATAAAACTGTGATGAAAAGATGCAAAAAATAAAAAATCATGTTTGTTTGGTTAATAAATGATAATCAGAAATTATTTTGAACTGCTCATTAAAATATTTTTTTCTTAATAATCTATGTTTTAAGACAGTTTTCTTTCACTAAAGCTGAAAGGTCATATATGGGAAAAAATTCTGTAAGTACACTTTTGTTATGATTGAATCATACTGTCAATGTTCAGACAGTGAAAAAGACAGGGGTTATAGCAATTTACATTCTGTAAGGGAATTGCTTGTTCCTTGATTTTAGTTATGGAATTTAGTAATTTAATTTCTTACATTAGAATAACTGACAGGACCAGAAAGTTGGTGAGGCACTGCAACAGGTTGCCTAGAAAAATCACGTCTGCCCCATCCCTGGAAGCATTCCAGGACAGGTGGGTTGGGGCTTGTGTCAGCCTGGTCCAGTGGAAGGTGTCCCTGCCCATGGCAGGAGGTTGAAACTTGCTCATCACTGAAATCCCTTTCATCCAGACCATGCTACAATTCTATGAATCTGAAATATTCATTGTCATAAAGTAGAAGGTATTTTTCATGATATGTGAAAAGCAACATCTATATGAATTGCTATCAGACTGAAGTTGAAGGTAAGTGGACAATAGTTCAATATTTTCTTCTGTAGCTATTAACCAAGGATTAATGATGTTCAAAACAAAGCAGAGAATTTTTTCTCTTCTGCAAATTTCACTTGATCCTTCTGTTATCATCTCCAAATAGTAAGTAGAACCACAAGGGAGAGCAATTTAAGATTTTAAGAGAATATTGCCCCTGTTGATATTCCTTTGAGCATATTAGAAATAGTCCTACTGGTATTAAATTAAGTTTTAAAGGAAATGTTTAATGATGATTAAGAAAAGGACCTTAAAAAAAAGTAATTCTGCTGAAAGCTCTTAGTTAAAAAAACCTTAAAACAAAATTACTGAGTAAAAGAAGTCTAGAAGGAAAGCCTGAATTCTTAAATATATCATCCTTATATTATACCCCAGCACAGTAAATGCAAATCTCTCTGTGGTAGTCCATTTGGATCTGGCTGTATAAGGGTACAGTTAAGAAGACACCTATATTGCTGTTTCGTATATCTTGACTCTTGTTCAGCTTACTCATAAAAACCTGTATTCCTGCTTTCTCATTCAATACCAAATAATGATTGATACTTTTATTTATTTTTTTTATGTACCAATCTCCTCAGTCCTCACTTACCAGCACACACCTGTGCCCATTATTTGGATTTTTTTATTCTAATATGAGAAGGCTTGGAAATATATGACTTTACCATCAGATCAAACGGCATGAAAACCACATTTCCCTGGCTGTATACTCATGGTAGGATTAAATAGAACAACCACCTGCAACTTGTTGTGTAATTAAGTCAGTTTCAACGACACAAAAAGTTAATGTCCATTCCTAAAGTGATTTTGGCTGAGTTATTTACAGGAGCAGTTCAGTTTAAAGGGCTATGTTCAGCTTCATAATCTGTGTTTTCTAGATATTAACTGGGAGTTGTAAGAATTAATTTAACTTTTCTATTGACATAGGCAAAGAATATTCAGAGGATAGGGAGACTACATTCAGAGGTCAGTTGCTTTTGGAATTTTATGTTTTACAGTGTGATGAATTGATGCTAAGAAATGCAAAGAGGATGGAAATATTTTGGCTGGCTTTATAAATTAGACAAACAAAGTCATAGCCTTGAGGAGCACAGACTTCTCTGATCTTTCTCATTGTGTGTGCTGCCTCTATTCTTATTAAACCATCAGTGGTAAACAGGTGGCTTTGGAAAAACAGCTCATCTTCTGTGAGTATGAATGTTTATGCACAAGGTGTGTGTTTTGGTTGTTTTTTATTTAACTTAATACTGAAAAGATAGCTTACTTTTTAGTCACGTTGGGTTGATCAACCCTAGTGCATCTTCACTCTGAGGGGACCTGAGTTATAAAGGTTGCTACAGTCCTTTCTGAATTTACTAATCAGAAAAGGCAAACAACCACATGTGACTTAACCTTCCCAAATAATCTGTCTTTCCGTATCTAAAGCTAACAATGTACAAAGATTTTCCTACCTATGTACAATTCCTGAACAGTCCTTTGTGAAATCAGCTAAAATACAAACTTTTTTTTTTTGCTTTAAAAACTTCACATGCATTATAGCTATTATCTTGAAAAAGTTTAGATTTCAAATACATTTATTTAAAACTTCTTTTATGTGAATTTTCTTGCATGAATTAATAAACCTGCATAGGAAGCAGGAGTAGAATTTCTAACTGTCTAAATTTCTGTGTTGCTGTATGTGAAAGATACAAATATTGAATTTGTGAAGGGCAGAGAAATAGTATGTAAAGTTGACAATTTTGTCTTTTCCATTTTCTACTATATGGTTCTCAAATTTATTATTCAGAGTGTAAAAAGAAGTACTCAGAAGCTAGAAATGCCATAGGAGAGTTGGGTTTTTTGCATTGAAGTGGGCATTTTACAAGTGAATTATGAAGGGGGTTTTTGATAAAGGATTTCCAAGTTTTGAAAAACACACTGAAGAAGAAAGAATTGGGGTGGATCAAAATCAAAGAGTAAGGCAATTAATTATATTTATAGTTTAATCCAACTAAATTCAGCTTTTCAATGGTCTGAAACTCAAGAATTAATCAATCAATTGGGAAATGATGACATTACTAAGGATTAAGATAAACTGTTATAGCATGACAGGAGAAAATCAGGAGGGATAAGGAACAGAATAAATCCCTGGAAAAAAGAGGGGAAAAAAATAAAGACATAAGTAAATTAATAGAATACAACCAGGAAATGTCTTTGTGAGGCGTTCAGTGAAAACAGAAGGTTAATGATAGCTGACAGGAGTCACAAGTTTTTGAAGCTTTTTTGCTCAGCTTATATTAACATAAGTATTATCAGAAACTCAGTGCCACTAACAACATGTATAACTGTGGAAGCTAATGTGAGGACAGGAATGTTTGGATTTGTTAAAAGTCTCAGATAAAGAGGACCTATAGCTATTCATATAAACAACATTAGAAACTGTGTGTTCTTGTGTATTTAAAAAATGTGCATTAAAAAATTGTGAAGGAAGAGTTGCAGAGGATTAGAAAGTTATAAATGTATATGTTGTCTTTGAAGAAAAAACAATAAGAAAAGAATGAAATTAAATGGTTGGGGATTTGTAGCTAATTCAGCCTAGCTTCAGTATACAAAAAATGTTCAGAAATCTGGAACAAAAATATAAGACATCTATTTTTAACAGTCAACATTCGTCTGTCAAGAGCAAAACAAATCAAAACAACTTAATGTCTTTTTTTGACAAGAAAAAAGTGAGAGAAGAGTAGGAAGTGTCACAGAATTAGAGATAAGAATACCTCTAAAATTTTCATAGGGAAATCAGGCAAATACTGTCTAGGTTAAACCATAATAGAAGGATAAAAAGGCAGTTAAACAATGTTGAATATTTCTTAAGTTGAAAGTTTTATCAAGCAAGGTATTCAAAAATCTGTTCCAGGTTTCCTACTACTCAGTTTTGTAATTAAATATTTAGGTACTATATGAGAAAAATGTTAACTAGTTCTTAAAGTAGATGAAAATTCAAGGAAAAGCACTGAGCATTTGAATATATTAAATTACTTGGAAACAGTCCAGTGGAGAGTAACAGAGCTGTTAAAAAAATAATTGGGATTTTTTAAAGTATAAAATTCAGAGGATGACATGACAATGGTATGTTAAAGGCTATCAGTAGGAAGAAATTGCACTGCTGTGTCCACAAGATATAGGACAAATAGTAATGGTCACAGACCAAACCAAGCACATACACTTCAAATGATTATATTGATCCCTGCAGTTACAGACATGCACAGCCAGAATTTAGAGCTCTATATTTTTCTCACTAATTGAGGAATATAGCACGATACCTATAAATTAGGTCTATAACCATTAGTCACACCACTGTACTGAAAGTTGGGAAGAATTGCACTGAACTGGGATATTATCTCGTCTGTGAGATCATTCCCCTTGTTTTACTCTTTTGGGATTCTCTAACTCACACAGACACAACAAAAACTGTGCAGCAAAGGAAAACATGAGAGATTTGTGGTTTAGAGTGGCATGATACTAGGATTTATTTTAAAGTCATTTATATATGCACCTCCAAGTATTTCAGTGTAGCTGGTTATTTCCAATGTACTTTAATGTATAGGTTTATTCATCCTGATGTGCAAATGAATGTCAAGAAACCCTTATTCTTTCACTGATGTAGAAACGATCAATCAGCAGTACTCCCTTAATTCCTCATCTAACAGGCTGTTTACCACGGAACGTTTGTGATGTTGCCTGTCCATTCTCATTACCTTTTGATCAGTAGCATTTCAGGAATGGCACTGCCAGAAGCAGTTGACTTTGACAATAGAAGTGCATTTAATAGAACACTCTTATGTGTAAGTTAGCCATTTCACAGCAGACGTAATAAATTATGTTAACTTTTAGAGACAATTAAAGCTAGGCAACCTCTAGGGTTCTGTGGTTGAAACTAGATTTGACCAAAGATAATAAGCATTTAGTATCAAGTAAACCTCAAATGTCATCAAACATTATGTTCTGAGAGAAAAAATACCACTGTGGTTTAAAAGTATGACATACCCTTTCTTTTAAACTTTCTTTAAACCCAAACAATAAAAACATGATTTTTCTTTGAATACGTTCCATCTGCTATATGCTTAGGTCTAAGCATCTACACTACTTTTTGGGTCAAGAGAGATACTTTATTGAGCAGAAATTTTGCACTTCTCTCTTCAGAGTTGTCTTCTCTAAAATGGTTTGTCACTGGAAAGATCCTCTCACATCATGCTCCTCTTTACATAAATATTTTAATTTCTTCAAAGTTCATATACATGATTTTTAAAAACCTAGTTTTCCAAAATATTAATATTTTTTTAGAAAAGTTGCAGACCACTTACAACTACACAATGAGATCTGTGTCAAAATAGAAGCTTTAAGTGTCTGTTGAGTCAACAGGGCAATTCTTCCATAAATGCTCTGTTAAAAGACTGTTCCTGCGGGTAACTATTGTTGCAGAAACTCTCTGCACACTCTGGTGTGTCAGCCAAGACTGAGAGCACATTACACATACGGTGGCTTAAATGTGGGAATTTCAGCTTCTTTAGTCACTCCAGCAAATTTACTTCTGTGGGTCTTTGTCAGTATTTTTAACTGTTTTTATTAATAATGCTTTTAAATTTTTCACCCGGCATTTAAATTTTTGTGATTATGCTCTTAATAACTAAATTTTGATAGTATTTTGCAAAATGCGAACCAGTGTTAGAAGTTAAGAGATAAATGTTTCTTGGAAGTTTTTTAAAACTTGAGATGAAATGAGGGATGTCAGAAAAGAGCCAACATACGCCTTTCAGAGATATTAAAGACCTAGTTAGTTATTAGATATGGGAGTATCAGAACTGTAGTTATACAGGGAGTGACTTGATATTTCAGATGGTTTACTTTTCATTGTACTGAAATTTCACACAGATATTTCTTTATCTACAAGTACACAGTAATTTCAAGATTATAAACCGTACCTGATTATAAGCTGCACTTCCACATTCAGACCAAAATTTTAGTCAAAATGGTGTGCCTTATAGTCGTGAAATTACTGTAATTTTCTTTCACTATCTTGATTCCAAGTGCATTACATATGTAAAATAAATTCTGATAATTGATACCCTTGTTTAAAAATAAAAATCATAAAGAACTCTTCTGAAACTTTCTCTCAACTTATGAGGCATGCACACCGCAGAATGGAGGCCAACCAGCAGGTGTCTGACAGATTACTCCAATAACACACAGTTTAGAGCATTCAGGTGAAATGCAGTTGTTAGGTTGCCTTTCAAATAACCTGGGGCTACCAGAACTGAAGTACTCTAAATTAATATTTTGCAAACTGTTTTTGGATGTAACTGAAAGTTTATGAGTTTATTACCATGCTCTTATGATTTTAATGGTTTTTGGATTTTTTTTCCTTTAGGAAGGCATTTAATAAAATTCAGCAGGTGGTGAACAACTGCATTGTGCATCATGTGGTTTCACCTCTTTATTATTTTTTTTATTTACCATTAATACTGTATTTTTACTTTATCTCTGATTATTAAAATGATCTTATCTCAGTGTACAGGTTTTATCTTGCGTCTCCTCTCCCTTCTACCAGAGCGGCGGGGAGAGAGGAGTGTTAAGCAAGAAGCTACATGGAGTTTAATTTCCAGCTCAACTTAAACCATGACATGGTAATTTAAAGACATGCAAACCTGGAGCTGGTGAAAGTTGATTTTATGGGTAGCAGAACAAAGAAATGACGTATAACATGTATTTCTGACATACAACGGTCAGTAAATTGCTTACCCTAGAAACACAAAAAAGCCTAAAACTGTGTTTATTATGAAAGGCCCAAGTCTACAGCAACACTGCCACGAGTTCCCACCAATATCCAAGAATTGAATTCACATACTGTTGCTTTATATCTAACAAATTATATTACAGGCAATCTGTCTTGGATTTTTCTAAGCAATACACCTGGACACTTTATAATAACAAAAAGAGACAGAAAAGTATCTTTTTTTATGAAGACTTTAATAAACTTTCAAACATACAAAAATGCAATATCATGAACACAGATAAAAAAAAAGTAGTAATCCTATACACATTCAGTGCTGCAGTAGAATAATGCTGTATACAAAAGCCTATCTGTTTACTGTTGTTTCCTGTTCTGAGTATTTTGCTATCACAAAACAACATAAATTTTGCAACAAATAACCCCTCAGAGTACTTTGTGTCCTATGTGATGTTTCACTGCAAAAATGCAGTGTATGATACGTGATCAGTCTTTAATATATTTGTGAATATGCTTATTTAACATAAATAGAATATTCTAGTATAATCCTATAAAATGGCACTGAGATAAGCTTAGACATTTTAAATATACAAGCTTCTGAGCTGTGTACAGCTGTTTGCAGCACTACTGGTGAATTCTTGCTTAGATGACCTTGGTGAGTAGACAATTACTTCAAACCATTATAACTCTTTGGAGAGACAAAAACACTTGCATTCATGACAAGCAATAACTTGGACAGAAACATTAACTGAAAGAGTCAAATAGATCTTGCCAACAGATTGCCAGATGTCCAGATTAGTTAAAATACTGTGACAAAAACCTAGATATAATCTGTCAGCCAGATCCTGGGGTCAAAGCCATTTCCCTTAGAAAATAGAATTTCACATTCAAAGATGATATTCTCTCAATCCTGGTAGTGTTTCTTTGCACAGATGTGTCCTTTGTGTAGAGCTGCAGCAGCCAAAATCTATGTTTCAATTGCTTGGAATAGCAAAGATGAGAGAAATCCTTAACTGCAATAAAAGTAACAACTCTGCAGAGGGTCAATGTAACAGCAAAACAGAAAAGGCTTATTTAGGCCACTCTTATATATGTATGCTCAAACCTTTCTGATCTGCTTTTGGTGCTGATCAGTGAGACACAGCTATTTTCACAGTGCAATTTCCTGCCATTGCAGCTAGTAGCCAACTATACTGTGAAGCAATTTGAATTTCATCTCTGTTGGCTGGGATGGCTCAAGAACTGGAATGAATGTTGAGACAGATAAACTCTGAGATAATGGTGTATTTCTGAGAGCCTGAAATATTCTTCTCAATGCTGGGTCAGGATTTTAAATACAAGTATATGTTTTGATCATCGGGAAAGCAGCAAATGAATTAATAATATCAAAGGGGAGAAAGAAAGCAGCGTGGAGTATTAGCTAAAGATTCCAGTCACCTTGAAAAGAGTAGAGAGGTGTCACAGCAGTACAAGTGTGTGCTCATTTGTTTGTCTTGGTCTAGAAAAATCACTTCAGTGGAGAATATCTTTGGCTGCTTGAAGCTCGTAAAAGTTTGATTAACAGACTTCAAGAAGATTAAAATCGTCATATCAGATCAGTGGTCTGTCTGTCCCAAAGCCTGTCATCAACAGAGAAAGTGCTTGAGAAAGAAGAATAAGGCAAGTGTGTGCTGATTGCTCAGTTCCTTCAAATACCAGCCACTAGTTATCTGTAGCCCTGACACTTTCAGAGTGACATGCATGGTATTTTTGTTTAATACTTTCCAATTTTATATTGTCAGCTATGCCTGCATAGCAATCCTTGATGAAACAAAAATTGTTCAAGGTTTCTGAAGAATATGTATATGATTTTCTCCCTCCCTAAATATGCATCACTTGGTAGTGATTGCATCATCTTTTCATTTCCATAAAATGCCCCCAGAAATGTTCATCACACCTGCTTCATGCTGATAGTCCTGCACTGAAAAATCCCAAGAATCACTTAATGACCCTGAGAGTGTTGTCCAAATGATGCTGAACATGTCAGGCTTGGTGCTGTGACCTCTTCCATGGGGAACCTGTAACAATGCCCAACCACCCTCCAGATAAAAAAACTTTTTCCAAATATCTAACCGAAATTTCCCCTGGCACAGTTCCCTGCCATTCCCTTATGTCACATCTCTGTTCACCAGAGAGATTTATGCTCTCCCTGCCGCTTTGCCTGGAATCTTTAGACCATGATGGGGTCTCCCCTCAGCATTTCTTCTCCAGCCAAGCGAGCCAAGTGACCTCACACACAAATGCTGCTCCTCCTATGGCACCTGCTCCTCATGAGGTTTCCTACTCCTCAGGCACCTGCAAGAAGGTGGGTGCAGTTTGATCTTTCTGATACATTTCTTCTGGTAGAAATGGCTTGTAAGTGTCTTTAATTGTCATATTTGTGTGACAACCACTCCCTGCTCATATCGACACTTTTGTCAGTTTGAAAATTTTGTCCCATGTGCTTTCATGAGGCTGATAACTCTCCAGAGACACTGCCTAGGTATTCATGATTGTAAAGCTATATTAACTATGTGCTGAACTTCCAGTTCCAGTCCTAGTCTCCATTTTAAAATGTAACAAAGTATTCAGTAGAAAAGGCTGAAATTCCAGGGTGGGAAAAAATAAAGCTCCCATTATAAAACGAAGCTGCCTAATGTGTTCAATTTTGTACTAGGTACTCTGGAAAGATGTGGTGGCTTTCTTTAGGACAGTCCGTGATTTGTTTTGGCATTTGTCGTTTATGGTTTAACCTGTTCATTCATCTTGTATTTTTTTTTTCCCTTCCTGCTGGAAATACAAAACAACTAGAGAGGAAAAGCATTAAAGATCTGCTTAAGAAGATCAATTGCTCTTTGATGCACTTCTTTTGCTTATTAAATTGAAAGTTCACATTTTATCAGTTTGACATATGCATAAAAATGAGGTATTCAAAAAAAGAAATAAGAAAACCCAAAAGCTCATAGAAGCATCACACTTTTTTTTCAGGTTATTACACAAGGGTAGACAAAAAGTGGCAATAGCAATTTTTTCTAGTGACAGAATATGTGGCAGATTAATGATCGTTATTTGAATCTACATTTTAGTTCATTTTCCTTCAGGACATAAGTTAATAGGATATTGATGGCATTTGAACTCAGAACTACGTGTTCTGTAAACAAAGATTGTGTAAATTCTAATAGGTCATTTTGCCACCTGATCTCTGTACCCTCAAAATGTGGGTATGTTTCCTGAAAACTGTTATAGAAAATAGAAATATCTTTAAAAGACAAATACGCAACTGCATGCTTTTTCCTCTTCCCAAAGATTAAATTTCACTCCCTTGATTAGAGAAACTCTGCCCCAGGTTCTGTAAGGACTTAAGTATAAAGGTATGTTATACTTAACATAGGATTGCTTTAGTAGATGTTGAGCTTTTGAGTTTATTTAATTTATTTTTCAAGTGGAGCACTTCGTTATGAAAACCAGAGTCTCAAGATAACTAGCTAGTTAGTTGGTCCTTTTCTTCATGGAAAAGACTAAGACTAAAACAAGTAAACAAACAAACCCCATATATATATTCTTCTATAGTGCAAAGCTGTATTTAAATAATACAATCGAGATTATGGATATTGGATCACGATGTCTTCATTTGCAGGGCATGTTATCTTCCCTCTGGTAGCTAATATGTAGGATATAAATACTACTAGTTACTTGTAACTTTTCATGCTCTTAACTTTTTGTTTGTTCTGTGCAATTAAAAACAAGTAAAATAACACCATTCTTTTCAGTGACATAATTTCCAAAATGAATTAGTATGATGCATGAAAAAAAATCATAAAGATTTTATTTGTAAAAAAATAATAATTCCTTTATTTTAAACACTGGCTTCATTTTTTTAGCTGAATATGATATTTAGTGTAACAATCATACTTTTTCAAGGCATAGAAAAGTACACTTACTCAATTTGAAAGAGTAAGTCTTAACCGTGGTGTGTATGAGATCACATTAAGAAAAAAATCTCTACTAAGTTCTTAGAATTAAGATAAAATCTCCTTTCAACCCTTTACAAAAGGGCTTCCATTAATGATTCCTTGTCTTTGTTTATGTCAATCAAAATGAGTTTAAGAAAAGGTCTATTCTGTCAATAACTTTCTCTGTTTTTTTCAAATGCTTGCAATACAGAACAACATTATTATTGTATTAAATTTTATATTTCTGTGTTTGTAAATCTCATTGGAGAACTTTTATTATCACATTACATAGTAAAGAAATATAGTATTAGTGCAAGCCACTGCAAAGTCATTTATTACAAAACACTTTCTCACATTTTCAGGATTCATCGATTTTTCTAAAACTTAAGAGTGCCATTTCCAGTCCTGTTGACTTTGGGGGTCACAGGCTCATGTACCTTTTATCATTCATAAATTAAAATATAAAACTTATACATTATATATATATTTTTTGTGGTACCATGATAGCTGATATAGGCCATCCCTATAATATTGCTTATTTATGCTGTCCCCAGGGGTGGACGCTGTGCAAAAGAAAGCAGGGAAAAAAAAATGGATAATGGAATTACTTGAGAATGGAATTCTTTGGCATAGCTCACCATCTTCCTGTTGCGCCAAATTAGGAAATGCCTCAAAAAAAAAAAAAAGAAAAGAAAAAAAAACAAAAACAAAAAACACCAAAAAGCAAAACCACACAAAACCAAAAACAAAGAAACAAAAAGCCCAAGGAAGCCATATATCAATGTAAATAAAGAATACAGGAATATTTTACTCTTTCAAGATAACGTCTTAAGATTTTTGAAAATTAAAATTCATCTAGAGCTTGAAATTGCAGTTGTTTAGGGTTTAGAGTGGAGAACAGAACAAAAATTAGTACTGATGATGTCAAAATGCAAAGTTTCAGATTTAAGTCCTTTACAAAGAAGTGTGGAAAGGATCAAATGACAGCATGAAGTGATATAGCTGCTGATTCACTGAGTGCATTGAAAACAAAGTCAGCTAAATCACTTTTGTGGGGATCTCCAAAACACCAGTGGGATGACAGAAACTGAAACACAAGCTTAGACCTGCTTAGAGATCAGACTAGTGATTTTCACATTCCTAGTCTCTTTGATTTTTCCAGGGGATTTTTCTGTTTTGTCTCAAACCTTGTGAAAACACAGCGAATTTTAACTCTATGAGCTAATGGGTGATGCATAATGGAAACAGTCTGTGATTGAACAAGAGAGTCTTAAAAGCCAGGAATTCAACATGTTAATTCAGAATTGCTGCAGGAAGATACTTAGCTGCTGAAAAATATTGAAACACTTCTAGCCCAAAGGCAGCAGGACAAAATGTTCTAGGAATTCAACAGTTGGTAGTTTCTCAGTCTATCTGTGGTAATGCCTGCACAAACACAGGAACAGGCTGGAAGTACTTTTCAGTTTCATTTTCCTAAATATAAAGAAATATTTATTTAACAATTTATGCTGGAAAGAGGTTGGTGTCTTCATTCTTTAGGAGTGCTGAATACATCAGTCACAGGTCAGGAAAACTTATCTATCCTCCCTGTCTTCACTGTCCCAAGGCATGAGATGGCACCAAGTGACATAAAGGCTGCTGAAATAACTTCTTTTTCTTGCCTGTAAAAGCTCAGTACCTAAGAAATGAACGCATTTCAATAACCCTCTCCAATACAGTTATCTGCCTTTTGGACTGCCACATATTATCAATTAGTCTGCCAAAAAACCCAACCCTTTCCCCTACATAAATTGTATCCAGTATATAAATAAACTGAAAATAATATTTTTTTCTAAGGTCATTTAATTCAGATTCTTAGTAGTGCTTGCATTTTATTCATGACAATATGTTTATAACATATTAAATACTATTTTTAATGGAAGATAATTAGGTTATGTCTCTGGTTTATAGTACCCTATCTTAGAGAGTGGCTGATCATTTTAAAATGAACTAGCAACATATTTTTCAATATTTTTTGCTTTGTTGCTTTTTTGTTGTTTTTTGAATAGGACTGTCAGCATCTTGGCAGTTTTATGCAAAAACTGCTCTGCCTCATAACTGACATATTGCTTCCTTGTACCTAAGACACTAATGAGCTCATTCAACACTGCAGATGGTAAAGAACACCTTTTGGCTAACATTGCTTCCCATATTATAATAGAATAGGGGGACAAAAGAAGAGCAAGGCTCTCTGTATTCTCATTTCACTTTCAACATGTGCAGATCTTTAGAGATTCAGGAGTTGCAGTATAAAAAAGACACTGATTTCAATTATTCTTCCTTTTGAGAAAAGAATAGCTTTTTGCAGTGCTGCTAACACTCTTGATTCAACCAGGTTGCACAAAAAATATTATGTTTCTATAGATTTATCTCTTAAAAAATAAATATAGTTTGTCTCTTTTAAATTGAAAATCTGAACTAAAACCTGATGCAGTACTTCAACTCAAGGAATAGACATCTATAACAAGTATTTTTGCAATCCTATTAGATACAGACAAATTTTTCCCAGATTGTTTCGTTTAAAATTAACTTGACACTTGCAAAGACCACAAAACTAATCTCATTCAGTGCTCTTTGTCTCCTTATGTGTTCAATATAAATCCCATGAAATTTTGATGCCAATTAATTTCTTTATTTTGCTTAACCATGATGTGATCAAAATCCATCTTGTTTTGATTTATTGTAATAACTAGTTCTGAGCAGATGCATTTATTGAAATCCCTGGTGAAATTTCCTTTTTCTAATTCGTGCAAATATTAGATTTTACTCCTTAAGACAAGAAGCTTTTAACTCTGTAGTTTTGCTTTATATTTCTTTTATTCTATCCAGAACAGAAAGATCGGTGCAAAAGGTCAGTCATATCCATGGGTCAGACTTTGCATAAAACTCATAGGATGATTTCAGAATAAATCCATTGAGTTCATATATTTGGTGGAATTTTTTAAGTCCAGAGGTTGTCTTCTCAGGCAACTCCTTCTTTCTAAGGCTCATGGGTTGACCTCATCTGTCTATCAGACCCCTACCCAACTCCTTTCTCATTTGCCCTCATTAGCAGAACAAGGGGGAGAAAATAACATGAAAATACTCATGATGTGAGATAAAGGTGTTTTACTATGTAGAGTACAGTAATTTCACGAATACAAGCCGCACCAATTTGACTAAGATTTTGCTCCTAAACCGGAAATGCAGCTAATACTCAGGAGCGGCTAATATGTGAATAATTTTCTGACATTTACAACCTCAGAAGTGCCAGCCAGAGTGCAGAGCCGAGCTGCTGCAAAGTCGGCATTTTGCGATTGTTACAAATTGCTACTCTGTTGCACCGCAGGTGGAGCCTGGCTGCCTGCAGGCAGCACAGGGGGCGGGGAGAGAGGCGGGAGAGCTCCCTCCTTCCCTCCTCTGCCGCAGCCCAGGGGAGAGACGGGGGGGCCCCGCGCCGCCATTGCCGCGGCTCGGGGAGGAGGGGGGGACCCGGGCTGCCACTGCCGCAGCTCTGGGAGGCAGCTTATATTCAGGTGCGGCTTATTTATGGACAAAAAACAAAATATTAGCCAACACCCAGAGATGCGGCTTATACTCAGTGTGGCTTGTATTCGTGAATTTACTGTAAAAGTTGTGAGCAGAAGCAAAGCTGCAAGAGGAATGTTTTCACTGAGCTCTGATGAGGGACAGATGTCCAGACACGTCCTAGGGAAGCAGGTTCTGAGTATGTATATGGGTTGCTTTGGATTACAAATACCATTACCTCCAATGCCCACACTCTTCCTCATTTCCTTCAATTATACTGCTGAGTGAGACATCATATGGTTTGGGACATCCCTTAGGCTGGTTCGTGTCAGCTGTCCCAGGTGTGTCACCTCCACACATCCAACCTACTGACCATCAGGATAGGGGTTTCAGGGAAAGCCTTGATGCTGAGAGCCCAGCTCAGCAATAGCCAAAATACTGGTGTGGTATCAGCTCTGGGTTAGTCACAAAGGCAAAGCACTGTGTAGGAAAATAAACTCCATGCCAGCCAGACTCTGCACACCAAGGAATATTGATACCTATTATTCATATATTGCACTCATACACCTGACCTTTGTGAGATGTCCTCTATTCTGTCAAGTTCAAATGAATGTCAAACTGAGGTTGCAGAACTGAAAAAGCTTCAGGGGATAAATTTGCACAGTAAAATATTAAGCTTTACCTAATTAGATGCATTAATGATCAGGCTTTTGGTAAAAAGCAGTAGGAATTGTTTTGCTAATTTTCATCACGCAAATAAAATGCCTAAGATCTTGGAAACAATTCAGAGGAGAACTTATTAGGGAGAAAATGAAAAACATTAAAGGGGTACAAGGAGGGTAGAAGAATTAAAAACACAAAAATATTATTGCCTGTTTGCTGCCAGTCTTATTTGTTTTTTGGATTTTGCATTTTAATTTAATTATTGTAATCCCATTTGAAGTGCAGCATTCATATCCTAATGACTGAGTTTAAAAGAGAGAGAAGGGAAGGAATTAATCTAAACTGTATTACAGAAGGTTTAGTATTGTATGTTTAGTGGCTTTTCAGTGAGTTAAATAATAAGATTAATATTTAATTAATACACATTAAGGAACAAATAGCTACTTGCCACTTGGTGGCTATGTCTATATTCAAGGTATTTGATTTTTTTCTTTTCGTATTGAAAGAATGAGTGAAAACAGGCTTCTGTTACAATGTTTAAGTGGCTGATTCTTCAGAAGACACTGAAGTGGTTGAGGCATTTTTTTCAGCCTCAATAGTGTTCTAGGTCAGGAGACACATCTGCCAACTGATTTTTTGCTTCTCACCTTATTGAATGCAACATGTGCCAGCAGACTTCTGTTTCAGTCTCTGTTCCCAGTGTAGACTAACAATGGCTCTGATTGATTTTGTGTTTTCTGAAACAAGGGAACGTATGGATGGATGTTTTTGTACACATGACCACTTACTTGTTTTAAAGTTTTTTTCTGAGGTAATTTCTTAAATAAAGAAATGTGTATGGTTAATGTATCTTTCTACAAAAATGCAGTTTCTCCTAGCAACTATTTTAATGGAAGAAGTGAAAGAAAAAGCTTAAAGTTCTTCTAAAATCCAAACATTCAAAATTATGCTCCTACGAACAGGAAATTTGATATACAGATCTCAGTTTTAAATGGAATTGTTGAAAATCTCCACCATCTCTTAAATTATCTGTTTGAAAACTGTTTTCTAAAACCAGATCAATTACATTATTCTTTAGTGAAAGCTTAGATTTGTATCTGTTTTTCCAGACTCAGAACACACAATAGCTAAAACAAGAAAATACTCTTAACCTGAGAACTAATAACAAAATTACGAGAGAGAATTTTAATGAAGTAATTCCTTACGTTGGTTCCTGGGTTTTTTCCTGAGAATGGCTTCTATAAAGGCCACCCAACTTCATCCAGGGGCTCTCAAATTCTCTTTGAAAAATACTACAATCAATTATCCATAATGTTCCAGTTAATCTAAAATCAGAGGAGAGAAGAATGGAACTACCTCAACCAGATGCTTAATACTGAGTAATTCACGGTAACATATTTTCCAGTATTTTAGCTAGATTAAATATTGCAATATTAAATTGCAATGAAATAATATTAAAGCATAGCAATTAGGAATATTTCAAAAGATGTATAAATAATGCAAAATCCGAAAAAAACTAATGGATATTTTTCATTATTGTCTCTGTTATTTTGTCATTCCAGAGTGACATACAAGAAGAATGATTCCATCAAATTAGTAATACAATATAAATATCAACTTAGAAAAACTCAAATATTTCAGAATTATACTGGAAATATAAAACTTCATCTGTGGCTTATCTGACGTATTTTTATCTGTGACCCATTCAGAAAGGTGTTCTTTCCCTTAAAAAAAAAAAAAAAATCATAAATTAGCACAAATGATAAAATACAAATATTACAGCATCTCTCCCTCTTGGAAATAATTTTTTTAAGTATTCCCAGTGATAGGCATCTATTATATTAGTGCCTTGAGTATTTTTGACTTTCCTCCGTCTGCATATACTTAGTTTCACACTATGGTATGTCATTCAGTAATTTGTAAAACTGGGGATGTAACACTGGGAAGGGGAAGGGGAAAGGAGTTGCAATCTAAATCTACACTTTTAAAATCAAGAACTTTCTTCCTTTTTCACCTTCTGAATATGACCACACTGATGGTAGAACCTTATGGTTTCCATAGGATGTATGCACAGGGAAGCGGCGTGCAGAGGGTGATGCACAGGCATTACTGCTGAGATGCACTCAAATCCTGTGTCATCATGGTGACAGTCTTCAGAGCTGTCTTGTACAGATCAGAGCAAAAGGATATGACATGATTTGTCCATTCATGAGAAAAGCTTAACACAGTGTTCAAAGTTCTAAAGGTTCAAAAGCTGCAACTTCTAAAACAGCATTTCTGAAGGGAAGAGGAATTTAGAAATGGTCTCAATTCACTATTGTTGGAAGACATATACTATTTCTTTAGAGATACCTTGAGAGAAATATATTATTTCTCTAGTCCTTCCTCATTTCATCCACACAGAATTCTGTTATCAGTATTCCCTTTCTAACATTTTTATTTTCCTCTATATTTACATGAACACATTCACAGGGTGTTATTTGAACACTGACATATCATTACCAAAGCTTCATTCACATTGATCTACATATTCAGTATTTGTTCTGTGTTATGAAGCTGGCAGGAAAGGCACGTATTTCACTGGAGATGAAATTTAGGATCATATTAATTAATTCATCACTATAGATCACGGGAAGAGAGCATGTCTTGTTAGCTTCAGTCACTCAGATAGCAATCAGTGGCTCATTAGCTTTAAAAATATCAACCTGGTTGAGGCATGATTGCTCTGCACAGTAGACTGATGAGGCACATTAGAACGAATGCTACATGGCACACAGAAAAATAGCTTTTACCAGTTATAGTTTTCCCACCTACACGCACAAAATCATATGGGAAAATCACTGGTAAAGACACTCAGTCAATGACCAAAAAGCACTGTAACTGACCACAGTTTTTGGCCTTAATTTGCTGCTAAGTGCTACTCAGTCCCAGTCCTACATGGCTTGTGCATGCAATACTCTGATTTGACCTAATCAAGGGGGTTCAGATTAGTTCAGAAGCAAAAAATTCAGCCTGATCTATCTTTGGTGTTACTGAAATTTTTCATTCATTCCCAAAGCTTATTTTTATGATATAAGATGTAGAAAATTAACCACAAATCCAATAGTAATACATAATTATAATGCAAAAATTTTAAAGCATATATATGCAAAAAAACATTTTTGAAGTGTGAACAATAACACCTTCAATGCTAAATGAGTCTCCTATAATTAATATGGTCACATAAATGTAAGCATTAGCTGGTCTGAGCAGCTTTTTGTCTTCAAAAAGGACTACAATTTTACAATGAAATAATTATTCAGTCATTTCTGCAGAGGTTTTCAGGTACCTGAATAAATTGAAAGAGAAGAGCACCAGCAGAGTTAAGTAGGGGCTCGGCAAACATAAAAGGTACTCAGAAGTGTCAGTATGCTCAGCCAAATGCAATAGATGTAGTTTTCTGAAAGACACAATTATGCCAAGACTGTAAGGATAGGCATGAGAGAAACAAGCCTTCACTGGATTCCCAACACTGAGTATCAAGTTGATTTTAACAGCAAACACGTAAAAGAACTGTACACTTGTAAATTTGGGAGGTTTTACAGAGTAGAAGATGTAATTAAATGTCTATCTCTGTTCTCACAATTTGCTGACTTGCCAAGCCACAAACTAAGGATGTTTTCTGATCCTCTACCTCCTGTTTCTTCATGTAGTACCTGGAGTGAAAGGCAGCCTGGAACATGTCATTTGCAACAGATGAAAAGGAAAGCAGACAGCAGAAATAGAATCTCTGGCAGCAGCTTAGTGCTGTACACATGTGTGAGTGGCACAGCATGCCCCCAGGCTCAGCCATCAGAAAAGTCTGTGTACAGTCCCATCCATCAATTCCTATCTGCATAATGTCCTTCAAGGCATGAATTTCTCATGTTATGCTTCTGTTAACTTACAGGTCTGTATCTTATAATCAGTATAATTTACACTGCTATTTTTAAGCTATTATGGATAAATGTTTAATGTTCAAACAATTTTACCTGACCTATTACAAATATGAAAGCATTCGCTGACTTAAGTAATCACCTTTGCAGTGAAGATCTTGGTGCATCTGGTCTTAAAGAAACATTGTAATTTTCAAGGTAATTATGGCATGTTTTTAACAGCTTAAACTACTCTTCAAATTAAATGTAAAGGCAACATCATCAAAATAGATATATCTGCTGACCTGTCTTAGAATGTATGCCAGTAGACTATCTCTACTCATTCTTAATTATTAGATTGATTTTCATTACGAAAATAGAGAACAAACTTATTTATAAGGGGCAGCATGTGATGGTATCCATAACAGTTTCTAAGAAAAATTGCAATAGTCATGGATATTCACATATAGGTTAGCTCTTTCTCTTCTGATTGCATTTTTAAAATTCTAAATGTGTTTTACTTTGATTAGCTCAATTTGGTGGTGTGTTCCTTTGATCCCAAATATTCAACACTGAACTGTGAAACCTGAACATAAAAAATGTCTAGGTTAACCTTCTGCAAGGTTAGAGTGCAGGCTGAGTGGAGAGTGACACAGACCTTCAGTTTAATGCTCATGCAAAAGCTGACCTTTCCCTTTTGTAGTTGTTTTCCTATTTCACTCTCAGTCTAAGAGTATTGGTTGTTTTTCTTCTAGACTGCAACCTGGCCTTAGATGAAGACAGACACCTGACACTCTTGCTCTTTCTTCTGAGGTTTTGTCAGTCTGTAATCATGGCTTTGGATGTCACACAGCTTTCAAGAATGCTACTTTTACTGGCAAAGACTGTCTGTTCTGTGCTTCAGAAAGGATCCATCTGTGTTTAATACTATGCTTTTTCACATGATGTGAACCCAGCCCTTACAAGAAATGTGAGTGAAGTGAAACCAATAGCCAAGCAACAGATCCTGCACCACTGCAAGCATGTGAGGCACAGCAAGTAGTGGCACCTACCAACTCAAGTAAAATAGATATGAAACTTGTTTTTGTGGGGCTAGAGTGCCTTAGTTTCCAGTGTTTTGCGGTGTGTTACGCTTTGAAATGCTGCTCACAGCATTTCATGTCATTGCTATATATGTCAACTAGAGAAGAGACAATGAAAATCAAAGAAGAAATGTAGATAAATCCTACTCTGACACCTCTGGAGTGTAGTTTTTATCTGAAAGTTTTTTAAATATGCTATATCTTACCCCAATTTGGAAAAAAATATTGTTAAAGCACATAAAGTTCATCTCCCATGCACACAGAGGAAGGCAGAGGCAGAGGGCAGCAGGGGAGCCCCAGTCAGAGACTTGAGCCTCTGCCCTGGCCCCTCTTCCTCCCAGGGATATCTTGGTGAGCACCATCACCATAGGTCTTGCAGGATGTGGATCATTGTTAGATGCAGAAGAAGAGCAGCCTGGGGTTGTGCAAGACTTATTATGGAAGAAATCAAAAGTGGAGAAAGGGAGGCATTGAGAGCAAATGGAGCAGAGAGTGAGACAAGAGGACTTAGAAGGCGTCAGCTTCCTGTAAACACCTTGCTGGTCAGCATGCTGGTCTGGCCATGTCCTGGGCCTGAGCAGCATGGTCTGTCCTGCTATTAAATTTCATTAATTCATTAATTTAATTGCATTTCTAAATCTCTTCTGTGTGCATGTGTTTTTGGGGTCTGAGTGCAGCAAACTGGAGTCTGCATGTGCTGGGCAGTGAACATCAAGCAGGACTAGCCAGTGAGTAGAGTAAGAGCTTTGGAGTCAGATATCTAAGATGGATCCTGGAAAGACCAGAGGGTCTGTGGGCTGACTATTGGAGTCAGTCAGGATTATTTCAGTCAGCTTCCAGAGAGTCTGTGCAGTCTGGGAATTGATTGTGACACCATTTGGGCATGTGTGCATGAGGCAGGGGTGGCTAGGGCATTCCTGCTGTGGAAGTGCCAGTTTTTGAGCCCAGCTGCTTGGGGGATCCACGTGTGTGTCTGTGCCTGTGCTGCTGTGTGCAGAAGTCTCTCCCAGCAGCCAAAATGGGGTTGCAGCGTTGAGAGCTTCTATGTGCGAGTGCCCGACTGGGAAAGCTGGAATCCAGGGACTGACACTGGGCAGAGTGTAGATATATTTTCAATAATGAGCCTTCATCTTGCTCAGCCGGAGTAAGAGGGATCAATCCTTTCACACTGTGTGTGACCATGTGAGAGCTGCATTTTCTTTCTGTTTTGGTCTGTGCTGCCAGCTGTGTGTGTATGTGTATGTGCACAGAGTGCATGTGTGCCTGCTGGGAACATGCTCAGCCTTGCTGCTGGGTGGACCTGGGGACTTGCAGCAGAAGCTTCACTTCTATCAGGCTCTTGGATCTGGCAGCAACTAACGTTAAGTAAATCTGACATGCAGTGGAAAAGGATGAATGTGTCAGTAGGAAAATTTCAGGCTTTTCTTTTTCCTGTACCTGTACATTAAGTACAAGCAATAGATACAGTGTTTTCCACCTGAAAGACTGAGTATTACCTTTGTGAAATCTCTAGGTCCTAATCAGTGAATATGCTCATGTGATTGCTGCCACAGCATGGGGTGCACCTCTAGCAAGCCCAGTGACAGAATCTGAACCTGACTGCAATCAGCAGTAGAACCACAGTCTCACAGGAACCCTGACCTTGGCCCCATTACACTCTTGGAATGTGTGAACATGAGAGTGTCATCCTCTGTACTGAGACTAAATGGGGTAAAACTGCTGCAGTATCAGGTTCTATTGCTACAGTTTTCTAGAGTTGTTTTGCAGTGGAATTATTCAAAATTATAATGATGCAGGAGGTGTATGCCTGTCAATAGGATTGTGCACAATGTTATGTTTAGCCAATGTGTTAGAAGGATAGTGTCCTAATGAGATGTTCACACACCTGCCTTTTTTCTTTTTTCTGCTCCTATTTATTTTGTTACAGAATCATGCTTAGTGTTGTGCTTTACTCTTCATGTAAGACACAGAATTTTTTTCCTGCCTGCAACACACTTTCAATCCATGTGAATCTGACAGGTTAAAAGAGGGAGATTCAGGGATTTTTATATTCAGGTTAAATGAAGATTTCTGTGAAATATACCTTTTTCATTAATGATAAAGGAACAAAGGTGCATTGATACATTATTATGACGTGGAGTTATTCTGTATGATGCTGTCACATCCCCTTCTCCAAGCTACATTTGGCAAAGAGAAGCAAGAATACCTGTGTGAATGTTGTCTCCAATATCTGACATTTTATAGTCCTCATCATATTAGAATTTCTTTAAAGCTGGGGCATGCTCTGTAATTTATCAGAAATAAAAAGAAAAAGTAGTCTAAGTATATAAAAGATGAGTAAATGAAAAATAACCACAGAAAATAAAGTCACAATATATAAAAATTTGCTGATAAGTGGACTTTAAAATATATGCAATGCTTTGCATTAATTAAGCTTTTTAAGCATAAGTCAAAAAGTGTGGTAAATAAAAACAGAAAATGAAACGTGTGGTAGAAAGAGAACAGAGCCATCTGCCTGCCTACTGATATGAAATAGGTACTTAGAGAGTTAAATGGAATATAACAGTTTACAATTTTTTGCTGGACCTTAAGCACTTTGAATCAGGCTCTTTCTGTGAGTTCCAGTGGCATTTAAAGATATTTTTAGTACTTTTCTAGATGGACTAAAAATTATGCTTAAGTAGTAGTTTATACAGGAATCTCTGTTCCTCTCTAGAAATGAACTTCAATTTATAGGAAAAATACAGGGAAAAAATTCAAATGCCCAATTAACTAATTATTCCTTCAGGTCAGGAATGCCATAATACACCATGCACTTCATGTAGGAGAATTAATTTACCATCCCAACACAAAAACTGCCATTTCTTTAATCACTAACTTTTATAGTTAAACTTCTCTTTAAAAAGGTACCTATGAGAACTAATTACTCTATGCCATTACTTCCAGATTAGGGACACCTAATACTGGCACACTGTGGATCAGCATTAGATGTGTAAAATTGTATCACATCACCTAACTTTGGATTTCTGCAACAGCAGAGATCTGTATGTGAGACTGTTGTGCAAATTCTCTTGCAGTCAGAAGAGTATAAGAGTGCTTCTAGAGTGATTCATCTGGCCTATTTTAGATATCAACCTTGGGAGGAGATGAATCACAGTTTGGAAATACTTATTTGTTTCCAGTGACTATAAAGAGAGTTTCTATAATTAGCTCAAAAGTAGATGTTTCCACTGAAAATGCACAAAATTTGAAGTGATGAAGCCCACCTCTAGTCCAGTAATGAGGAGTATCTTCCTTCCTGAATTGTCCTATTAAAATCATTAGGAAAGCAGAAGTACTAATTTGCAGATGCTTTATTTCTGCAAAATTTGCAGGATCTATAAAAATTTTGAATAAATGTACTAAAGCTTCAGGAAGTAGAGGAAAAAAACCCCAGTGTGCAGTTTCAGGGAAACTAGGGAAATCATGGTAAGTAAACAAATAGTTCTATTGAAAGTGGAATTAATGAAGCTTAGGTTCCTATGGATTTGTGTTTCATGCTTGATTTATTTTGTAAGTGAATTTTAATACAGTTGCTGTTGAAACTCACTTCTTATTAGACATCCAAGATTCTTCAGAGGTGAGAGCCATCCTGACTACCTCAACCAAAGGAAAACCTCCAGTGAGAAAATGGACATTATTGACTCTGGCATAACCATGTAGGAAAAACCTCTTGCCTAAAAAAATGATTCTCTGGTGCCAAGCAAGACATACATGTACTTTGGCTTTTTTCAAGTGATCTTCCGTACTTAGACAGCTACTAACATGAAATGTCTGGGGATTTTGGGACCTCTTCTGCTCTATCAAGTTTCGCTAAAATTTGCCAGAGGATATTCATCAAAAGTAATTGGGATAAATTTACAGAAATATGTAGGGTTTTGAACTGGTGCATCTGTCCATTTAAATAGGAAATAGAGGGAAAATAATAGGATGCAATTTTTTTAGGCCACTATAAAGATCCTTTCAGAAATCTAATTGCTGTGGACTTCAGGTTTTATGTCTTGTTTGGGAGGTCCCCTTCAGTCATTTTGTGCCCCTTAAAAAACATTCTAAGGTGAATAGTTCAGCATTAACAAAGTGCCCTCTACAGCTCTTAAATGTCTTATAGCAAAGTTGTGAAATAACCTGACACAAGATATTTATCTGGAAAAATATTTAACTACTTGATTTCACAAAGGAATGTGAGAAAATGTCTTTCTTTCATAATTGTATTGTTCTCAAATTAAACTATTTTTCCCCACCCACCTTCCATTGGTTCTGCTTTTGAGAATTCAGATAGGTAGTTGAATTATTTTTTTTTTTTGGGTGGGGGTGGTGGGTGGTGTTAATATTTACAAGCTGTTTTCACATCTAGTTGGCATCTAATTTAATTAACTGCTGAAGAACAGAAATAGATCCATTTTTTCATGATTTATTCAGTATTTCTGATAAAACAGGCTGAACGTAATTTTCTTCTCCTCTTCACAGCTCTTGTTCTCCCATTTCTTTATCAGAGAAATGACATGTGTGACACAATGGTACTTGTGATAGTCTAATTACTGGCATAAATTCAGGATGAAGCTGTACTCCATGCTGCAGCTCTCAGCCTCTGTCAGACTCTATGACAGCCTGTGTGATAGACTCCAAACACAGGAAATCTCAGGCTCCTGTCTGTGTATCTAGATACGTTCACTACATGCCTCACCAGGATAGCACAGCAGCCAGACTGAAGCAGCAGGGCAAGGAACAGCCCAGAGATGCATGCATTGAGCAGATTGCTCTCTTGTGATGCACTGAAAGGGAAAAAATTTTGTACAAGGAGGAAGTCTGAATCCTGCAAAAGCAGGATGTGGCAAAGTAAACAATTGCTCTCAAAGCTATGTTAATATAAAATCTTATGATTACTGTATTTGCATGAACTATGTAAAAGTAGTGGGCAAGAGTGACACAATATGACCTTCCAGGCTTCAGGCTTATTCTTTGATTTTGTTTAAAATAAGAGAAGGATCTGCAGCATTTGGAAGAAAAGTCACTTTGCACACATTGCTGAGGGTAGTTAGACATATGTCTCTGGTGACATTGTCAAAGAATTAAATCAATTTCAACAAATAAAACTCAGTTCTTCACAGTCTAAAACCTCTTAGCTCCAATGATCCACACTTATTCCACAACAATCAAAACATAAAAATTAAAAAAAATTAAAAATGGAAAGCAAGTACACATAGGCTGAAGAAAGAAAGGCCTTCTATAAGCACAACCTACAATCTACCGTTTTCCCTGTCCCTTCCTTCATGGAGACCATATTACTTGTACACCAGTGTGAAAATCAGTGAAGAATGATTGATCTTTTTCATACATTTGTTATTACATTTATGTTAATGTAACGTATTATGTTTGGTCTGGAATTTATTTTGTGTTCTTCCTTCAGAGTTCATAGGCTGCTGCCTTCTTTGACACTAGAACTCTGTGCTTTTCATTTTCACTGAAACCCTTATAATAGAATTTACTGAAATGCAATTACTAGAGTCTTGGGTTTATGGACCAAGACTGGCACCTTCTGGTGAGTGAATTTAAATTCACTGCAGAAATATGATAACCTAACAGACTGTGCCTTTATCAATTTGATATTTAGAGGTTTTCCAGTATGCTAGATGTTTTTGTGACTTAGTTTAAAAATATCAAGTCATCATATTTTAAAATACATAAACATGAATACAGTTGTACAGATATACACAAGTATTTATCTATAAGTTAATCGCTTTATTAATTAATGGTCTTCAAATTGAACAGATTATTTCATATAAATTGATATTTTATTTTGACACAATGAAATTGGCTAATAGGATGGATTTTTAAAGTATAATGGAAGTCATTTGAGCTTATGGAACAACAGAAATAGGATTTAAACTTGAAAAGTGTCATTTGAGAAGAGGTGCACTGTTTCAAATATTTTTACTAATATGTTTTAAGACAGTACAGATATGTACGGTATAAAAGCTGGCATGCTGGTCACTGAGGATCACAAAGTAGAGTATATCTTGCACACATTTTGGATTTATTTGTTTGAACTGGTGCCATGATTAGAGACACTTCTGTCACAGATTCTCAGCTACCAACATGTCCCAAGTTAAACTTTGATATTTAGCTGTCCACACCAGAATAACCCATTAAATCTCCATGACAGCAAACAGAAAGTCTTCTGCAGAGTTATTTGGATAGATTTTTAATATATAAGTTATAAATGTCACAAGCAGAGAAAGAATAAACTTTTCTTGTTTTGGGGTCAGACAGCCTAGCTTTCATGTGCAGCAGCCATTGAAAATGGGAGCAAGACACCCAGCTAGTCTCCTTGAAAAGTGGTACGTGTTGTCCAACAGAGCAGCTTTATAACATTTCAGGCAGGGATTGATTTATGCCCTCTAATCTACCCCTACAGTGGCATACTGTAGGCAGAAAATGGCCTGAATTAAAAATACAAAATATTTGGGGGAATATTTGAAGGATTCTTAGGTATACTCGATTGCTACTTTTTTTGTTTATTTGTTTGCTTTGTAGTATTGATATTCCTGCATGACTTGCATTTTCAGAATACTGAAAAAGATGAATAATCAATGTCCATTCATTAATTTTCTAATCAAAATTAAGATAGCAGTCAAAGGACATATCTCACTGCAGTCCTTCTACTCTGAGTATTGCACTTTTCCCTAGCATTAGTATGTGCCACTCAGCTTAAAGGCAACTTGTACTAACCCAATTCTAATAATTATCCCACTCTCCAAAACCATTTTATTTTTATCCAATGTTAGTGCCAATTCGGCCATTGTTTTTAAACCTCCTACTAGTTAATTGTACAAAGAAAAGTGTTACCAAATCCAACAGATTATTTGACATTAGTCAAGGAACAGCCATCACTTGGCAATTCATTAATGCCTACAGACCCAATTAATCAGCCTAAATGGTTTCATGCCCCATTTTCTTATCCCTTTTGTCAACCAGTCCCACCAGATTTCTGCTGAGTTGAGCACCATGTTCACTCAGATGCTCACTCCTAGCACTTCGCGTTCCTGCTGTGCTTGCTCCCCACATCTCTTCCTAACTAGGTCAGAATAGAGAGAGAAAGAAAACAGTACACCAATTTGTAGTTTTTCAGTCTCAGACAGCACCTGGCTGGATGCCATTCACTTCAGGAAAAAGGCAACTTGCTGTCCTTGAAATAATAGCGTAAGAGCTGCCAACCAATTGTGCTTGATGGGACATTATCGCTGGATAAATTGCTTTCCTACAGCAGTACCATTCACTTTTAGGATTTACTGCAGATAACTATAACGGGAAGGTTGTGATAGTAGAGGGGAAGAAGAGTCTCATAGTTCTAATTTGAAATATTTCTATTCTACTAACATAAAAATGCTTGATAGAGATCATACCCTGGAGTATGCCATATATTTCAGTGTCAAGAACTCTAGTACAATCAAGCCATGTCTCTACAGGTGATGAGCTGGAAGATACAGTTTTGTCCACTGTCCTCTTTACCTTTGTCTATTTTTTTTATTATTATTGCTGTTATGAAATCTCATCACCTGCCACATGTATACTGTGAAATAATACACAAAACTGATCATATTTCACTATCTTAAGAGTAGTCTATATTTGTGCTTACATTTGAAATATTATAGACCCATCATTCCAAAGAAGGCGTAATTTTATTCTGAAAATATGACTTTGTGTATCTTTTTGTATGTTTTATTAAGGGAACTTCTAGAACTCAAAAATAAATGTCTTCAGAAAGATTTAATGTTCTTAGAAGGTGAAATAAAACTGAGTGATAAGATTTGTTTGTTTTCTACACTTTACTTAAGAACTTCGTGTTGTAATTAGCTGCAGCAAGGAAAGCAAGTTGGTCTATATTTCTTCAAGCAACAGTCACAGACCCAGACAAGGTGCTAAGAATTTTTCATAACCAATTAACATCTGCCTTCCTACTTAACAAGTGCTTTAACATGCATAATGGGTAAAGTGGGATGTTTTCAGGATCAATATCTGTTTTGAATATTTCAGCCAATTAGCACACATACTGGAATATTCTGGCTGCTGTGTAAGTATCTCAATTCTTTTTTAAAATACTAAAGGAAATAGAATTTTCTTCATTTGTTTCCTCCTTCTGACACACAATTAAGAATCCATGTGCAGTCCTCAACATTATGGTGCTGTGTTCACAGATTAAATGTAGCAGACAGCACATGTTTTTGCATCCTTCCTTGGAGACTAAACACACTGGAGAGAGTGGGAGAGCTGTCGTTAGGTGAGGCAACATAATCAGTGCACAGGGACTGCCAGACTTGAAGCTCATCCTCACTTGATATAAATTTATTGCAATACCATTGCACCTTTTCTGTCCCTGAGAGACTACACAAATTGAAAGTGCTTGAAAACTGATCCAAGAGACAGAATTTTTTTCCTGGAAATAGTTTTGAACTGCTGTTTGTGATTTCAGATAGTTCAGATAGTTTTCTATCTAAAAGCAAGATACAGCATTGTTTGAAAAATAATGAAATATATGAAAGGAAATGTGAAACCTATTAGCTTTGCTAGCTGAAGTAAAATGCATTCCTGTCTAAACTATGGATATCTGAATTTTTTGTTATCAAGGAAAAATTAGAGCTGCAAAGTGAAATTATTGTACTCCCGTCACACAAATCTAATGAAACCTCAGTTACTGCTTTGCACTGGGTGTGCTCTGCTGCTGCCTTCTCCATTCCTACCACTATTTTTTCTATCCAGGTGTTGCACAGAGCAGAAGTCTGTCTTAGATTTTTGGAAAGCATTTTGTGAGTGGTAAGTAGAGAGCCTGAAAAAGTTATTTTGTTCATTTTCCTGAGCAAAATATCTTTTTAAATGTTTTTGCAGTTATGGGAAGTGGACTGGATTTGATGGCTCAGCAAGTCCTCCTTCAGAACCATGTTTTTATTTTGCAAAGTACATCTTTATGACTCAGAATCAGACGCTTTGCACATGACAGTTCTGTTGTGGAAAAGTGATGAAAAAGAATCCATTTAAATAATCACAGTATAGATTTTGTAAACTCTGAGCTAATTTTTTTTACAGATCAGACATTCTATCTAAAAAAAAAGGTATGAGATATCTGAAACAGTGGAAAGGTAAGAATATTTCATGTGCAGTAACAGAATCTTTGAGGTAGACACGTTTCTGCCCCAGGAACTCAGAGTTGTTTTTATGACAGTAAAAACATAGAAGGTAATAGAAAGCTGTCAAATTCCTAACAAAACCACTTTATTTTAAATAGCAGATTCATTTTGATAGTATCTGATTAGCTTGTTTTACAGAGGTAATTTTGCAGACTGACACACAACAGTCACTTATTTATGCCAGTATAATTTAGGATATAAATATGAATTATGGGACTCTTAAACCATTCAGTCTGCATCTTTACCAGACTGTTCTCCATTTTCTGTACACTAGCAGGTTTTTTCACTTTCATTTAAAATTTCTTTGTTATAGAGCTCCTATTGCTTCTTTTGTGAGATCATACTCAAAGAAAATAAATCTGTCAGAAACTCTTATACTTCCTTTAATAATTTCATCCCTCTTCTTCTTTTTACTCTTCTCTTTATTAAGCTATAAAATTTGACTGTGCTCCTGGTTGACTGCACCCTTCAGTACCAGTCTGTCAGCACATTCCCTGCTGGCCACTCTTTGCCAAGCTTTAGTACTTAGCCTTTCCCATAAACTGGTTCCTCACTGCTGCTATTGCCCATCACTGAACATTCTTGAGTCCATCTGTATTTTATGGTAATTTGGTGCCTTGAGATATAAGATATTGCACTACATGAATGTGTCACAATATTTACCTGAAGTCCTAAAGAAAGGAAGTTTTCACCATATTCTAATGCCTATAAACATTGTTGTTCCTTGGACCTATGCCTCAATTGCCTCCAGGGTTTAACTCACACTACATTTCCAGGAATCTCCCCTCTGCATCTTGGACTATATTATCTCTCAAAGTTATCAATTTGAGCCTCCCAACTTCTAACGCATACTGATCATTTGCATTTTCTGTTTCCATTTATGATTACAATGTCCAGCCCAACAAAATCTTTATAATTTTTCCTTTATCTGTGATTTCATAATGAGATAGCTTCTACCATTCCCACAGTGGTCTCTATCTTCCCTATCAGAGAAATTCTGTAGTGTGATTTTGTAGTATTTATCCCACAAGAGTCCACTTATATGTCATGTTATCTAAATTTTGTCTAAGGTAGCAAATTCTACCAAATACATTATTTTGATTATTTATTGCATCTATTTCCTTTTGTTTATACGCTATTTTTAAATTGACACTGTAAAAAGCCAAGTACAGTTTTTCTCCAGTTCCTCTTTTAAAAAACTATATTGTTCATTCAAGAGAGAAAAGCTGTTTTTCAGGAGCTAGAAAGTGTGATGTCTGTTGGAAGAGCAGCAACACAATAACACAATGGCAACAGTCAACCACATGTGCTATACCCAGGTTCTCTTTCTACATAGAATTATCCTTGAGGTTTCAGGGAGCTGTGGTGAAGTATATACCAGTGCTTCACCCTTAGGAGCAATCCAAGAACAAGAGATGATTGTGAGTTAATAAGTACTACCAGAAAAATTATTGATATTATGCTAAGCATTATTATTATTCTATAATTGATATACCAAGGAATAATAACGTGAAAATCCATAAATTTTTACTGCATTGCAGAAGGAAGAGCTTCAAGAAAAGATTTAATTGCACAGAAATTTATGTAGATTAGATTATCTGCTTGCTAACACAGTTGTTCTGAATTTATGGATAGACTTGAGCATTTTTACACATTACCAGGCCCACTCTGATATAAAAACTTTTTGGAAAGATTCTTCAAAGCGTCTGTAATTTGGAACAGTTGAGACAAAGACTGTGAGCATTTTGAATCACTAAGTACCAAAATGACATCTCATAGTTAATATTGTCCACATGAGGCCACTTGCTTGTTATCAGCAGCAGAGTCTGTGCTTTTTCAGTGCCTGTGAAAGTCGATGTGCACATCCTCTGCTGGATCAGTTATCCTGACTTCAGTGTAGCCATGGCAGTCAAAACCAGACATATATCATTCCAATGAAAATACTCCACTTCCTACTGCAATAGATCAATAGATCAATACCATAGTTAATAAGAGAGTACATTACACTTGGAGCCAAAATTACAAACAAGTCTTATCATTAAAAATATATTTGATCATAGGTGCATTGGAATTTGTGGTCAATAATAGCAACAGAACTAATGAGCACAAATCTTCCTTCACTCCACTTTACTTCATATTAAATGTAGATGTAGACAACTTGCTGGTATTTGTAAGTTGTTCTTTCATTTCCAGGTCAAAAATACAGGGAGGGAAAAGTGATTACTTGATTTACATAATGTTATAGAGTGTTGCTCATTCCAGCCAGCAATTTCAGCTGGAGAAACTACAGTATCAAATAAAGTTGAATTTCAGATGAACTCTTTCAAGTCACTTGAGAAAGAATGGACCAAATACAAATGAAAATCTATTTACTGCTTTGCCAGTGTAATCAATCTGCTGCTTTGCCATGGTAGAGCTCTTCTTCTCAGTCCTTTAGTAGGAAGCAGAAATGCAGCCTACAGCTATCTGCAACAGAGTCAGTCACTTCAATTTAACTTTAAAAAAATCTGGCTGGCAGACAGGGAGCTGGTCTCTACAGTGGTAATTTTATAACAAAATACAAGTGTCAGGTAAAATTATATCTGGCAACTAGACTTCTACCACCTTATTCATCCAGTCAGACAAATAGAAATAGTCCCTTCATTAGAGATTATTCATCTGAAACACACAGTAATTTTTCATTTGTTTCATGTAGTTTACAACACACTTTCACACTCTGTGATATTTCTATGCTTCTAATTTGAAAATCCCATTAAGAAACACTTGCTTCAAGTTCTTGTTATTCCATTGTTAAAGGGACTTTATTAAAATTATCATAGCTATTATTAAAAACTATAAAAATGCCACCTGACAGAATGAAATTCTTCAACACTTCCCTCATCTCCTTAAAAATCTGTGCCTGGATGGTCCAGCTGCACTTCCTAAGCTTAGTCATAAACAGGCCCACAGCAGATTCTAAGACATGAGGTGGCTACTTGCTTGGTAGAGCTCCAAAGGATCCCACCAGAGACGGCAAGATGGTTAAAATTAATGAAAGAAAATGCATTTAGCAAACAACATCTACATTCCTAACCCACAGTGGGCTTCATCTCACCAAATTTAAAAATCTGAAACAATACATTCAAATCTAAGATGGTGACCTAGAGTGCCCTTAGAGTCAATAAAGAGAAACAGTCCTCTCACTAAAAAGGAATTGGCATGTCTGTCTCCAGTCAGAGATTTTTGAGAAAGCCAGATAATTGTGCAAAATAAGTGTTTTCTTATGATTCAAGCAGAGGGAATTTTTTTTTATTATTCTCTTGGCAACCAGAAGTCTGCAGTGAGAGCCTAAGAGTAATCTGTCAGGAACAAGATTGAAGAGAAATATGAGGAGTGGTTTTTAAAGTGTTAGGAGAGTAACAGTTAGGAAACACCAGTAATAGGAACATCTAATTGCCATGCTGGGATATAGATATAAATACAAAGGAAAAAAATCTGTAAACTAAGTATTGCAATAGTTCTGCTGCTCCGGGAGCAGCAATCATAATTATCTCAACAGAGATTCCCCATACTTTTGAATATTCAATAGATCAATGTTTTTTTACAGACTTCACAGAATTGAATTCTTTCAGTAGTACAATGCAGTATGTCATTCTTTCTGTACTTGGCACTGACTTTTGCAAAACCAAGCTGTCAGAAGCCCTGAAGCAGCACTGAATCAATGGCAAAGAGCCTTGGTGTACAGGACAGACACAGCTGCCCCAATTGACACTCTCAGCTTTTTCCTCCATCTTTTCAGTTCTCATTGTCCTCACAGCATGCAGGTAGGGTCACATGCTGTTGGATCACCTCTGCTGGGTTAACAAGTTCTCTTTACCTCTATCCTTGCTGATTACACTCTCAAAACAACATCAAAGAAAGTGACAGAACAATGACCTGGTCAACAACTGCCATTCCCCATCCGCCTGTACTGTTTAATGGAAGGGGAAAGACAAGTCAGGAGTTAGGTTTAGTCAAGGAAAAAGTGAAGTGAAGGAAGAAGGTGTTTTAAGATTTCTTATTCCTCATTATTCTACCTTGATTTGACTGGCAATAAGTGAAAACAATTCCCTCAAGTAAAGCTTCTTCTGCCTGTGATGGCAAGTGCTGGGTGATCTCCCTGTCCTTATCTTGATCCACAAGCTTTTTGTTGTGTTTTGTTCCCCCGAGGGAGGGAATGATGAGTGGCTTGGTGGGGACCTGACATTCCACCAGGGTCAACCCAACCCACTTACCATTAACCTCAAAGGGCTATTTGTGGCATGTCCACGGGAGCCCTCTCTAATAATCTGTTTTCTTGCACAGAGGTATTCTGGACAGCTCCCATCTCATGGTAGTTGAAACATCCTTCAGGCCATTCTACAGTGAACAACTTAGATTAAAATGTGGTCAGAGTAGTACAAAATAGCTGCTCTGTAAAGCAAAAATGCCTAACCACTTGCTAGAGGATTACTTGAATAGCAAATATTTGAACTACTTGAACTATTAACTGCTCATAACAACCTATGACAGCAGGAAAATTATCTTCCTTTCATTTGATCCCCTAGCAGCATTAGTAAGTACCCAATTTTCCTGCTTTTTATCTTGAAATCCTCTGCAGAATTTGATTACAGGGCCTTATCAACTCATCTAAGTTCTTTGGGATTTTCTTGGAGCTACTGTGTCGCACTATCAAGAGACATCCATGTCTTCCCCAAGGAATTGTTATAACATAAATGTCCCTCAGAAAAATGTGTATACTAGGAAGCTATGTCTGAGTCCTTCTGAGTTTGCTTGCACTTGACAGCACTAAAGACTGGCACAGCCATGATCCTAGCCGATACCTAGGAAGAAAAATTGTAAGACACAATCTGAATAAAACAACCTTTCAGGACCTCAACATTAGGATAAGAATGAAGACCTTGATTCTGAGGTGCCCCTAGTGCAACATGATCGCTTTAACCATGTCATAGCAAGTGAATGATCCTGTGGCACTGTCCCTATTCCAGCCAGGACAAGTAAGAGTGCTGGATCCTAAAAGCTGCAGACACACATAATGTTCTTACCTACTTTTACATAAATATTTTTCTGTTTGGGCCATAAAGTGTGCAATAGGAGAATGTGTTAGAGCAAGGTATATTCTAGGGAGGCTTGTGGTGTTGAGATTCCAAGGGTTCTGGGATAGCTCTCCTGCCGTGGTGTGTATCTACTGTGCTCCATTATAGACAGAGCATAAATACCCTGACACATGATCAGCTTAAGGATGAACTTGTGGTTCTACTTGATCTGACACTCTTCAGAGTAATTAACAAACACAATTATCACAGTAGTATAGTCTCAGAGTACCATGAGAGTATTTCTGTTCCAATAAGTACCACATCACTTTTTTCCTAGTTTTTACATTAAAAGTTACGTCTTGTTTAATTCTACCTTCCAGTCTTTCCAGACTGTCTTCTATCTTTTTCCAAACTTTCTCATTAATTTGTCAGATTAACTTTATTTCTGTTTGCCTTCTCTCCCAGATATGTCTGTCTCTTTTTGTCCATCTAAAATAATTTCCTCTTATTCCCCCCTTTCACCATTCCCTCAGCCAAATTCCTTGAGGAATTAATGTGACATCATTAAGATATCACTCAGTGTATGGTTTTATTTTATATCTTTCTCAACATTTCTACTTGTTTCTTTGTTTAGATCATAGAATCATAGAATCATTAAGGTTGGTAAAAGCCTTTAAATCCAACCATAAAAGTAACACTGCCAAGTCCACCAACAATACACTCACAGGACTCCCAGATTTTACCTGTGCTTACCTTACTGGAGTCCTGTTCTCCATTTATTCTACATGGTAAAAGTTTATGAACAGTAAATAACATCATTGGGAAGCTCAGATCTGAAAAAAGCATGCAAAATGCCTACCTATCTGACAATGAAAAATACAGATTCAGTTCTGCCATCAGCCATAGACCTCTGTGTTCGTATGACCAAGCTACAAAGTCTGGGGAAGTACTCATTTCTCAAACTCTATCTGTCCACACACTGTGAAAACATCTCTTCTGAAAATGGACAGCAGTGATGTTACAGAAAGCCAAAAAAATATCTCAGTCCCACAGAATGGTTTTTATTTTAATAACTTCAGGGAGTCAACTGTGAGACTTTAAAAATGAGAAAAACACCATTTAAATATGTACTCACTATTTAATAAGTTACTAGAGGAAGAAATCAATACATTGAATTTGGGGGCTTTAGGAGAGCAGGTAGGCTGGTTAGTTCAGCAAAAGTTAAAGAATGTTGGTTGAATTAAACTCAGCAGAGGTTTACTGACACAAAGGAAATTACCATGTTCAAGACAGAAATTACAAATACCATTTAAAGGAAAGATCTGACAAGAGTTCATTAAGTCATTTGATTTCCAAAATGGTCTGCTTTGTTTCTGGCTCTTCACCCATAGGTAACAAGAAGTGGCAAGGAATCAACAGTGCCACTAGGGTTGCAAACTGTATTAACAATTTGCCAGACATGTTCAGTGGAGGGAAGTAGGAAAATGACAAGTTCTCCCATTATCATTCATGTTTAATCTAAAATTTTACTGCAGATATTGGTTGTATGCCAGAGCGATTTTTTAACCAGTAGAAGTTACAATAATCAAAACCCAGCCTTGACAGTTCACTATATATAAGGATAATGTACAAAATTTCATCCTCACAATGGGTCAGTGATTTTTTTCCAAACATATGAACACAGACCATTAATTATCATGAAAAGTTAGGTTGTTCCATCTGGATATAATGTCATACTTGCTCTAAGGACATCCTTATTTAGCTTTATTTAACATTTTACTATCTACCTGATACCTATCTGTATCAAACTATACAATAGTTTTGGCTTGGAAGAGACCTTTAATGATCATCTTGGGCAACCCCCCTGCAACCAGAGTGACATTTTCAACTAGGTCAAGTTGCTCCGATCAACGTAGCCTTGAATGTTTCCAGGGATGGAACATCTACCCCCATTCTCTTCAACTTGTTCCAGTATTTCACCGGTCTCGATGTAAAAAAATATATCATTATATCTAGTCTAAAACTACCCTCTTTTCTAAACTGTTTCTAAAACCATTCTTCCTTGTCCTATCACAAGAGGCCCTGCTAAAATGCTTGTCCCCATCTTTCTTGTAAGATATCTTTAAGTATTTAAGTATTCAAAGGCTGTAATAAAGACTCCACTTTAAAGAGCATTTTCTTCTCCAGACTGAACAACCCTATCTCTCTCAGCTTCTCCTCACTGGAGAGGTTCATCTTTGTGGCCCCTGTATGGATGCACTTCAACAAGTCTGTCTTTTCTGTTCTGAAGGCTTCAGAGCTGAACACAGCACTGGAGGTGGGCTCTGATGAGGGCAGAGTGGACTGGTAGAATCATCTCCCTTGACCTGCTGGCCACTCTGCTTTTGATATCACCCAGGATGTGGCTGGCTTTCAGAGATGTGAGTGTACATTGCTGGATCATGTCCAGACTTTTATCCACCAGTACCCTCAATTCCTTTTCCTCAGGGCTGCTCTCAACAACTTCCTCCCCTAGACTGTATTGAACTGGGGGACATCACTCCGTATTTGAAATAACTTAGCAGCATTGTGCTTATAAGTGCTTCTGCTTCACAGAAGTGAATCCAAAATATCTCTCTGATTTAGTCCAGGAGTTATTGCAAGAGAAGATGCTCTTTAAAGCTTTCTGACTTAATATGAGAGCAATGACAGGATTAGTTTTGCTTCTGTTGATGTGTATAAGCCATGGTCGGCAGTGTTGAAAGGCATATGTGGAGTCAAGAAGCAGCACAGCTGTACTCACTGATGAATGCAAGATGCCTGAGGCAAATAAGGGCTTTGGTGCATGTTCTTTAGGGATACACCAAGGCTGAGGTGTTAGAATGTGCCTGAAGGTGAAACTGAAAGAGGTGGGAAACAGAAGGATGCTGGATATTTGGACTTGAAATAAAATACACAACTGTTACCATTCAGGAGGAAAAATAACATAGTGAGCTATTTTTTAATGGGCTTTAACAGTGAAATGCCTTTCTATATTAAATGAAACATGGTAAGTCTTGATTTATCTGTACAATGATACAGCCACTAAAATGCTACATGTGCCCAGTAAAAAAAGAAGAAAAAATCAAGCCTGCTAATGCCATTATAATTGACACATAAGAGTGCATGATTCTAGCACACAAGAGAAACGTACCAACCAAAAATAAAAACCTGAGACATACATTAGTGGAAATACAGAAATACAAAGTTATGGTCAGTCTACAGAGACAAATAAAATAAAGGTTGAAATTAAAATGCTACATTACAAAAATTCTTTCTTCATCCGATAAGGATTTCAGACATTTGGAGACACCTCATAAAATCTTATTATTTGAGTCTTACACAACCTTACGCCAATAGCTCTTCTCAGTATGAGAAATACATCATATGCAAAATCTCCTGGGGAATCTGGAAAAAAGAAATGGATCAGAAAATTGTTAAAGAGGTGCTTGCTTTTTTCATTTATATTTAGCAGCAAATTCTCATCTCTCTTTGATTTCAAATCTTTCTTATTTAAAAGGCCTGGTTTAGAATAAGTATAACAAAAACACATAAAGGTTGCCTTTCAAGCCTATGAGTTACAATCTTCTTGGCTCAAAATTATTGACCTGAAATGTAACTCCACCTCATGTGTACAAAAATGAAAGTATTCTGTTATTTTTTTTTTTTTATGAATACTGAAATAAATTTACTGAAATTTACACAATCCCCAAAGTGACACTAGCATCACACAGCTCCTTCTCTCCAGGTCTCTCCAAGTCAACCTGTTCCTCTGATATAAAATGTAATTATTTGAAAGGAAGTTCAAGTAAGAATATTCACTCCTGCAATTCCCACTCACCATAATTTTTGATGCCTTCCTTGGCCACAAGTGTTTTTACCTTCCCCTCTAAAAAAAGAAAGACAAATAAATCAAAAAATATGTTAGGCAAATTTAAGATTACATTTGAATTAATGAATTTTCAACCTGATCTTGATGGATGAAAACTCAAACCTGCGACAGCAATGTGCAGTTGCAGCCCAGAGAGGTAACCATACAGCTGTGTCCTGGATGGCACCAAAAGCATAATGGTCAGTAGATTCTCACCCTCTACTCTGTTCTTGTGAGAGTAGAACTCCCCTCCTGGAGTACTGCATCCAGCTCTGCGGTCCTCAACACTAGAAGGATAGTAACCTGTTAGGTAGGTCCAGAGAAGGGCCACAGAAACACTCAGAGAGATTAAACACCTCTCCTGTAAACAAAGGTTGAGAGATGAGGTTATTCAGCTTATAGAAGACAGGCTCAGGGGAGACCTTATTGGTTGTAGAGGGGGTTTAGAGGAAAGATGAAGAAAGAATTGTTGTGTCATGAGTGCTTATAAAAGAGACAGTGAAAGGTTTTTTACCAGAGTCTATAGTGACAGGGCAAGGAGAAATGGTTTAAAACTGAGAGAGGGTAGGTTTAGACAAGTGTTCCAGTTCTAGCTGGGACAGGGTTAATTTTTTTCAGTAGATGGGAGGGAGCACAGCTAGGACACAGAGGTTATTCCATACCACCTCACAGCATTGCTGGGGCAGGGAGAAGGGACTCTCTTCCAGGGAGCCCAGGTTTCGCTTGTCAAGCACAAGACAGAGCAGTTTGGGCACCGCTGGTTCGGAGCCGGAGGGACTGCTCGGAGTGGCGTGGCTGTGGCTGGCTGTTGTCCATTGCCGGGGGTGCCAGGGTGAGCAGCAATGTTTATTTCTTCTTGTACCATCTCTCATTAGTTTTGATGGAGTTACTGTTTGTTTTCTTATCTCATCGTGGTTTCCAGTAAATTGTTCTTGTCTCAACCCTTTTGCGCCTCCAGTGCTCTTTCCAGCCCTTCACTAGGGGGAATGGGAAGAGGAGAGAGGGAGCAAGGAGTGGCAGCATGGTTTGGAGTTTCAGTGGGAGCATCAAATTAGGGGGTACCATTACAAAAAAATTCCACCACAATTAGAAATAAGCAAGAAAATTTTTTATGAGGTTGGTGAGACATTGGAACAGGTTGCACAGAGAAGCTGTGAATGCTCAATCACTGGAAATATTGAAGGCCATGTTGGATGAAGCTTTGAGAAACCTGATCTAGGGATAATTGGTACTGTCTGTAGCAGAGGCGTTGAAATAGATGATCTGTAAGATCCTTTCCAAACCAAATCATTCTATAATTCTATGATATTTAAAGCCACTTGGTCCAGATGGACAAAATTCATTTGGGTTTTTTTCACTCCTCTGACAAAGTGTAAGTCACCCTTTATTTTAGACAGCAGAAAAAATGTAAGTTACCTTACACAAATCCACAGCAAATAAACATTTCAACAAAAACTATATCATAGTAAAAAGGAAGTTTTCTCTGTAGAGTTGCAGGAAATTGACAATGTCAAATAATGTTTAATAAAACTCAGAAATACAAAGTTAAGGTCAGTCTACAGAGGGAAGTAAAAAAAGGATAGAACTAAAACGCTACATGGCAAAAAATTCTTTCTTCATCTCTTACCTCTATTTCCATATTCTTACTGAGGGTCCATAAAGGCCTTTGTAATGCCAATCTAAAATTAATTTTTCTCTGAAATATATGTAAGTTGTATTTGTTAATTAATTAGAGAGTATAAATTGAAGTTGTCCAGAGATCTCAAAATTGAATATAAGCTGTAACATTTTAACAGTAACACTGCTTAACCTTTGGAGTAATTTCGAAAAGCTTGACAAATATTTGTAATCTGGATATTTGAATTATCCATTAGAAGTGTGTTTTAAGATTCATGCTCCAGATCTCAGTGGTGCTGGGTTTTGCCATAGGGCAGAAGACTGTGTAAGAAAGCAAGCAAGCAAGCAAAGCCTTAAAAAAAAAGCCCGCATTATTTTATTCCCTGAAAATTCATAAATAAGAAAACATAATTAATATACCAAAGTTAATTTACTTAGAATGGGCATATCTTGATTAACTTTGACCATTCAAAGGAGGATAGATAACATAGCCAATATAGATGAACCTGAGACACTAAAACTTAGATCATCTTAAAAAATAGAAAAATAGAAACAATAAATAATTATAATAATAATAGAAATAATAAATAATTAGAAATCATTAGAAATTACATTATAAATATAAGCAAACTTAAAAAGAACTTTTGCTTGCACATGTCATGCTGAAAACAGTGATGACAATGTACCAATATTTTAATAATTGCTGAACAGTGCTTGAACAGCATCAAGGTAATTTCTGCTTCTCACTTCACCCCATAAACAAGGAGGCTGATAAGACTACCTGCATTTTCATTCAGAAAAAAATGGACCAGAAAAATTAAAATCAAACAAAACCGACCAAACAAAAAAACCCAACTGAATTACCCACAGATTCCAGAGCCTGGTTCCTCTTTCAAGATGAATATTCTGATCACTGGATAGCAAAACCAATTTCTTGCTTGCCTAGTTTTCCTCTGGCTTAAGCCGGTAAGTCTTCTACTCTGCTCTCTCCCAGTCTGTCCTTCTTTTCAGTTTTGCATGGTCTTTTGAGTAGGGCATTCCAGGTTTGAATCACCTGACACTTCAGAAGAAAGCTTAAGCAAGACCTAGTGGGATTCTATATACTTTATATAAACATAATTTAGATAAAATAGTGGTTTACCTAAGGAAATAAAATAAACAGTAGCAGAAGCTAGAGGACACCAGGCACGTCTTAAACATCCTTCTGCCTCATCTGGCAATCTTACCATACCTTAGTTGGGAAGCTGACACCCAGCTTTTGACTCTGAAACACTTCCTTTATGCATGCAGATGTCAAAAGAAATTTCTCTCTGGAAGGAGAATAGTGAATATGAGCTAGATTTTCTCATCACTTTCTGCTCTAACAGAGTCAGTTTCTTCAAGTCCCATTTTAACTAACACAGCAGGCATTCTGAATCTCATCATGTGTTTTCTAAGAATATACTGCATGATATTATGTGAAAACAAATTCCAATTAACTTTCATTTACTTCATTTATAGGACAATTATGGTTCTGTGATTTGGTATTTGTTTTAATATTTTGGCCCTTGGGGAAAAATTAAAGTGTTTAAATTAAGGGAAAGAGGAATACAAACTTCACAAATTCATAATGATATATTGCAGTAGCTAACTGAAGACATGATTAATTTATTAATTTAGCAACTATTCCAAGGCATTGAGACATCCCTGAGCGATCTGTGTGCTGGAACACTACAATGCCATCGATGACTAATTTCACTTACAAACACTCAGATTATAATTGAAGTAGGTGGCTTGGAGCACAGTCACCCAAAGAACTCAGCCAAAGAATTATTTTCTTTAATGCAAGCTGAATTAAATTCTTGACTGTAAATATTACAGGAAAGTATCTCCACTGCTGAATTATGGTTTTCACTGAGTATGCTCTGAGGCTTGAGTAGTTAAAAAAAAAAAAAAAAAAGTCTTAAGCAGTGAAGTGAAATGTGTATGTGTAATGTGTATGTGAAATCAGTATGTGAAATCTCTGCACTTCTAGAGCTCCTATGCCAAGAAGCTCTGTTAATTACTCTACTTTCCACTCTCCTTAAGATGCTAGAAGAGCAGGCCCCTCAGTGGAAAAAATTACAATAGCCTGTAGAGCACACTGTAGTATATCAGGTGTTAACAAGATAGAATTGTATTGGGAAGCAGCCTTATTCCCATTTCTATCGTGTTCATAAACATTGCAAAAATTTTGAGCTGTGGAGCAAGTATTTTGCACCAGCCAACCATGTATTGATCTGAAAACCTTACTGAAAATTCTGGATTGGAGGGCAGAAAACATATTCAAAAAATTAAGTGCCATATTGTAATGGTTTTGGTTTTGTAGTGGATTTGGTTAGCTTCAGGGCAAAACTATCACACATATATGACAAATGTACTCGCTGCAGTGTGCCATAAATTCTATGTGAATTCTATTATTTTTATCTAACAGTTTTTCAGAGAAATCAATTCTGAGCTGCTCCTTAAACAGCTCCTGAGAGTGGCAACCTCGGCATGAAGAGAAGTTGGCTATCACGGAAACTCAGCTCACTCAGGAGTGCTCTTACTACCTAATTGCTGATCTACACTTACATTAAAACCAGCATGGCCAGCTAATAACCATCATTATGCCACCTGTCTTTGGGGCGACATGATTAAACTCAGGTTTTATTTTTCTCTGCAGCAGGTTGATCAAATCAGGTTAATTTTTTAGCTGGTGCTGAAAACCAGAACCAAGCAGTGCAGGTAATTTTACAGGTACTGAGCTGTGTAGATACGCAAAGAGCAGAACTGTGAGGAGTATTACTTTATAATTAAAAAACAAAAAAATGTAGCTAAGGTGTTTGATTTTTTATTCACTGAACAAGAAGGCACCAAGCAGAGCTATGGCAGCATAAATGGAGAATATTTCCTTTTAAAAATAATGAACTTTTAAACTGTTCCTTTCCTGCTCAACTCCATGGCCTTGGTCTGAGTGATCAGTGTTAAAGTTAGCACATATATAGATAGAACAATAACACAATAGACAAGAATCAGGTTTAAAATCTTTGTCAATATATCAGTTTCATGTGATAGGACCTGAAATTTCAGCTCTTGCACTGTGAAAACACAGAAAATAACTGCAAAGACTATGGTTATTTCTAATTTTCTGTCTTGCACCATCATTCCTAGCTGCAGGCTAATTGCAGTGAGAAGCCCTTGTGGAGCCACACTGTGGAGAGAGCTGTGCTATCAACCCCAGCCTAACTTCCATAAGAACTCTGAATTCCTACATACCCCTACTTTTCACTCAGTATCTTCCTGTCTTCATACAAAAGAAACTTCAATTGAAGATACTACTGGTCTCTGTTCTTGTGTTTCATTCCAGGTCTAGTTGGCTTTCTATTCAAATTGTCCAATCATAGCACTGGAGGGACACTTTTTCAATTTCAGTTGGACTAATCTGTCTTCCTTAAGCTTTTGTGTAACAGCCTATAGAAAGAGATTATTTTTTCTTAAATTATACCTGCAAAGATATCGTTTTTATGTGCTGCAGCACAGATATTTACACATGACAGCAGTGTAAATGTCACTATTCTGTAAATAGTGACATATCATTAGCTTTACTTTAAAATTTTAAGAATTAATCAGAACACTATATCCTTATTACCTAAAAACACAGTAACAAATATTCCATAACTCTGTTTCTAAAAAAACATGATACAAAAATTTTCCACATAATATTCTTATTATCCGAAATGTCATTAAAATCAATGTTTCAAGAATCCTATTGATTCAATGGCACTTTGCTACTTAACAGAAACATGAAAAGTTAATACTTCGCCTAATTATATTTATTAAATAGAGGAAAGAAAATATTTTAACAAAGCCCAACAGGATGTGCCTATTGTCTTCCATTAAACAATGTCAAGGAATGTTGCCAGACAGTGAACTTGGCTCTGTACTCTTAAACTGCTGGAATGATCCTTGACCCACTTTGACCCAGCTCAAATATCAAACTTGCAAAGAAAGATCTCAGGCAAGGTATGATAGTCAGTGTGAATGAGGGAGAGTTCTCACTGGGTACATTGTAGAAATTTGTATTAGAAAATTAAATATCACATACACAGCTTGCACTTGGCCTCAGTGCAAAAAAACAGTTCCAGATACACAGAGAGTGTAATTCCAGGATTAATTTAACATAGTTGGTGTTTTCCCTAACAAAAAATTCAAGTAATTTTCCTAGTGAAATTCTATGTGGCTCTTCTATAGGTCCTTAACTGGCAAGTCTTACTTTTTATTTGCTCTGTCTACTATACCTTTACTTCTTCAGACTTTGAATGAGCACTGGGAAGCCAGTGCAGGCTACATTTTTAGTAGCTTGCAGGAGAGCCTGCAGAATGGCTCTCCCTGAGTTTAGGGGAATGAAACTTTAAGGAATTAAGAGGAGAGAAAGAGGAATGAGCTTATAATTTCCCTCTCCTAAAGACACATAAGTCAAAGGCTCTGCAAAATCGCATCGTCCCCTTTCTTTATTGGATATAATATGGAACACTGAGGAAGTAAGCCAAGAAGAATCAACTGAAAAGTTTCTTACTTATATATTTCAAATTAAAATGGCAAATAAATCTTTTATATATATATGTGTGTGTGTGTGTGTGTGCATATATATATACATATATGTGTATATATATACGTATATATATACACATATGATATTACTTTAAAACACTACATAATTTTTGAAAGTCTGGGTTGGGTTTTTTTCCTTTTATCAGTAGTTTTTATCTTTTTATTTAGCTATTTTTAGGGTGAGGAAAAAATAATCCCCCAATTAAATTAAGTCCCTTAGATAATAGATCGCTACCAACACAGGACTCCAAGCCTATCACTAAAGCAGCATTAGTACAATTAGAAAATTAATATCCATGTCAATAAAGACTCTAAAAGGTTAATAATTTTACCATATCACAGAGAGAAGTGTCCTACTTAAAAGACACTAGGATGTTTTTTTTCTTTTGCCAGTTTTAAACATCAATTAACCGTAGGGGACAATCAGATCCTAGCTTTGCCTATATTGTTTTGTTTCCATTACATTTTTAAGTTAGGCTATTTTTTTTTTTTTCAAGCATTTTCTTGTACAGAGAAGAACTTTATTCAGATCTCTATGAAGGCCCCTGTTGAGAAGCTGAGTTTTGAAATGTAGCAAAAAGCCTAAAATCACCCTCAACAGACTCTAAATTGGACATGGTTGAGAGCTGTGGGAGAAAAGACCTAATAGAAAGATCCTAGAGGATAATGAAACATTTTTACCTGAATCAGCTTTCATAGCTGGTTTCATTGCCTGTAATATTTTCTGGTTTTATAGTTTAGTCTTTATGTGTTATTTACTGAAACGTTCTGTATGGTACATACATAATATTTTGCTGTCATTACACTTCACCATAAAGAATCTAGATTTAAGTCTGCTGGCATTTCAGGGTGGAATGTCTATAGAAAATTGGCTTTATCTCCTTACAACCTGGATGTCACAGAGAAGATGAAATTTTTTTGAAACATTCATTAAAATTAAATTCTTTGGTACTGTTTTCTGATTTTGATGAGAAATAAAATGTTCATTCCAATTTATGGCTTGGTCAACAAAGACACATTAGTGCTTAAATTCTTCCAACACCAATGTGGGTGAGACTTCTACATGGTTTTGTGGGGAAGGGTTTCAGTTTTCTGGATAGGGCATAAAGAATCTTAAGAGACAAGTAATAAGTTTTCCCAGGATCCCATATTGATGCACTATCTCGTCTCGAACATTAACCAGAACAAGATACCTCACGAGGATAAAAAAGATAACTACAAGCCAAGTCCTTGGGTGCCCAAACCACATAGTATTGATCATGGCATACAGAAATATGGAGTCCATGTAGCATCCCAAATAAAATGTGTTAAGCTTCAGACATTTGAGTGGAAGTATTGTCTCAAGGACCAAAAACAAGTGTGGGAAGGACAAAATATGTCTGTGTCTGGACTGAAATCTGTCACTGGGGTGCTTTACCATCACACATCCTGGCTGGTGCAAGGGAGAAGGCAGGTAACACGTCAGGGGCAGAGACATTTTTTGCCTTACACATTCCATTTAGATCACACCCTTTTCTGTCCTGGTCACACGCCTCAATCCAGGACACTGGAGTGTAACCTCCTCTTTAAAAGTACAGGAATCTGCTCTAACTTGTGGGCTGCCATCAGCACCGAAAAGCTTTCTTGCTTGGAATGCAGCAGTCAGCAGCTCAGGAGCTGACTGAGTGTCCCTTGAAGTGAGAGTAACTCCACTGGTGTCATTGAGTTTGGGATCAATAGCACTTACCGGAAGTGTTGAGTGAGTAAAATCTGTACGCTGCTTGTGTGCATGAATTGCATGTTAACATTTACACTGCAGTGAACAGAAAGGATGATTAAAGGGAGGTTCAGATTATATGTTTCTGAAGGTTTCCTTATATTTCTACACACTGAATCCTTTAAAGCTATATACCTGGCTCCACAATTTCACAAAAACTATACTCTTGTAACCAAAAAGAAAATAAAGAATAAGAATTATGAAATTTTTAAAAAATATTTTGCTCTTATAATTTTGTTTTTATTATTGTGGAGCAAGGTGGCTTTGTAATGAAGAATACTTGTAAATTGAGAAGACTCATACAGCTTATCTACAGGTTACTGCTTCACTAATCAAATCATTTCATTTAAAAATATCCATTTTCTCCAGTACTCACTGTCGATGCAGGCAGGTCAGTGACTTACCTCTGTGCTATTGAATTTCATCATAATGCTTCATTTACCTTCAACAACCCACACACATACACAGAACACCAGCTTATACACATTTTGCAGCACCACCCTTTGTTCACCAAGATTTTATCCAAGAAGCAAACTAACCCTACAAACTTTAATTTATCATTTTGTTATGGTGCCTGGTGAGATAGAGTCCTTTGAGCACGTAACAATAGATGAGGGTAATGATCTGAGGAGTTGGATATTGTGAGGAAGAATCAAAAGCCATGAGTGGGAAATAAAAATGTGTCAATATTTTGTTATTTAGAAGCATTCTTTCTCACATACTTCACACAATTCCCTCAAACTGAGTTAAAGTTTTAATAAACTTAATACCACCATATATTCACTTTAATTGGAATTTTTCTAGAGGCACATTTCTGCTCAGTTTTTTAGAAGCCTAAACCTTCTGTCCTTATTAACAGCAGTGAGGGGTAGAATTCTGACCCAGACAGAGTGATTGGAAGTCAGAAGGGCCGAATTTCATGTGTCTAGATTTGTGCTGATAATGCCACAAAAAAGGCAACAATTTATATGGAGTAGGCATGACTAACCATGAAAAAAATATAATACACTACAAAGTTTTCATAAATACCAGCTTGTGCATTTCCTGTAATTCTGTTGGTAGATTATATGTAAACAATGCTCAAATTTTGCTTAAAAATTGCAAAAAGTCACAGATGTATGAAGTTATAGAACAACTTAACCCTACAGTATTGTCCACAAAATCAAATAAATTTTATTTCGCCATCCTGTTTATGTGAATCATCTGCCTTCCATTTAGAAATATTTGTTGATGGTGTAGCAGTCCTTATAAAAATTTATTTCCTTACTTTACTCCTGGTACATTTGTTGCCACATTAGGCACCACTATTTACTTCCATTTACAGAGCATCTCTTTGTATAAAAGTACTGGTCAAATCACTAGATTGGCAAATCATAAGAGCGTGTCCTTTTAACTTGCACCTTTTTTTTAGTCATGGAGATTACAGAAGTGGCATCTCTAGGAAGCAGCCAGGGACTGTCCAGTGTCATACACACCAAGTTCCAGCTGCCTCCTCAATGGCAACCTGTCCATCACAGCTGTACCTATCAGCAAAGCCATGGGGCATCCAGGAAAACATATTTATGAAATGGTAGAATACCCTATGGTGGAAGGAGGAAAGAAAAATTGAAATGAGAAGCAGCAGAGAGAACACTAAAGTTAGTGGAAAAAGGTGCTCCATGGTAAAGAAGGCACACCCTGAAGTATAAGCACCTCTTGCAGCTTGGGTATAAGCTGATGCTGCCTAAAGACTTTTTTTTTATTTTGGGTTTTTTTATATATTTTTCATATATTTGTAGCTTTGGTGATTTTTAATATGTACTTTTCCTGCCCTATCTCAAAATAAGCTAATGTTTACTAATATATTTTTAATGTTCTGTTTGGTCTTATTAGAAGAAAAATTATGACAAGAACATTTTGTTTTCCACAGAATTTAAGAGACATAACAAGAAATGGGCCAAAGAAGCCCCTGGACCAACTCCAAGGGGCTGACTCAAGGGTGGGTTGCTGCGGCAACTGATCTTCTATTGGATGTACCTGTTTGGTATACTAATTAATTAACCTAATCAAAATGTAGAAATTCTTTATCTTGTATGTGCAGAGCCATATTTGTGCACCTGAAACTTTCATTAAAGAGTTGCTTTTTATATTATTGCTCTTAATACCATTTGGAAAGTGTTGTGGTTTTATTCCAGGAAACACTGACACTAGCAAATACTTCCCAGCAAGGACTGTGGCCCATGGAGGACCCATGCCAGACCATAGGTAAAGTATAAGAAGGAAGAAGCAGCAGAGAGAAACTGCTGGTCCTGACCTTCTGCACCACTGCTGTCTCTCTGAAGGGGCAGGAGAGGTGCCCAGACAGGTGCAGTGAACTGGATAGCTATTGGGAAGGGGAGAAGAGGGAAGTCTGAAGTAAAATTGAGGTCAGGAAAAGAGGAACAAAAGGTGTCTCTCCTTAAGAGTTTTATTTTTTTTCCCTCTTTATTTAGTCTGTTTATTTCTCAGTAACCAAACTAGTAAGTAAATATTTATCCTACCCTGTTGAATCAAGTTAAATTTCCCAAGTCAAACCTGGTTTACCCATGAGAATACAGAATCATAAGATGTTAAGGGGTTGCAATGGACTTTAAAGACCATCTAGTCCCAACACTCCCTGCCCTAGACAGGAACACCTCCCACTGGATTCAGTTGCTCAAGGCCTTGTCCAACCTGGCTTTGAGCAGTGACAGGACTGGGGCATTCACAGCCTCTCTGAGCAACATGTTCCACAGCCTAATCACCCTCAAAGTGCAGACTTTCTTCCTAATAGCTAACCCAAATTTCCCCTCTTTCAATTGGTACCCAATGCTCCTTGTCTGTCACTACAGCTCTGAACACAGAGTCCCTCTCCAGCTCTCCTGCAGGCCCCCTCCAGATTCTGGAAGGTGCTGTGACGTTCCCACACAACCTTTTCTGCTCCAGGTTGAACAGACCCAACTTTCTCAGCCTGTCTAAATAGGGGAGGTGCTCCAGTGTTCCAAGCAGCTTCGTGGCCCTCCTCTGGACTTGCTCCAAGAGTTCCATGTCCTTCTTGTGCTGGGGACACCAGAATTGTACGCAGTACTCCAGTTGCAGTCTCACAACAGAGTCTATTGCTAAGTAAGTGATTTAATTTCTTTTATCTTGGCCCATGAGTTTTCTCAGCCTCATTTCTCCTATTCTCCCCACCTCCTGTTGGTGGGTGGGTGCTCGGTCTCCAACTGGGATTAACCCACTGCAGTTTCCAGTGAGAAAGCATTTTATTTCATCCTCTCTTTGTCCTACTGGTACACATAAATATATCAGTCTCTGAGCTCTTCCTCATACATACTTTTTTCTCTTTCAATGTAGAAAATGTATATGAGACCTTAAGACAAGCACCTGCAGTTAGAGCAGACTTTTGAACAACAGAAAAATATTTTTCCCCTCTACCCCAAACCCCACCTGCCATTTTTCTGAATGCTACTTCATTGCTTAAAGGAAAATTATATAATCTTTCTCTTCATTGGCAAGGAGCTCTTCCAGTGTGCATCTAATGGATTCAGAGGACCTATTAATGAGTTGAAACAGCTATTGGGAGAAGTACCATGTTCCAGGCATCGATCTCATTAAAGTAAATAGGAAATGGGCAGTAAAATACTCTTCAGGTTTTTATATTTGCAGGAGAAGTGTTAAGATACTTCTGGCAGACAGGTTAAAGGACTTAAAATATAAAGTGAACAAACACTATTGCAGTGGGAATGAAGGCTGGGTTTAAGCCAAAGGGGGCTCCAGTGCTGACCTGGGTGGGCTGTGGTTTTAAGCCCAGCCAGTAACCAAGTACAATGCAGCCACGCATTCCCACACCACTGGGATGGGAGAGCATAGTAAGGAAAAAAGTGAGGGAACTCATGTATTGAGATAAACACAGTTTAATTGGTACAGCAAAAGACACTCACACATGCAAAACAAGACAAGGAATTCATTTCTATTAGCAGGCAGGTGTTCAGCCATCTCAAAAAACCACAGATTCACTGACTCCAACACAGCTCCACCACATGTGATGCTTACTTTGAAATACAAACCCCGTCATTCCAAATGTTACCTCCTTCTTACCCGAGTCCTATGTACTGACCATGACTTCATATGGTTTGAAACATCCCTTGTGTCATTTAGCTGTCCCAGTTGTGTTTCCCCCCAATTCCCCATGCACCCCATGACTCCCTGCAAGCATGGCAGTAGAGGAAGCAGAAAAGGCCTTGGCACTGTGCAGGAGCTGCTCAGCAATAATGAAAATACATCTATACTTCAGTTATGCTGTATTGAGCACAAACCCAAAAAATAGCTCACTACCATGTCATAAGTGACATTTGGATGATAAACTGAGTTTTAAACATAGCCTATTTACTAACAGCCTGTAAGCTCTGAGAGTGTGCTCTAAGACAAATGAAAAAAATATGCACCTTAGGCATATTTCTAATTACACGAACCTCTCCATCAGTCTAAAAAGAAATCCTTAATGCAAGAATCCACTGAAAAAAATAGCAGTGGTGGTTTTCAGTTGTTCTTAAAGGTAATATTTGAATCATTTTGCTCTGAAACTATGTAAAATCATCAGAAATACTAAGCTCATATCCTGCTTTTAGGAAGGAATTAACTTCCCATAGCACAGACTGAACAGATGCATATTTCTTAGAATATGCTGCATCATTCAGCTGTTACTTGTCTCGCTATCACAGGAATCACTCCCTGGTCACTTTGCAAGTAGGACTTTTCTAGACACCATTCTGGAAAAAAATGCTCAAGTATCTACTTGTTATGTGCACTCAAGTCTAGTGTAGCAGTACTTAGCAGTCTGTACTAAGGCATAATGGGTTTAGCCTTTAGGCTTGTTAATTTAATTTGACTTAACAACACATGCAATTCTATACAATTCTTTTAAGTCCATCAAAAGATGCTCGTTTGTAATACCTATCTCCTGGCCAGAGGAGAATATTGTAACATGGCATCAGTCTCATGCCTGTTTAGGGTGTTCCTCCCTGCAGGCACAGTAGAGACACAGACATGAACAAGGACAGCTTTAAATTAGCCAGCAGGAGAGTACTGGTAACACAAGACCCTAAGGTTACTTTACCTGTTTCTCCCTTAGACCTTGAAAATACTTGTTAACTGGGAAACCAGTAGAATGTAACCCATAAAGATCTCCTACCCAATCTGCATTATACACATCTTAACAACATCTTTGCCTCTCTGAAGTGCTATTATTACCACATTCTTGCATAAATTGACTATAGCCACCTATTTCACTAACTCTCTTCTTAGAAATTATTAAAAAACTGGATATTTTTACCTCTCAAAAAACCACTTCTGAATACTATGGACATGAAATGGTAAAGCAATTCTTCCAAAGACATCCACTTAGCCACTTTGTCTAGCTTGCTGTATTGTGTTTCATATAGTAAATTTATATTTTTTTAAATAATGCTAATACAAGAATAAAATGCTTTTCAAATGTATGCCTGGCTGTGTTTTGAGGTAGATTAGATGTGAATTGAATATATGTCACAAAACCAATATCGGTGGGTTTACTAAGTGGTTACCCAAGACTCATAACACCAACCCCAGCAGACAGAATTCTCATTATCAATCAGTTGCTAACGCACATGCAGGGAGGACAACATTTCATCCTGCATAATTTATTATTTAGCTCGTTCATTTAGATTACAAACCTGTAAGGGTAAGGCTGTCTGCCTCTTTATATATTATGGTGGAGTGGGATTTTTCTTGGGACAGAGGTGTCTAAACAGATTGGAGCATTTAGCAATCTTCAGTAGCAAGAACAAATGGTGGATTCTGCACCTAGGATGGAATAGCGTCAGGCACGAGTATAAATTGTGAGAGGAGTGGCTGGAGAGCTGCCCTGCAGAAAGGAATCTGGGGGTGCTGGATCTGGACAGCGTGTCAGTGAGAGCCAGCAGTGTGCCCTGGCAGCCCAGAGGGCAAACTGCACTGGGGTGCATCAAACACAGCATGACCAGCTGGGCTGAAGAGGGGATTATCTCTCTGTATTTAGAGTTGGTGCAGCCTCACCTTGACCGGTGTTGTGCAGTTCTGGGCCCCACAATTTAAGCTGGATGTGAAAGTCCTTGAATGCATCCACGGGAGGATAACAAAGCCAGGAAGTGTGCTGGAAGAAATGTCTTGTGAGGAGCAGCTGAGGACTTTGAGCTCATTTAATTTGCAGCAAAGGAGACTAAGGATCATGAAGAGTGAAGTGCTAAGCATTTCTCCCTAGTATCCAATGCAGTGGATATATGCTCCAGGATGAGTGTGAATGGTTCAAAGATAAACCATTCTGAACCTCAGGGGAGGTTCACATGACATTAGGAAAGATTTCTTTACCAAGAGGGAGGTCAAACACTCAAACAGATTTCCCATAAAGATGATTAAATCCCTGAACCTGTCAGTGTTTAAGAAGCATTTGGACAGTGCCCTTAATAACATTCTTTTTTCATAGATTTTGGTCAGCCATGAAGTGGTCAGGCAGCTGATGATCACTGCAGGTCCCTGCCAACTGAACTATTCTATTCTATTCTATTCTATTCTATTCTATTCTATTCTATTCTATTCTATTCTATTCTATTCTATTCTATTCTATTCTATTCTATTCTAGTCTAGTCTATTCTATTCTTTTCATCTAAAATATAAGCAACTATTCTAAGCTCATCACCTTCATCTAATGTCAGGGTTCAGTTTGAAGACTGGTAGAGGGAATCAGCCTCTGAATATTGGCTCATAGGTTTGGGGAATAACTATAGCTAGCCTTAGACTGGATGGCAAACGTGAGGAGAGAAGAATGTAATCATCAGTAATCAGGTTGGCTAAAGATTCTCAATTCCTATGTAATAATAATGGCTATTATAATTTCTAATTTAGGATCATGGTATCATATAAGGCAATTCAGCTTCCATAAGGGTGTTTATTTCCAAATTTCTTATTATTATCTTGGGGCTTTCTTTGGTTTTTGTCTATGTTTTTACTTCTCTAATCTATCCGAATATTTCTGCTCTCTGTTGGCTTTTTCTCTCCTTCTGTCTTATGTTGTGAAGCAAGCTGAATGATTTCTCATAAAAAGAACTGCCTTGCACAGTAATTACCATTACTTTATAACCTTTGCCAGCTTCACATTTCAGTCTCAACAGGTAATTAGATCCAAGTAGCTCAGCAAACTTTGACTTTTATATATGAGTTACTTTTTCTGACAGGAGAAATTCAGCAATTATTACTTGTAGTTCCCTTCTCTGTTTTAACATGAAAATACAGAAAATGTTTGAGAACTTTGAAACAGGAAATTCAACTGTGCCTGTGTTCATCTGCTCCACAGAAATCAAATCTGTGGAGTTATGCCAGCTCAGACATCTGTCTCTGATTACAATAAAAAAAGAAAGAACAGTGTTGGATATAATTTTTAATATAAACCATTTGTAGTTTCTTCCTGTTGCACTCTTGTGTTTATGTAATATGCTACTTAGAATCATTACGGAAGTTCTAGTTGTTGACCTGTAAATAATGTATAATAGGATTAATTATCTATGTGTCTCTGCAGTGAACCTGTAATTTCACAGAAGATCGGGGAAAAAAATTAAGGGGTTTGGAAGGGTTAGTTTTTGGATTGTTAAGTGTGCTGTTTAGGGGGATTGTTATTGTTGGGTTTTTTGCCTGGGGTTTTGTTGCCTGGAGTTTTCTTTTCATTTCATAGCAATTTGTGATTTGAATGTGTGCTCCCCAACCCCAATAGAGCAGCTTTGACAGTGTCATTTTATCTGTTCTGATCTTTCTGATCTTTCTCTGCTTTGTATTCCTCCCTAACAATTTCAGATGAGCTACCCAGAAAGGTATGTGAGGATCATGAGAAATACTGGCAATTTATGTTAGACAGAAGAATCATTCCCACTTATCTCTCATTAAGCTTTGATCCTGCAAATCAGATGCATGGGCTGCCCATGACATCTGCCCAGCCATAACCCATTACGGGATCAGAATGAAAATACAGACTGAGAAAGACTGGCTGAGACCTGTCAGTGAGTAAAAGAACTCCAGCATTTTTCACAGAAAGCAGATGAAATATATTCTGCTTGATAAAATCAGAGAGCTGACCATTCATTTAGACATTTAATAGGATGGAAAATGAGGCCCATGTAATTTTTTATTACAGGCCTAGAAGAAAAACACTGTAATTACCTACTCTGGAAAATGAATTTCATTGTAAGGAGAAATAATTTCATTATTTTTGAGACCTTCTGTGACTATCTCTATATTAAAATATAAACCATTATGTATTATAAATGTCAAATTCCACAACACACCAGTTTACTAAATGCAGAACTTAGATTTGTTGAAGTTAATTAAATCTAAGAAATCTAAAAATGTTCATGGAAGAGAGCCTGAGGTCTGACATCTTTCTCTGAAAATGTACAAAAACCATATTTTATTGCCTGTTGAATGCATTTTCAAATTATATCTATTTTTTATAGTATGATAAAGAATGCACGTCTTTCAAGTAGCATTACAGAAAGGAGAAAACCATTTGTTTTTACTTATGTCTTGTAATTGCATAATGTCTAGAAATTAAGTCACATTGCAAAATATCTTATGTAGTGCTACATAAAACAAAAGAATGTAGATTGGAAGCTTCTAGATAATTGAAAAGCAAGTGAATTAGTAAGAGATGACAGCAGAGTTTTCAACATGTCAGGCACAACCTGTCACATCAGGGAATAAATATCCGAGGTTTTAGGCCTCCCCCACTCAAATCTGTCTTCAAATCTGATGTCAAAGTGGTTTTATGGTGCTATTCTGCTTGCTAAAGGGTTTATTGCCATTAACAGGTCAAGATTCTCTCCTTCCCATTAATAGTGATCACACTTACAGACCAGTTGCATTGGGTTTATTTTCATGTCTAACAAAAACAAGATAGAAAAGCCCACAAGAAATTAATAACTTGTTTTCAAGGAGAGTGCTTGAGCAATAAAATCTTATTCCCTTTTAACAGGCCTAGAAATTTACAGAATAAGGAGGATGTTGTTTGAACGATCCTTAAGGAGCACATAGTACTCCTATGGACTTACACTTGTTTGGTGAGAATCTTGTTCAACACAGAAGTGTGAAATACAGAACTTCTGATCAGGGCATGATGATACTAAAAAATAGTACATGAGAAGAAAACAATATTGGCTTGCATTTTAGCTAATCTTGGGAGAAGAATAAAGAAGTGGAAGTTATATTTGCAAAAAAATAAAAAAGTAAAAAAACCCCACATTTTCTGAAAATAAGAGATACAGAGAGGAAGAGATGCATAGTGGATCCTTATCAGATGAAAATGAGGAATAAAGATTTGAATAGGCTACATACTATGGATGACATTTCAGATAGTATCAATAACAATGGCAATGTTAATTACAAAATGAGTTAATAAAATTATTATTTACCTATTAGATTAGAAGTCAACAAATAATACAGTCACTTTTTAACACACAAAAAATTAATTTAACAAGAAGATAGGTAGAGTTTGGAACTCACCAAACCCTTCTCAGGATTCTGCATGCCATAGTGCTTAGGAATGAATCATGAATAACACTTGAACTGTACCTTCATATCCAAATGACTTTTATTTCCCTAAAGTTTGCCTCTTCTGACTTTAGGTTCAGGGCACCAAAGTCTATTATTTATGGAGTTTTGAACCAGAAAAGGGTTTTGAGGGTGAGGCTGTAATGGTCAATGGTCAATTACACAGAGTGGTTGTGTAATGTCTCCTTTTTAAACACTATTAAGGAGACATAATTAGCCACTCATTGCTGCATATTATTAATGAATGACTGTGAGGTAAAAATTACTGAAAGATCCTCTTTATGCATTAATAGTGTGGAAAAAATGTTCAAAGTAGAAATGGAACCATGTGCTCTTCATCTAAAACACATCTAACTGTGTCCTGGTTTGAATTAGTAAGATGACAACCATCTGCTCAGGGCAAGTGACTATTCTCCTCCTCTCAGCTCTGGCTCCACTTCTGGAGGGTTGTATCCATCTTAGGTCACTCCACTACAAGAGAGACTTTGACATTGCAGGTGAGTTCAGTGAGGAAGATGAAGTGAGATTTGGACCTGTTTAGCCTAGTGAAGAAGAAAGGCAGAAGAGACCAGTCCTGCAACTACCTCATGGAAGAATGAAGTAAAGATGGAGGTGGACTCTTTAAGAGATGCACAACAAGGTGAGAGATCCATCTTTCAGTATGAGAAACTCCATCAGAAAACTATTCTCACTATCAGGGTAGTCCAAAATAAGAATAGGCCAACCTTGGAGATAAACAAAATTCAACTGAACAAGGCCATGAGAAAGATACAAACAATTTGGAACAAGATAGAAAAAATTTGGAACAGCCCTGAGTGGGGATTTGGACAGGAAAACTTCTGAAGGCCAGTTCTGATCTAAATTATGTCTGTGTGATGTTTCTGTGCAAGAGAAATCAGGTCTTGCACCTTTCAACCTGAAGTATTAATGAAACTAGGTAGAATATTTTAAGTACTAATGCCAATCTTTTGCAAACACTAGGAATTTAGAACTGAGAGAATAAAAACAGTAACAACATTCGTTTAAGAATCATGTAATGGGATGAGAACCGGAGCAATTCAAGAAAATATGCAGGAAGGTATCAGAAAACATGTAAATGTCATGAATTTGAAAATAAGTTGAAGAAAAATCAGTCATATAAAACAGACAATCTGGACTTATTCAAAACTTTATGAATAAGTCTGACTTTTTTTCCTTGCACCAAAATAACTGCACATTAGATAAAAGGAAAAGATATAGATCTAATAAATTTAGAACTTTGTTAACTGCTGTGCAATAATCTCATCAGAAAACTAAGAAATTTGAATTAGATGTAGTAGATGTACATCTGAGAACTACAATCAAAGACATCTTTTTAATTATTCATCCTCACACTGTGAATTAACTGAACATGGCATCCCGTAGAGGTCTGCCTTTGTCCCATTAGTATTTTCATTAATGATTTGCATTATGAAAGAGCAGGAGGGTTGTTAATTCTGCAGGGGCAGAGTGCAAGAAATCCAGAGAATATGATCAAAATTATCTTAATAAGCTGAAGAGCTGGATTGAACTCAGACAAAACTCAGTAAAGGCAAATGTCAGTCACAGTTGAAGGGTGCACAAAAAAGGACAAAAAAAGAGGGAAATGAATGGATAGGCAGCAGTGTACAATGTTCAGGGGATTCTATTGGATCACAAACTAAATGTAGTAGCATGTGCACTTTCTTTCTAAAAGTATAGCTTTCACTCTGGAAAGACTTCTTCTGGTTTATTCTTCTGTTATTTAGCATTGTTGAGGCCTTGGCTGAAGTAACAAAGTGTACAGAACAAGTGTTACAAATGATAATAGTGAGCTGCAAGGAATCCACAGGAAACAGGAAAGTGCTAAAATATTAGAAAGCATGACCTGCCTGCCTGCAAAGAAAGATTAAAGCTTCTGGTTTCCTTTAGTCTTAGAAAAGAGGCAGTTGAGTGTAGATATGAGAAGCAGTAGACCATGTAAAATGCCAGTGGAAAGAGGATGATAATTTTTTCTCTACTGACAAAGCTGAAAAAACAATGAGTTGTTAATCTACTCTCCAGAAAATGTAGGTTGGATATTAAGCAAAAATGTCAAAATGAAATTCAGAGACAGACTGCAAAAACTTTATGAATTTTTTTTCTCTTTTGGATTTAAAAATGAACTGGATCTCTTGGAATTTAACTATGAAAATTTGATCCTGCCTGCATATGGAGGCTAAAGTAGACTGGCAGTGGTGCCCCTAAAGCCTGAGACCTGGACAGGGCTTGTGACTTCAGCACATCCAGTCCCCATCTGCACATTGAACAGGGGTTGATGGTGCTTGTACAGAGCCCAACAAATGGTCACAGGAGTTTCATTTGGTTGTCGACAAAGAAAAGTGTTCTTCACTCCACCAAGGTTTCTTTACTGTGCTACTTGTTTCAATTTCTAAATTCTGTGTCTGAGAAGAAGTATAAAAAAATAGCCTCACTTTTTTTTTTTTCCTCCTTAATATTCCAATGAATTCAAACCTCTGTTTTGCAGGGCAAAACTCAGGGGAGCACAGAAATAATTTTGGAATGAATTACAAATATTACGTGGTTAGAAAATGAATCAAGAATATTTTTAATAGGAAGAAATTAGACCAGTAGGAAAACTGACTCAAAATTAGCCTGGCAATTACTCTGATCAGTAGACAAGCCATTGAAGAATGGATTAATTACTCCAGCAGAAAATTAATTAAGTTACACAATGAGTCAGATAGGAATAATTTCTGAATTAATTGAGTATTCAGTCCTGTGACTTGTGTAACAGAGAGCAAGGGTGATAGGCTGAGAACACAATATACAGTTACCAATATAGAAAGTTATCAGATTATAAAAGGAAAAGGGATTTATTTCTAGTAAGACTAGAAGCCACAGAGATGAAAATCAAGGAAGAACTGGTTTTTTATTACACTGTCAAATTAAAAAAAAAAAAAAAAAAACAGAACAATGAAACACAAATCCTCCAATATTTGGGGAAACTAAAATAATTTGCTGTTAATAAATTTCCATTATTAAACCACATAAAAATATTTAGTCAGAATTTTAAAAGCTAAGACATTCTGAATTTAAAAAGTGTTGTTTTCCTCACTAAAAGAGATACTTTCAAAAGGAAAACCAAGAGGAACTAAAGACTGTGCAGTGCTTATAGCACTCTCTTATGGTATCAAATCTCCTCTATTGTTCAGGGTTTGCTGGATTTTTGTTGTGAAGAGGAGGGAGGCAGATTTGTTTAGTTTGTTTTGTTTTGCTTTCTTGACTTCTTTTTGTTTGTTTGCTTTTTCCCCAAAGACAAGATTTAGGAAATAAAGACTGCAAATCTCAGAATAACACTCTACCTTCAGAAATCCAGAATATTTATGCAAGACATCTGCCAGTCAGACCTTCTGAATCTATTCTAGTAAATTATACAGATGTTTCTTGAGGTCAGAGAAAGAATGGAAAAACAATTCTACAATCTGGTGCTTAGAGGACTCTGTATTTCTGTAGAATGCTGGTCCTAATTCATCATTAAAAATATGCTGCTTTTTGAGTCTAGAGGAGATATTTCACTGATTTGGCAGTTCTTCCTCTTATGGGACATCATTTACTGGACAACCAGTATCAGGATAACCATGCAAATAGTCTGTGGAAACCTTCAGAGAACAATCCAGATGCAGAGCAGGTATGCAGATCTGCCTGCAGCTTCCAGTTACTTCTCTTGCAGGCATAGGCTTGTCTTGTCTGAGCTAAGTCTAAACGCATCACACACATCTGAGGTGCCTTCAGCCTTTCACCTGCCCAGATCACTGCCCCACTGGAGCCTGGTCCTCTGGCATGGGCTGCAGACCAGCCTGGGAAATGGTTCAGCTTCCAGTCAGGAGTCAGGGAAGCTGACTGACAGCAGAAAAAGGAAAGCGGCCTAGAAACAACACAATTATTGCAGTGCCAAAAAAGCCTACATCCAGCCTGGGACGAGGTGATGAAATCAGACAGCTGTGTTCAGTTTGTGATGAAATTGGAGAGCTGTGTTCAGCTCAGACAGCTGGTTTTCAACTCTAGCAAACACTTGCAGAGTGGACAGGGACTTAAACAGCAAGGAGACCAAGCATGTTGCAGACTGTCTATTGTGGCAATTTGGAAGTCCTCTAGCACATATTGTAGTCTTAGCATTAGAAGTATTTTGTTTATTACACAGTATTGTCCTAGCTATTTAAATTTAAAGCTGATGAGAAGTGCCCAGAACTAATAGGAGAACATCACTGGTTTAAGATAGGACCATTTAAAATGTTTGCATTAGACAGAAAAGTTTCTTTAAATAATTATTTTTTTCCTTTAATATATATATATATATCTTTTTTTCCAACAAACATATGTCAATCACTTGTTACTTGGATTGGAAGAGGTCTGGAACTTGAGTCAAATTTCACTTCAAACTTAGCAACTCCTCTGTGACTGAGATGATGCTTCTCCACCAGTTAGACTGGTTTTCCAGAATTCATGCTGAGAATTCAAAAGGCACTCAGTAGTAAGTTTGTTTGTGGTTTGAATTTTACCAACTTAAAACTAATCTGAGTTTCTAAAATTTGAAAAAAATTTATTGCACGGGATAAATCATATTCTTACTCTGTTTAAGGCTTTTGAGTTAAAATTTGTTATACATTTGAAAGATTTAACTTAAAGATTTTGCAAATCTGCAGTTTCAAATTTAGTATTTTAATAAAGCTCACATAAAAATAATTCATTCAAAAATTAAGTTTTGTTTCTAAATTTTCATTCAGTTCAGTTGTTACATCATCTATAAGCACTCCTGGCATGTGTAAGAAGCCTAACTGATTCAATATCATATGGAAAATGTTCTGCTCTTCTGTAGGCATACTTCTTGAGATGTGTGATAAAGGCACAGTGGTAGATTTATGCTCTCCCCGTAACAGGAAAGTATGAAGGTACTCAGTTGTCACAATGGTGGCTACAGAACAGCACCTGTTTAGACCCATTCTCCTCAGATATGACTTTGAACAGTTCCAAAACTTCAACATGCCAGTCAGTGATGGAACTGACATTTCTCATGAAAGGAAGAATCAACAAGATGTTTTCTGCTCGCTGTTGGCAATGATACACTAAGCCCTACTTAGCAAATGCATTCTTTGCTAATCTGAATTGCTGCCTCTGCCCTAAAAAATGAAAATTTTCACTTTTGCGGTTCTAGAGAGAAAGTTATTTTTGCAGTCTCTACTTGCTGTGTTTCAGTGTTGTCTGAAAGTTGACAAAACACTTCAAGTACTCTACAATACTTCCCTGTGAGTGATTTAGTGACTATGATTGTAGTGACAGCTACATTCTTATTCCTACTGCAGAGGCACTCTTGCTATTGTGATTTTTTTTAAATTTCTACCCTCATTTTTCTCAGCATGTTTTATGTAATTGTTTCAATTTTTCTGATTATGGAAATTGATTATACAGACTCAACACAGAGATAACAGCTGTAGATGTTCATTCATATTTTTCTGTGATTGCTTGCTACACAAATACATTGGTATCCAGATCATCTTGCATGAATTATTCATGTCAGTCCCTGATGTACTTTGTTTAGGAACACACAAGTAAACAAAAGCAGAGGGAAACAGTGGAAGTAGATAAAAAGATACTCCTTCATTTCTTTCAGGTTCTGATTTTTCCAGGTGTTTTTCAATGGCTGCTTGCCAATTCCAAACTGATTCACCTCAGTTTTTGCCCCTTGATGCATGAACCATACAACAGTCCATGCAGGGGTCACAAAAAGTACATGCCTTTGTTCTTCAGACCTCCTTAGGCTCAAAACTATCTTATATTTGGTGCAAGAATTTGCTTTAATTTGAGGATTGTTTTCCTCTCCTGGTAGATCAACATAATTAATCTGGGAAAATTTACTTTATGTGTATATATATATATATATATACACATTACTATAGCCTGCCCAGTCATGGTTACAATGAACAGATGTTTTAAAAATATGCATTACGAAACACCATGCTATTGACAAAATTCTGTAACTCAAATGCGGTTCATGTTAATTCTCTTGAAATTTTAAATTCAGTTTAAACACAAATCTTACATATTTTTTGTTTAGTAGGCCAACACTGTAATTTTATTCCTGAAATGAAGCCTGCCACATGGTTTTAAAAGCTCATAGAGTTGATGAAAAACTTTACACATTTAGATCTCCAGTCATATACGAGTTGCTTTGTTTTTCTTCATGTAGAATTACACAAGCAAGATTATGCATTTTAGAGACTTAAAAATTTCAATATTATTGCCTTTTCACCTGTGCTCAATTACTGCAGTTTTTCAAATGTGTACAATACTGATCAAAAACGCTTAAATCCTTTAGCATTATGAAAAACTTTGCAAGCTGCTCTTGCACTAAAAATTACTTTCCAAAATTTTTTGTGTGTCCATGCATTTAAAATCCACTATTTTAAATACTTGCACCAGGGTCTATAGTTCCTACAGGGTCTAAAAGCCACTGAAAATAATTGAAATAATCCTATTCATTTCAGTGACCGCTAGGTTATGCCCACAGTAATTATTATAATATTTTTCCTCTGTTGAATTAAGCTATAAAGCAGCAACCAAAGCTGTTGCTTATAATACATATAGTCAATTGTAATTTAATATGGGCCGTGTTTATAATTTAGAAATAGAATTATACTTGCTAAAATTGCTATTTCAGGCATACCATAAAGATACTTTTTGTATGTTTAAATATTAAAGTTTATGTATGTTTAATACCCACTGAAAAAATTGCTGTTTTCTGTAGTTAGCTTATTTACTATGTTTCAACCTTAGCAAATTCTCTCAAATTTCACTAGAATGAGAAAAAAATTATCAATTCTTATGTGGCTATCAAGATATAGTCCTTCACCAGTTCTACCACTCACAAAAAAATACACAATAATAAAAATTTCAGTTTGTGTTTTCTGGTGCTTATGAGTTTGCCTCCTCAGTGACAGGTGGGAGTTTGGAAAGATGTGACTTCAAGGCAGTACCACGGCATTGCCCAGCATTGCATGGAGCAGCCACATGAAAGCTGGTGAACTTTGCTTTCTCAGATTTACAAGAAAACTGCTGCCAGATTAGAAAACTTCAGCCCAGACAGCTGAACACTTCTAGTTTGTCAGATAAGAGTGCCATGCTCACACAAAGTAACGCAAGACCAACCTCTACTGAGCAGAAAATATCCGTGTCAAACTCGTGTTGAGTGTCAGGAAGGTAGTTGTGTCTGTCAGCTTGCATGGAGCCTGAGTTTGGAGTATCACAAATCCTTATATTAAAAGAAGAACTTCTTTATATCCTTCCAATAGTTTACTGCCTTTCCTATAATGTTGCCCTTTTCCTGATAAGCAGGTTTGTAAGTAAAACACAACTTCTGAAGTTAATATTTTCTAGCATCTTTTAACAAATAACAGTTAAAATGTTTCATTTTGGCAGATAAATAAAAACACTATAAATGTTTTGAGAAATAGGGTTAGTGTGCCTGTCACAAATAATAGGAATTCATCTACCCTTATGATTAATATTTAATGTGAGCAATTTCGACTACTGATTAGCTCTATTAATAATAAATGCAATGTTATTGTGGATGATTAAGGCTATTTCTTTTGATAGGATTCTCAAATCCCTTCTAAAACCTCAGTATTAGTTCTTTATGATATCTATCCGTGCATTAGTTCCAGCAGCCTGTTACAGAAAGCTTTGTAATTACAATTCAACCAACCCTGAAATATTAACAAACAGAAATTGTATTCCAGCTGCTGTATAAGAAACAGTTGCACAAGGATGCTTTAGGCATCTGAATGGGTTTTTTTGTTCCTTTTTAGCTGGCAGGATTGTTTCAAGAAGTTTCCTTTCTATTGCCTACTTTAGTGTATTTCTATTTCAGAGTAGTACAATCTTGGCTAAAATTAATATTCATCAAAGAAAAGCAAAATAAAATTCAATAAGCATCAAAGAAAAGCAAAATAAAATTCAACAAGCAATATATTTAAATATATTAAAATGACAGTGACTTCCTCAAAGTTTCTAGGAGATACTATAATTGTCATTGCAGATTTTCTCCATTAATCAGTGCTGACATAGTTTTGTGTCATCAGGGAAGACAGAAGAGAAGTTATGCCTGGTTCATGACAAAGTTGATAATTACTGCAATCCATTAAATTATCTGATTTAGGTATATAGGAATTAGAGCTTTGCTGATCAAAATTTATTAAGTAGTTGTGGTGGGCTGACGATCGCTGGCAGCTAAGAACCCCACCAAACTGCTTGTTCACTCTCTGCATCAGAGAGAAGGGCAAAACAAGAGAGCTCATGGGTTGAAATAAAGACAGTTTAGCAGGTGAAGGGAGGTTTTGTTCACAAGAAAAGCAAAACTAAGGAATTCATTGACTACTTCCCATCATTAGGCCACATGCTTGCCCAATTCCAAAGAAGAAGGGCTCCAGCATCCATAATTGTTTTTTGGGAAATTAAAGACCTTAATGCTTCATTGTCCCTACTGCATTCTTTCCCTGAGTTTTTATTGCTGAATACAGTACCATATTATGTGGGATATTTCTTTGATCACTGGGGATCTGCTGTCCTGGTTGTGTCCCTTCCCATCTTCTTATTCACCCCCAGCAAGCTCACTGGTGCTGGGAGGAAAGAGAGAAAGCCTTGACACTGCAAGCAGCACAACAGACACAACAATCATGTGCTATTAATGTGATTTTTTCTCACAAATATACCTGTCATACTATCATACAGGCTGCTATGAAGAAAATTAAATCCATCCCAGGAAGACACAGTATACTTATACTTGAAAAGTGAAACATTAACTTCACGTGTGGATGCTCAAAAGTCCAAAATTATTTCTGTAGAATTCCACACCTGTAACACAATCATTCTTTTTGTTCTGAGTTTATAGAAAAAGTGTTTAACCTTGAGTGGGGCTCCCATCTGATGTCGAAGTGCAAATATATGGCATATAATTTTATTTAAATCTCAGCATGTTTGAAATAAAGAAATAATATTTTCATGGTACTAATCAGGAATGAAATGATGCTCTGAATAGCTTTTGACTCTTTACAAAATTGTTTCCCTTCTAAACCCTTGGAGGTTTGTATAGACTCTGAGTTGTTGTCAGTGACCATACAGAACTAGCCCAAATTCAGAGTTTGGTATCAGAAAAAGAGCCAGAGAAATAAATGAACAGTTATTTCAACATAGATGAGGTTGAAGACTTACAGGAAAAGGGAAGAACTAAATAAAGCAGGAAATATACAGAGCTGCTTTTCTTATTCCTACTGCTGGCTCTTGTGTCATGGCTTCTTAGGTCAGATTCTCAGTGTTCGAGGTAAGAGAAAACTTGACATCGTAATTGAAGGTGGGTAACTGATCATTCAAAGGAGTTAAATCTCTATAAAACCAATTTAACCTGAAGGTCCTGAAACTCACATTGTTTGTCAAAGAAAATTGTAGAAATAACAGTGGATTTATTCATGAGTCTAGTGCCAGAACCAGCTTTCTAATGGTTTTCAGCCTCCTGACATCTTAAGCAATTTCATGCTTATTTTACCACCTTCGCTTTAGAATATAAGATTTTCTAACACTCATTCTTCACTGTACTAATGAAATCTAGAATATATATGTCTAAGACATACATTTTCAATTTAATCAAATACATTTTGAAGACATTTACAGTTTTATCAAAAAAAAGTGTCAGAATGGTCTGGCTACTTATCGGTGGAACCTCTAAGATGTTATGTTACGTTTCATTATGAAGTTCAATGGTTCTCAAGAAACATTAAAAGTAAATAAACAACTTAATAACATTGCCTGTTACATATTTCTTTGCAACAACTCAAAATAATTCACATTTATTTTTAAAGAGATGGGTTAAAAATCTAACCTGAAATATTAAAGAAAGCATTGATTACATCTTGGGTTTATGCTCATTTAGGGACTTAATTTCATTGCTGATTTTGATATTTTTCAACAGCTTAATTCTAATGAATGAAGTTCTAGAGACAAAAGAACCAAACAAACTCTATTAAAAAAAATAGGTATAATGTATTTTCTTCAAACTACATAAGTTACTTCCAAAGTACATCACAAATATTATTCTTCTTTGAAAGAGTGGGAGAACAAAACCTAACAGGAAAGGGGACTAACAAACCAAGCATCATATGGGTAGGGAATTTAAAGGACACATATATGTATCTGTTACAAAAAGGTTCATGCAGATTGTGTAAGTTACAAAAGCAAAAAACTTACTAGTGCCCCAAGAGAGCTGTAACTTCTCTACTGAAAATTTAGAAAGATTTTTACATGTTCATTAAATCTATCCTGAAGCGTGAAGATATTTTAGCAGTTTTCCTTCATTTGAGGAATTGGCAGTCTTAAAGGCACATAATTTGTTTACATCTACCTGGATCAAAAAAATCCCTCTTGTTTTCATATTTTCCTCAATAATTGAAAAAGCTTCTTATATTAATTGCACATGACTATTTTTTATATTGAACTTTCTTACGATGTTTTTAATTTTTATTCTGAGACAAGTGATTAAGGAATAATTGGGGGAGAAGAGAAGGAAGAATGGAAAAAAATAATTGAAATTTGTGTGTATAGGTCTCTGCTTTGGCACCCACAGATCTCATGCACAGCATTAGTTCAAATTCCTACAGACATCAGCACTTAGTGAATTCAGAGGAAAAGATGAGTAATTGTAATAAGATTCTGCCTCCTAAGGGGAGCAGAGCCCCCAATATACAGACGAGATCCAACTCGACTGTCTGCTGCCTCTCCATGGCTCAGATAAGGGATGTTATTTAAAAACTGCCCAGTCTAGTAAAGTCCTCTAGCTACTAGCCATTGTTGTTCAAACTGGCATTGATGAAATCACAAAGTCTGATGGCAATCAAAAGAGACCTCAGGGCCTTGGGACAGTTGGTAGAGGGATCAGGAGTACAGGTGATTTCCTTGAATCTTCTGGTAACAAGGAATAATATCGATAGGAATATGGAGATCTATCAGGACAAACATGGCTCCGAGGCTGGTATAGTGGAAAAATTTGGGGGTTGTTGAGCATGGGATGATCTACTCAAACTCCTGCTCTACTGACACCTGACAGGGTGCATCTATCTCAGAGGGGAAAAGGAGCTCTACCACAGGGGCTGGGAGTGGGGGAATCACGGATAGACCTTTAAACTAGTTTGGAAAGGAGAAAGGGAGAAACCCAAGCTGGTCATCACTGATGAGTGATCTGCCAAAAATATGCACTAAAGGGATGCCCCAATGTGCTTCAGGAGATGCTGGTTGCAATGTACCCCACCTAAAATGTTTCTGTACTATGGCCCATGAGGAACAAAGAGCAGCCCAAAGCTTTGGCCAAGTCCTGGAGATTTGAGATCATTGGCAAAAGTGAAACCTGGTGGGATGAGTCCTGTGTCTGGAGTGCCCTGTTGGATGTTTACAGGCTCTTCAGGAGGGACAGGCAGGGCAGAAGAGGCTGGGGAATGATTGTCATTGTACATAACAGAAGGGTTCAAATGCATGGGGTTTACATTTGGCAATGGCACAGTTGAAAGCCTCTGCATAAGAATGAAGGGATAACCAAATAATGATGTCATCATGGGAGTCTGCTGTAATTTAAAATGTCTTTAAAGCAGAAAAAAAATCAATTTTTAGTGTGGGTAGTGTTACAACAATATTATTTGAAAAAATAGCAAAATTAAAACTAGACTATTACCTGGAAAATAATCTGAATTGATGACATTGGAAAATGGCTTTGGCAAGAAGCCATGTAGAAAGATCCTCTACATTCTCTAAGACCTCTGTGATCAAGTACAATCTGCAGGAGATGCAGGAGCACAGACAGCTGAGATGTGGACTGTTCAAGGATATTATATCTTGATGGATCAAAAAGTTTAATCGTTTAGCGTGTACATGATATCTTTACCAAATACATTGGAAGGATATCAAAGAGCAGCACGAGGGACCCTTATTTCATTAATTAATTAACCAGTTGGCCTGCATTCTTTGGAGCCTTATGCAGGTCTGGTGGCCATGTGAACATATGGATAGCAAATGTTCCACATATTTGTGTCAGTACTGTCCTTAAAAAGCTATAGAAATAATGCATTTATGGTCAGAGACTAAGTCAGATAAATATAAGCCAGCTCAGATCTAAGTTCTACTTTTTTAAAAAAGAAGATTTGGTACCTTTGAGAAGAGAACAATTATAATACAATTTCAGTAAAAGCATATCAAGAAGAAAATCAGAAATAAACCACTTCATCTTGAAAGCTGGGAAAAAGGCTATTAACTTAAAGGTGGAAGATTGACAGATAATACTAAAATTAAGAAGTATTTTTCATTTTTTTTATAGACTGTCTTCAGAAGATGAATGTTCCAGATACATTAATGACTATGAAGGCTAAGTCCATGTGTTCTTCAACAGAGCACAAGCCTTTTTAAATTCGCATGCTGCAAACTGCTAAACTATATTTATTAAATATGGCACTGATTAAACTACTGTAGTATTATAGGCATTCCATCAAGTTATCTTCAGCCTGTTTATGTAGACTGAAAAGAAACACAATTAAATATAGAAGAAAAAGATATATTTTTGACAACTACATTTAGATTTCTTCATCCATTCAGCTCCAAGACTAGGTAAAGCTCCTTCCAGTGACCCTCATATAATAATTTTTTCCCTCTCTTTATTAGTCTGTGGTACTAAATAAAAATATTTCTAATATATGCAGATAGAGCTCACCATGATGTAGAACATCGGTTTTTGCATTAGTAAATGCCTTGTTACATCTAACTGTATTTAAATATCTTTCTTGGGAAATAGTAGTAATAAAATTTTCTAGTACTTGCACAGCAGTTAGTTGAAACATTTAAAGGTCGTGAGTCATACTGATTGTTTTTAAAACTGCTCCTTCCTTTAGAAACAAAGGTGACATGGAGATGATATTTAACATGGAAGTCAGAGTGTAATTTCCTACAGAATATACATATTAGGCATCATCAGTGAAACTTCTTTCTGTTGTCCCACCAAAATCCTGCCTTGTCATCATCAAGGTCCATATTTCAGAGCAAAAGAGGAAGCTTATGTCCATGAGTGATGCATTCTCAAGTTGTGTGATCATGTGAAAAAGCAAGAGTGTCTTTTAGCTGGTATTGCCATATGTTGATTCAAGAATCTGCTATCCTAGTAAATCTTCCAAAATCCTGAAAATGAGAAGTTCAGATGAGTAATCTGTGGCCTGTAACAAGGTCCTTTTTGCTGTACAGCAATGCAGTAGAAATGCATTGCCTCTAAGACGTATTGCAGCCACGTCAAGAACTGAAAAATCAAGGAGAGAAAAAGGTGTTTTGCCAAGCCAACTTACTCAACATTTTGCCTTATGGGGTCTACTTTTGATCATTGAATTAAGTCATGTATGAGTAGACAGAGTAGAACACATTACCCATCCATTAATCTCTACAGTAAGACCTATCAGATACAAATAGAAAATAAAAAGACAAATACCAAACACTAATATTGGGTTTTTTTGGTCAATCTCCTCTTAGGAGGGAGAGAAGAGACAAGTGCTTGTTTTCAGCAATCATTATATATTAAGACAGAAAACTCATCTTAAGAGAGTTGCTTAGTGTGGGATAACACTTTAATGCTTTCTGCACAACTTATAGTTCACAACTATGTTATGTGATGCTCTGCCAAGAGACATTTGAAATATGTCCCTTTGGGGCAATATCGCTATATCATAAATGAATTGTGTCTTCTCTGCAGGAAAAAAATCATGTATGTAATAAACCTGATTTTTCAGCTAGATACGTCATCTATTAAACATGCAGTTGCTTCAAAATTACCTTTGTAATGATACTATAAACAGTCTGGTCTTGCATTATGCTGTAGGGTAATAATTAAATTCCAATTTACTTATTTTACATTTCTAGTACATTAAAAATATATTATATTTTAGAATTAATACAGGTTTTGGCTTAGATATTTATTCCTTTGTTATAGCTGAGCTTTCTGAAATTATTTGAAAACCAATGATTGCATATTCAAAAACTACTGAACCTACTGTCTCTCATTTTAATTTCAACATTCTTTACCACATACCTTGTCAAAATACACCTCTTCCAGTGCTTCCATTTAAGTTACCTAAGCTTAATTCTGACAGCTATTGTTCATGTTAATGCATAAGTTTTGAACCCATGATTAAAATACAGCCTCTATTGGCTTTTGCTGTGCCACAAAATACAGAACTACTGAAGAAGCTATCAGCGTCTTCCATCTGTTGCTCTCTCTGTCCCAAAAACACCACAATTGTTTCATAGTCTGCAAAGATACATTTTATAATGTCCCCAAACCAGATATTGACTCAATCTAGAATTGCAAATTCAAATTCCTATAAAAATGGATAATTTTGGTACTGTAGCATCATATAAATGTGCTTTTCTATCAATATTAGTTCTCATCAGTTTTATTAACAGCTAACCTAGGAAAGAATTTTCTAGATATCTACAAAATATGCATTGGTTTTCCTGTTCTAATTTTATCTAAATTTTATCATTTCAGTAGACAGAAAATTAAAACAAAACTAACAAAAATCACACATCTTTTCAATTAATACTATATATTGAACACTGAACCAATTTATTTTGGTTATTGATAGAGACATTTAGTCATATTTTATTAGGTATTTAATTCCACTAGGCTTAGATGAGTCCCCAGTGAAACAAAATGAAGAAACTTGAACATAAATGAAAACAGAATTTAGTCAAGGGTCCATATATAAGCCATGAAGTTTGAAACATTTAAAACCTAGACTTGATACTTTATACAAAGTCTACTGTAGATGTAAACAAAAAGAGCACAAAATAAATCCAAATCATTTACAGAAATGATTAAGAACCCCTGCCTTTTTCCACCCTGTGTTTTATAAGCCTAGTTTGCAAATGGAAAACAATTTTATTTTTAAAATTGAAATATTATATACATCAACCTTTGAAGAAAGCTAAACCATTGAGTATGTAATAATGGGGGGAAAAAACAAATAAACTCCTATATTTCAAATGGATAACTACCTACTTGTCCTGCATTTACTATGTTGTTCTGTTTTCTATTTCAGTATTTCATATGATTCTACACGTACTTTTAATGAATATATTTTATCTTGTTTTAATCTCCCAAACTCTAAAACTACTTCAGTGTGAAATCAGTATTTATCAATATTGATCTCTTTAAACTAAGAATTGTCTTCCTGTTTACCCAGAAAATAAAAAACTAATAATTCACTTGGCAATTCTTCCCCCAAGGTATCGCTGATTAATACTGTCCAGCCTCTTCAAACAACATCAGAAATGGACAGTGATACAAGTCATTGCTTTCTCTGCTTTGGGGAATTATCTCACTGGTCATGTGGAAAGGTCCACAATTAAAGATATGGAAAGTGTTAGAGATTGTTTTCCTTCAGTTATTGATTCTTTGGATGTTCTCTTCAATAATATGTCATGCCTACTAAATGAACATCAATCCACAGGGCTTTACCTGAGAACATACCTTTTGAGTTTGTGATACCAAGCAGCACCCCTCGAAGTATCACAGAAGATGAAGTGTCCGGAAGGCTTCTGTGTGCATGTGCCACTGCCTCTGGCAGTCCTTTGGCATTTAAATATCACTTAGAGCCAAGCAGATCAGTTTTATTCAAATGCAGATCCTCAGCTGATCCTCCTGAGCTGCAGAGACTAAAAGGTTCCATCCCCCACTGCTGGGACACAGGTGAATGCTCTGCAAAGTATTCAGAATTTGCCCTGAGGACAATCAAGTTCAGGTTTTGTCAGGATGGGGATAGATTTAAGGCAATGCATTCACTTTTCCTTTCCTAGGGATGCTTAGCTGTACATTTAACCCCACTTTTGTTATCTACTCAAACCTCTAGGGCCGTATTACTTCACAATTAAAAGCACAAAGAATTTTCTTGTAAGGAAGACAAGCCTCTGGCCATGACTCTCCAAAGGGCAAAGGTTGGACTGGCTCTGGGAAGAAAACCCACAGCTGTTTGTATAGATACAAATCTGAATTAAATATATTTCACATTAAGATCAAAGCAGATTTAAACTTCCTCTTACCTCTGATAAGATGAAAACCCACTGCTTTGACTGGTTTTGTTCATGACTAGAGAAAAGATAATTAATTTCCATTTCATTTGCTAAGCTGTCTCACAGCTCTGGTAGCCTCAGGTACACTTTCCAAAGCCTCCAGCCACCTTTCCCTTCATTCTCTTCAGTAACTACACTTACTCCTCTGATGACTGTGGGTGGGCAGCAAAGCAGGGAGCTGATGTATCAGCAGGTACAGAGAAAGCATGAGAACTCCATCACAGGGCTGATTAGAGCATCTTCAATAGTCAACTCCATGGTCAAAAATAATTAAAATTTAAATTATGTACATCATTTTTTCTACCTTTTGAAGGCAAAAAACCTACAAAGATATTTTGTACTTGCTCCTGAACTAACAACCCTGAAACTACTTTCTTCAGAGGAAGTGTTAAATGGATGTTTAAAATCATGAAATGAAAAATAGCGTGATGAGATCCAGTGTAGCGTCTTCACATCCGAACTTGACCTTAGATACCTGGAGGCCCTAATCCAGAAGCTTCAAAGTACACTCAGCACTAAATATTTAGGGCTAAGGAAATGGTTCTGTAGAAGTCAAAATTTAGATTCAATGTTTGTAGAAGATTCTGGATCAAATATTCAAATATGAGAAAGGCGAAAACACCCAAACAACTGACAGATACCATTTGAAGAAAGAAAAAGCAATGCCAGTGAACCTCCAGACAGGAATTCAAGTGTTTTATTTTGAGCGATAATTAAATGGATATATGAGACAAAGAAAAAGCATATCTGATTGCTAAGAATGAGAAATGCAAAGTCTGCAAAACACGGTCAGTCAAAATGCAAGAAGAAAATTAAGAGGGCTAAAAAATGGATTAACATATTGAAAAGAATACTCAAACCAAACAAAAATTCTGTAAATACATCAAAATAAAAAGTCTGATTAAATATAATGCTTGATTACAAACATTTCAAAGGTTAACTCAGGTGTGATAAGGCCCTAGCACAGAGATTCCAGAATTCCTGTGTGTAGTTTTTTAACTGATTTCTTGGACAGATTCCCCCATGCAATGATTTTTTTTATAGCAGATGGGTAAAAGGTACTAGGCTACTCAAAGAAAATATGCAGGAATTATCAAACAAAGCAAAATGTCTTAAATCTCCTTAATGAAATACCATTTACTTAAGACCTAAGTGACTGAAATGTGAAATTGAAAATATACTGGCCAAAGTGTGAGTGTGTAACTTGCCATTGCAAACTATTGCTCTGCTGGATTACTGAGAGGCTCCTGTATAATTCCCATCTAGTCAGAGGAATGTTTGGAAGACTCTAAGAACTACAGCATGACACTGGCTTCCAATTCTGATAAAACAGCATAAAAACACAGGGAGTTATCAAGGAAGGTGCTAAGACCAAGACAGAGGGTGCAATTTTTCCACTATTAAAAAATTACTGTTCCCACATCTTAGTTGTTGTGCATAATTCTCATCCCTACATGTCAAAATAGTCCTAATGGTTTAGAGAAGGGACCAAAAGGAGCAAGGAGAGAACCAGACAGGAGTGGAGTGATTCAGTTTAAAAAGGACACAGCTGTGGGAACACACGGTTAAGACTTTCTTTTAAAAAGCTGAAATAGACACTACTGCTATTTATTAAATGTCACAGTATGGGAACTGGGGTCACTTGAGAAAACGAGACTGAAGCAATTTTAAGGCAGATCAAATGGCACTTCCTTGACCTGTTAATAGATAACCTTGTAATTTGCTGCCAGGAGTCACAGACAGCAGCAGCCACTCCAAAAAGCTGAGGTGAACATATGGACTCCCCACACACACAGGGTGGAAGGTCTGGGTGAGGGCTGTCCCCACCAGCAGCACTGCCACCTCCCCTCTGGCTGCAGGGGCAGCAGGAGGAGGCAGGCCATAGGAAGCAGCCAATCTTCTGTGTACCACCCAAACAGCATTATTTTTCTGCCCCCATAAGAGACAGAATATTAGGCTAAAAGAATCCCACCAGTGGCCCAGAATATTTCCAAAGTGCTTATGCAGATTTGTACAATTTCGACTGCAAAAAGTTTGAACATTGAAAATGGAAAACCGGAGGTAAACTTCATGAAGGTGACTGCCATGACATGAGAAAATAAAGTGAAAAATGCAATTTTTTCTTTTTTACTTTAATTTTGATGAGTTAACATTTGGAAGATGACCATTACTTGTCACTAGAAGATAGTTCACAGGCACAGCAGTATTAAAACCACCACCAGTTCCACTGTCTAAAATACTCTCAAATTCCCCAATATTAAAATGACATGTGTTGTGTCTCTTTGACAAATTGACGTTCTCTCATCCACAGTCTTTGAATGAAGAACATTTATCAAAGATATTGAATTGCATATTATTATTGCCATGAGTAGTATTACTGTTGCTGTCAAGTTATTAAAATGAAATAGTTTTCTGTTCTTTTTACATTATTTTTTCATCTTTGAATTATAAATTTATTCATTTTAGTTTTTGAAATTGTCTATATCATTCAAAAACAGCAGAGCCATGTTCATTTGCTGAGTGGTCCCATCCTACTTGAGGAACATGAAAGGTGAAATTGAATTAAAACTAAATTTCTCAGCACATGAAGAAATATCCCTAAAATTGCTCTTTCTTGTCTTCCTAAACTAAAAGTTCTGTATTAACCAGTCATAAATTATAATTCTAAACCATAAAAAATGAACAAATAAATAAAACCCAAACCCCAGTGGTTTTTTTATTTTTATTTGAGTGATGGATTATTATTCTACAATGACCTGTTTGAGATTTAGCTACATAATAGGGCTAAGTGACCTTAACTTCAACTTTATCTATTTCAACATCTCATTATTTTTCAGTTTAGTCTGATAACCAATCTGAAAAAACAAAAAAAAACAAAACAAAAAAACAAAAAAAAAAGTTTTTAAAAGTTGGTGGGTTTTTTATAATAGTTTTAGTGCATTATTGACATTGCTGGACCGGGGACTGAACAGCATTTTTTCTTCTTCAGCAATATTACATTTATGACAATGGGTATTGAATGTCTGTGACTGGAACATATTTTATCCCAAAATAACCACAGGTTCCAGAAAGGCAGCATTTCGTTTTTCAGTTTAAGCATATTTGTCAAGAGTATAACATTCTACACTTTAGGTAATTGCAGTGGTCTGAAGTTTACTAACATCCAGTCAGACCCTGAAAACTTGATCTGTGTGTGCTGGTGACAGCAGTTGAACATGAGCCAGTGTGTGCCCCGGTGGCCAGAAAGACCAATGACACCTGGCCTGTACCAGCAATAGTGTGGCCAGCAGGACCAGGGCAGGGATTTCAAGGCCTGTGAAAGCCCTCTACCTAATGTGCAGAAAGAAGTGGATAATGCATGATGCACAGGAAGTCATTTATTGCAGAAATAAAGCCTAATTTTTGAGCCAGAAACAAAAAAATAAAAATATTCTTTTATTCTTAAGGCAAAAATATAAAAAATCATATCTAATAAAGAAATATTTGCTTCTTAGAGTTATGTGGATTTTCTTTTTTCTTTATGTCTGATTTTGTTCATTTTTGGTTCTGGTTATTCATTGGTCAGTTCTAGAAAAAGATAAACCAGGTCGGATGGAAACTGCAACAGCTCATATATTACTTCGACTGAAAGGCTTAATTTTACAGAAAACAGACAGGCTCAATCTTTTTATAGGATTTGCAAGCAATGTCATTTAATTCAAAACATACAGATAAAGAGATCTAAAAGGATCCATCTAAATTAACTTAGGCTACATATTAGATTGAATACTTAAGTCACATAAGTAAATCAGTATAGATCATTCCTATCTAAATTACTGCAGCTTCAGTGAAACCGGCCCAGTGAATACAAATAGTCCAGTTTGACTGGTAGTGTCTGTACTTGCTACAGCCAGCATATTTCAAAATTAAATTTATGCTTTCAGAGTGGACAGCAGCAGTAAATGCACTCTCTTTTGCTACTGATATTGCTATAAAACATCAAGCAAAATAAATTTTTTAATCCAATTGTGAAAAAATACAGCCCAATATGTAAGTATTGCTTTACTTTTCCTTTCCAAATAATTACTTAAATAAAATAAGTGCCTGAGTTGTTTAAACAGCTTTCACAACATTTACTGGATGGAGAATGATACTCTATCCATCTTGCAAAGCAGTCCCCAGATCTAGAACAATTTCCACTACTCAGGTTTGTGATAGAGTCCCAGAAGCTGGGATAAAATGCATTTAAAAATAAATGCATTCTAATGCATTTTAATTAAAATTCATTCTGAGTCATGGCTCTGAAGAATGTGAGCAATAATAAGAGACAAGTTATTGGTCTTTTTCTTAATCATTAGGTAAATTAAAGAGAAAGAGATTTAAAGGTAAAAATAGGCAGAAATATTTAAAGAAAAAGTGTGAATTTGGGTGCCAAGAGAGCTGTTTGCTCAATAAATACAGGTGAGCAGGGATAGGAATCTGGAGTGCTGTGTCCAGTTCTGGACTTCTCAGTATAAGAGGTACATGGAGCTCCTGACGCAGGTCCAGTGGTGGAAACAAAGATTATTAAGGGCCCGGAACATCTCTCTGACAAGGACAGGCTGAGGAAGCTGGACCTGTTCAGCCTTGAGAAGAGGTGACTGAGAGTGATTTACCAAAATATGAGTATTGGTCTAATACTGATACTCAACTGTGACGGACAAAAGACTCTCTGACAATTTAAAGTTAGAAAGGATATGTTTATTCAGCGCTGGGCAGCAGCGTGAGGTAGCCCCCTAATACGTACTGCAAAATTACAGGTGATCACAGGGTCTATTTATTGACAAAAGGTTTAAACAAATACATATTCATAATACCAGCCCCTCCCACTCCCTGCTTCCTATGGAAACTAGCTTGAATGGCTATTAAGCATGCGTGGTTGGCTTCTTGAATTAAGTCTGTGGTCGTTTTTGTGGGGAGGGGTCTTAAAAGGAGGAAATAAGGTGAATCTTCCTCGCCCTGACCTTTTCTATTAATGACAATGCAAATGGCTTTTGGGGCAACACCAGTTTTGCAAAGAATGAGTTTCTGGTTGCAATTGTTCATGTTCTTTAGACCTAACTACTAGTTTCATCATTTCCCATTGCAAGCACAGCTAAGCAAATATAAATTGACAGGTAATCAATTATTTAAGTTTCAGGTAACTATCTCAAGCCCAGTTAGTTTCTTCTAACTTTTAACTTAACTTTTATCTAAAATCCTAATTCCTTTAAGATTAGTGTTTCAAGAGGGGACTTCAACACCATCAATATCTGAAGGAGGATGTCAGAGGATGGATCCAGCTCCTCTTGGTGGTGCCATGCAATGGGACGAGGGGCAATGGCCAGGAACAGGTGCACTGGACCTCCACCTGAACATGAGGAAGAACTTCTTTAACATGCAGTGACTGTGCACTGGAACAGATTGTCCAAAGTGTGGAGTCTCCCTCATTGCAGATATCAAATAACTATCTTTGAACTATTTTAATTGCAGATACTAAAGAACAATCCTGGGCAGTGTGCTCTGGGATGAGCATGTTTGTGCAGGGAGGTTGAACAAGATGACATACTGCGGACCCTTCCCATGCTGTGACTCCATGAACTTCACAAAAGATGAAGAAAGACTGAAGGAATTAAAGGATTAAACACAGATTATGACCCTGGCAATAGGCCTGGTGCAAGCTTTGGAATGCAAAGTACAATAGAAATGATGGGGAGAAAAAAAAATAATTACAGTAGTTTCATGATTATAAGCTACACCTGATTATAAGCCGCACCTCCGGGTGTCGGCAACTGTCTTGGGTTACAATACAGAGTGTGATAAAAGGTATCTATTCTATCACCATCTGTTGAGGGTGGGGGCAGTGATCCTTATCTCCATGGCAGATATTCTGCTAATGGGTCAACCATTGAAACCAGGCAGGGCATTGTTCTTTATCTTTTCACAACCCATCCTTCCTCCAACGAGTCATTTTCTGCTAATGGCCCATTGAGTCCCACTGTGGGACTGATAAAATTACTGCATCCCATTGGAAGTTGCTCCAGCCAGGGGGAAGAGCCCAACTTACCAAGATAAAAACAGAGGTTTTGGGACACTAAGGTAGCCCCTTTCTCCACTGGACTCCAGAGGAAAACCAGATTTCTCCACATCACCACTGGACCTCTGGAGGTAAACTGCACCTTCTACAGGAACACTGCTCCAACTGAATCACATCTGTCACTGCAGGAGGATGCAACCACCATTTAATGGGACTGCTGCCAACACCCTGCCTGACGGGGTGTCAGGTTATACTCTGACTTTGTCAGGGTTTGGAGTTTGTTTATTTGTAGTACTGTATTTCTATTTTAATTTCCGTAGAAAGGAACTGTTATTCCTAATTTCCATATCTTTGCCTGAAAGCCCCTTGATTTCAAAATTATAATAATTTGGAGGGAGGGGGTTTACGTTCTCCATTTCAAAGAGAAGCTCCTCCCTTTCTCAGCAGACACCTGTCCTCCAAACTGCAATAGCAACTTTTTGTTCTTTGTGCATATATAAGCTTCACCTGATTATAAGCTGCACTTCAGGTTCGGACCAAAATTTTAGTCAAAATGGTGTGGTTTATAATCGTGAAATTACTGTACTTGGTTTAGACTTGACTAGGGAGAACATATCGATATCTAGTGACCTTAGAAAATCTGTTCTCTCAAGTGACTTAATTTTAAGTGTCTGTAAAACTGCAAACTCAGTAGCAGTCTGGGAAGGGATGGAAGGTAACATAAAAATGTGTCTTGTAATTATAACATATGATACAGAATTTGTTTATTTTACTCACCATAATCCAGGAGCAAGGCACAGTATAATATTCCAATTACTTCTCCTCAAGTAAAAATTGAGGTGATTATTGCCTAAATGAGATTCCCAAGAAAATCTAGAAATCCCAGTCTTGTTGCAGATCCTGCAAATTAAACCAACAAAAACATAAATCCGTTTCTGAATTGATATAGCCTCTGAAATCTGTCCATTTGTCAGAAGATTTTCAGTGGATTTCTTTCTCAGTGAGACAAAATAGCCCCAAGTATGTAGTGCATCAGAGCTAAGGACAAACATGCTGTGATTGCAGGAGCAGAAGATACTAACAGATCTACAAGTTTTTGGCCTGAGGACTGAGAATGATTGGAGACTAAACAGTCACAAAGATCTGCTTGTTTCCCATAGTCAATCTGAGAGCAGGTTGAAATTGAAAGATTTACAAAGGAATGAAAAATTCTAAACAAAAAAAAAGTAGATAAAATTAGAAAAGGAGTTAACAGGAGAGTGGGAAAAGTTTTATTTAAGCAAATATATATAGGGCCATTTACAGCAGATGCCTCAGAAAAACCTTTAACTTGAGGTGAGTAATCAGAATTTGCTGAAAATCAAATCTTTTACCGCAGTGCAAAGAAAGACTATAGACTGAGCAGTTACTTCAGAATTTTTTCTTACATTTTAAGTAAACATCAAAAAATCTTAGTATATTTGGAGTTTGGATTTGGGGAGGGGGAGGGTTTGGTGGTTTTTTGGTTGTTGTTGTTTGTTTTTGTTTTGTTTTGGGTTTTTGGGGTTTTTTTTTTGGAGTCAGGCACAAGTGTAGGGTTGTATAACTTGTCAGCTGTCAGCACAGTTATCCAACAGAAAGAATAGCTTTTCTTTTTAATTGTAAGACTGAGCTTTCCTTATTTTTCTGATGCTATTTCACTCATGTATTGACTAGCTTGGCAGTATTTTGAATAAATTGTATAAAGTAAATGAGCCCCATAAGCTCCTGTCAAAATGAGTGAAAATTGTAGCAGCCTCTTTAGAAGCAGAGGATGCATCCTGAGGTCTGGGTTCAGACTATCTATTTGCTGCACATTGCTAATGTAGGGAGAAAGGGGAAATGCCAAGGACAATTTGGGTCTGATGTGATGCTGGGAATTCACTGACTCTCCAACTTGACATTGTCTGCAGATAGTCCTACTTCAGTAAGATTCTTGATTTAGCCTCCTGAAGTGATCTGTCAAAAGTTAGGTTGAAACCCTGGAACATGTGCAAATTCTATTTTTTTAGAGACAAAAAAAGTACTAGTTTCAGCAGAGGAAACTTCCTATGCTTGAAGATATTCCATATATATGAATCACCAGCATATATTCCATCCTTGCTTGTCTTTGTCATGTTTGGATACATATTACCTCTCAATGTGAGATTTTTGAGCAATTTAAAGGCTCACAAGGTAAAGGAGGAGTTGAGGGAGAGGGGTATTTCATTCTCATTAATAAAAACTTGAACATTTATTTGATTTCCTGGATATTGAAAAAAGATTGTCAAATATTTTTAAAAGTTCCTGAGATATGGATAGGTCAAACATGACATAACACTCTCATCTGCCATTCTGACATTGCACTAATTAGATTTAGAAGAATTGTTGCAAAATTATTTTTTTTTGGTGAATAATATCACCAGACTTGTCACAGATTTCAATTCATGTCCATTTACACAGATTCAGAAATCTGTTGTCCTCATTACTGTAAAATCTGTGTTGAGCTGATAAATAAAATTGCTTTTAAGAGACAAGTAAGCAGAGCTTTCCAGAAGGAACAGACAGTATAACAAAGTGGGACTTAGAACCATAAGGTTAAAAACTAGCTGGAAGAGATGACACTATAAGAACTTAGTCTATATGTCCAATAGTATATATACTTTAGTATATATACTTTGTCTACTAAAATAAGCATAAGGCATACATATTTTATTATGCTACACTAAATTTTGCTTTACAATATACTTCAGTAGCAAGTAACCTTAGAAAAAATATCTTATGTCATATTCTGTGTTTATTTATGATTGGTGATTACTCAGTATTATACTGGAAACACATAAAATCTTCTAGGTTTATAAGCTAGAATGTTATGCTCTGTTAAACAGAACAGAGCAGGAGGGGAACTGATCTTTTTTTTTTTTTTTCTATTTAATACTGAGTATAATAATAGCTTTCATTGCTATCACAATATTGCTCCAAGAATTTAAAACATTGACTGTTGGCATGAAGTTTTTGTTTTTTTTTTTTTTAGTAGCGCAATGTCCAAAAAGACCCTGGATAGTACCACAGAGGTTATTCAGAATGCAGCATATACATTACAGTTACACTGCATAGAGGACAGCTCTGTGTAACTTGGTAAGTATCCCTATATATAAAATCCAGAGGTCCTCAGCTCACAGTCTCACTGCAATGGCATCAAGAACAGCAGTGCTCATGTCAGCTGGAAATATTCAGTGTTCTGAATTCTGCAGTGTGTACATCTCATAGATAAGGATTATTCTTCTTGTGTTTTTTACAACAGATCCAAACCACCAGACTCCAAACATAAATTTTGGGCTAGTTAAATCTCAGCACAACATTTGAGTGTAGCTACAGGTGATCCATATATTTGTGCAGCACTGAAAGGTCAAAGAATTTACGGATACACAGCTGTTGCTGAAAGGGCTTTGAGAGCAGACATTAGTTCAGGTGAGGTTATAATAAGATTTTCTTGCTCCTAGGAAATTCACTTATTAAAGTGAATATTGACTGTTCATCTTTGCTCACAGCCCACAGCAATATCAACTAAAGAAACCAAGTGATCAAAAATGTGTTCTGAGCCTGGCACAAGCAGCAAACATGAAATAAAGCCTTGTTTTGCAACAAACTTAAAGTGCCTGTACCTTATGTCAGAGCATGGAATTTTGATTTTCACAATTTTAGCAATGAAATAAGTGTGTGAGTCTATAGAGATTGAGAACAGTAATTTTTTGCTTCTCACAACAGCTCCAGCAGCAGGAGCTGCTCTTTTTCCTGCAGGAGGAGTTACCCACGTTCATGGACTCCTTTAGTACTTTGTATCCACTTTCTGATTTCCCTCTCATCAAAGAAATTTTGAAATGCGTAGTATTAATAACGATTATTTCAAAATATTTTATTAATAATCATACCTGAAACTTCATCCCCATTAGTTTCAGCACCTTGGGTTCAATTCTTTGTTGCTGGTCACAAACTTCAGGAAGGTGGCAGATGAGAAAGGACATGTGAAAAAACTTCTATGGGAGTATAAACTAGGCAGTAATTTGTTCTTTAATTCCTCCTTATCTGAGGGCAATAAACCATAGAGGAAAAAAGGCAAGCAGCTAGCAGCTCCAGTAGTATCCCAGTGTGATCCTGTAGCCCCATGGTCAAGACTGACATCCCAAATGAGAGCTGAAGACAAAGGGTGTCTTAATGGGTCACAATACAACAACTTCCTATGTCTGCCCAAAATCGCAGTACAGTGGTTGCTTAAATTTTAAAGTTATCAGAAGGGGAATACATAAATATATTCTTAATAGATAAATATTCCTAAATTAATTTTCCTCTTCAGAAAATTAAACCTGTATGAAAAATTACATTATTGTTTGAAATTCACCAGGAAACACCCTATCCTGGAGCAGCCCTCAGACTGCTAGTGGGGTTCTACAGGGCTCTGTCCTATGCCCTGTGCTCCTTAATATCTTCAAAAATTCCTTGGATGCAGGACTGGAAGGGACACTGAGCAGGTTCACAGATAATACAAAACTGGGAGGAGATGTTGACTCCCTGGAAGGCAGGGAGGCCCTGCAGAGAGACCTGACAGAGGCCTGAGTACGTAAAGGGAGCCCACAAGAAAGGTGGAGAGAGACTTTTTACAAGAGTATGCAGTAACAGGACAAGGGGTAATTGCTTCAGACTGAAAGAGCATGGGTCTAGATTAGATATTAAGAAAAAATTCTTGATTATGAGGGTGTTGGGGCACTGGCACAGGGTGTACAGGGAAGTTGTGGCTGTCCCATCTCTGGAACTGCTCTGGATGGGGCTTTGAGAAAACCAGCCTAGTGGAAGGTGTCCCTGCCCATGGCAGGGGATTGGAACTAGATAATCTTTAAGGTCTCTTCCAACTCAAACCATTCCATGATTCTATGAAAATTTCAATCCATTTGCATTTTAATTACAAAAATCTTCCAACAAAAGCTTTTTTAACTAATACTAGCAGGTACACTAATTGAGAGCTATAAGAAAGGAGAGGAGAGGAGAGGAGAGGAGAGGAGAGGAGAGGAGAGGAGAGGAGAGGAGAGGAGAGGAGAGGAGAGGAGAGGAGAGGAGAGGAGAGGAGAGGAGAGGAGAGGAGAGGAGAGGAGAGGAGAGGAGAGGAGAGGAGAGGAGAGGAGAGGAGAGGAGAGGAGAGGAGAGGAGAGGAGAGGAGAGGAGAGGAGAGGAGAGGAGAGGAGAGGAGAGGAGAGGAGAGGAGAGGAGAGGAGAGGAGAGGAGAGGAGAGGAGAGGAGAGGAGAGACCACCAGTCCTGGCTTCAGCAATGACACACCTGATGGAGCACCCAGAGTCCTCAGGCCAATGCCCAGGACTTTTTATAAATAAGTTTTTCCTCTCCAGGAGATAAATTTCTAGGCAAATCAGTTATCATGTGCAGCTTGCTCTTCTATATGTTTATGGGAAATGGTATGGGGACTTTGGGAGTTATTCGGTGGTCTAGATCCCTGTTACTGGGTCATTCTTTCGTCAACAGTCCATGCCTGCTTCTCAACCTCAGTACTGCCATCGACCTGTACTTTTTTGTACTTATCTCCAGAAGCCAGAGCAAAGATATTTGTCTCAAAAAAGTGATGTCCTATCTCTGCATGGTCCCCTCCTCCAGTTACATCCTGATCTTTTTTACAGCATTTTATTACCAAAAATTCTTGCCTGTTATTGCCAACAATCCTTGGTTGGCTACACATCTGTCTGGCTGTCTGTGTTTCAGACAGACACGTTAACCTTTATCTTTGGGACTTCTTCAGCCACTTGAATAGTTTTCCTAGCTCCATTTATCCTCTCACACTTTCTGTTCTTCAGACATGTCACAAAATTAGCCTCTGGCACCCCAGTGCCTTCTTCCCAGAGGACCATTCATTCTCCTATACCAGGCATCCTCCAGTTCACTTTTCAGTGTGCCTCTGAAGCTCTTGTCAGGAAAGTCACAAGTGGGAGACTTCTCAAGCAGAAGGAAAAAAGTCCTTCTACAACCTTTCAGTACTTCAACTTTAAAGACAAGAACAAAACTGGTTTATACTTTCCTTCACTAAACTAACAGGAAATCATCATTTGCTAGAGTATGAATGCATGCTTTTTTCTTCTGCTGCTTAACCTCCATCTTATTCACATTGAAGCACCAATGAAAGACAACTAGCTGTGGCAGGGAGCACTTTCCCTGAAAGGGGACACTAAAATGTGGAAAGCCAAGTTTCATCAGCCTCATCTTTTAAGCAACAGACCTGTTTGAGTAGACAGATGCTGTAAGTCTGGCAAAAGTGCTTCATCTGATTGCCACAGCCTACCTGCCCAAAATTCCCTGATGATTTTCGTGCTTCAGATCTGTCCTGTGTAGAGAATTATTAATTTTCCTGGCCCATAGGCAAGGTGCTACAGTCTTACACTGGAGAGAGCAGGATTTGTGCCACAAAAGTCAATCCCCTACACATGGAAATAAAAACTTTCTTCTCTCCTTGAGCTTTTGTTTTCAGGTTTGGAGTCCACTGAGCTATGCAACCTTATACAGCAGTTATCCATTTCAGCATTAATGTAAGGAATATCCCACAGTTATACTTGTTCAGAGAGGGATCAGCCAAGAATTAACATGACTGAAAATGCTTTTTGACTGCAAACATCATTTAATGCCTTTGTGGGATAGATTTAAACTACTACAATCAGTAGCTGAGCAAAGAATCTCTATGGCATTTACTTTTTAGTACGTGTCACTCCCCATGAAGTCTAAAGCTTCATGTTTTGCTGCTCCAGTTGCACATTAACAGAATATAAAATGTTACAATTTTGGACAGAGATTGGTAAACTATGAATTTTATCCTAAATCAGTTAAAAAGGAATAGCATGAAATCTAAGAGTGGTCACATACCTGGCAAAGCAGGTGGAGAAGGTGCACAATTTTCAGAAATATGTAAATAGGTTAAAAGGTGGAAAAGGTCACTATATACCTGTATGAACCATTATCTTAGGTATCATATTTTCTACATTAGCAAATGTTCTACAAAATGTATGGTCCATCTCAAAATATTCTTTAAATAGTTTTAACTGAGGCATAGAAATATGAGTTATCTCTGTAACCTTAGGTTTTTAAAAGAGAGACCTGGAAAAGGGCAACCTACATGAGCCTAAAATCTTGGGTTTTATCTGAATTTGTAAATCATTACGGTGGATCTAAGTATACAAAAAAAAAAAAAAAAAAAAAAAAAAGCAGGGGTTACGGTAAAGCATAATTCTTTAAAGTTTTAGAATTAGATTAGATACTGTATCTATTCATATTAGGTGACATTGAAAATCCGATATTTTACTGGATTATAGTCTTATGCTAATAAGTGAGTTTGGATTTTAGACTAATTTTGTTTCTTCCTCTTTCCATCTTCACCTTTTCATATCAGAGCAATGACTTGTAAACTATTAATCTTGCATTTGAATAAAAGCCAGATACCCAAGTGACAGTGTTGAAACATTAATTTTAAAATGCTCAATTGGAACATTGTACCTATGCATTTTACTTCACACTAACAGGCTCAGAATGAGACAAATCCTGTAGCTTCAGAGTGCTGCATGAGAATAGTAAATGATTCATGCCCACAACAAAAAGTCAAGCACGGCAGTGCCACAGATGGTGCAGTCTTGCCCGAGAGTAACTGGCTGTGCAGTAGGAGGGAGAAGACCAGAGAAAAAGAAAGAGAGGAGAAGGGGGGCATCAGACAGGACTTTAAGCAGGCCAGAGGATCCAATATTATTCATATTTTAAAACCAGAAGGGCAGGAGGATTTTTCAGTCCTCAGGCCCAGGAGATTTTTTAGTCCTCAGGTTCCCAGTGTAGCAGGATGCTACCCCCATGAAGTGCAGGTAAAACAGTTCAAACACTACTCTGTTTGCAAAACTATTAATGGTGAATAGAGAAGGGGGTATCAGGCTGTGTTTGGTGTTGAAGAATGCTGAAACAAGCCTGACTCATCAGTCTGGAAGTTAGACACCTTTGTAGAGAGGTGAAGACGTGGTAAACCTGATAAGGCGCCTGACAAAGGAAGCAAAAAGTTATACCACTATACCACTACTAACTTATCTAAGGATGCTGAGCTGACACAGCTGGCCTGGAGACACATGACTGACAGTCTATCACTTTATATTATGAAAGCCCAGTCCCACTTTTCAACAGCAGGATCTTCCAAGGTATTATTTCTTGGAGAATTTGTGGACATTCCTCCCTTGAGTGCAGAGATCCTTCAGGCTTATTCCTCGAGGCAGAGCAAAGGAGATTTGCCCGAGGAAGTTTCTGAGTAAGATCAACCTCTACTTATTAATTGTTTTTGCTTGCTTTAATAATTTAGTAATTGCTTGAATATTGCTTAAAAATAGTGCACTATACCATACTAGTAGTTACAGCTATGTATACGGTATAGTTAATAATTTAGCTTAAGATCTTTTAGTGCAATCACTGTCATAATAAATAACTCCTTTTTATAGAAATTTATTTTGTTTGCCATCCTTAATCATGCAGGACCAACCTGTATAAAAATTCAGTCACACCTATATAATCTTTTACACAAAAACTGTTTACAGCCTAGGGCTATGATTGGATCCAACCATGAAGGAATTTAGAAAGTAAGAGGGTCCACTCTGCACCTCATGCCCCAATGGCAGGGTTTCTCTAATAAACTCTGTCTGAAGCTCCATTCTGACACCCAGTCACCCACACAGTACCTGTGCTGCTTAGCAGCTTGCTCCACTGCATTGCAGAGCTGTACAGTGAATTTGAAATACATCTTCCCCTCGGGGACAAGAAAAATTTGTGGGTTTTAGTGCTCTATTTTCCCAACTTTTCTTTGCATGTTACTAAAATAAAAACATATGCATTGAGATGTCATTATATAACCACTGTTTCTGTATAATAATGGCGTTCTTCTTGCAATACCTGCAGAGGCTAAAAAATTTATGAAGTGTATTAAAGTGGTCAGCTTCATCATTCAGTATTATGTCTAACTGAAACAGTTACACTCAAAAGGGGGATTAATCTGTTGTTTATATGGCAATCTGAATTCCTAAAATACATTGTGTTTAGGGAATGTATTTGCTTCTTAATCTAAGTTTATTGTTTATGTTGGCAATTTTCTTTTTATTTTGTTGTAATTCTGTTTTTCAAATTTTCATAGGATCAAAAGTCCTCAGCTTAAAGATAAACACAGTAAAAATAAACAGCCTCAAGCAAAAATACAGTTTTGGCGATTTTTTTACTTCTTTTCAGTCTCAGAAAGCTAATCACTCCTGTTTTACAACACTACAATCAGCCCATAATAGCAATATTACCACTTGAAAAATCAGATGAGGCAGAGTACATGTGATTAGCTTGCCTGAATGTCAGCACTCTGCTGAGATGCCCTAAACTCTCCAACACTTGCATCAGGCAAGCAAAACACCTGCAGATAAGAAGCCTTCTTTTACAGCAGCACTTTTAGGCCCCACAAGTGATCTTAGGGAACCTTTGACAGCATTCAATTCCTTTACATGGGAATGCACTAAGTTAAGGAGATACCCATCTCAAAGATTATAGCATCTAGAAGTCATTTGGAAATTCAAGTCAGGGCTGGACACTGCTGCCTGGATATGAAGAAGGAAAGCAAGTGTGCTGCCACTGACTTTTCTAGAAGTTGTGTTCTTACTCATTGCTCTCATGACAGCAGTAACAAAAATTAACAAAGTCCAAACCTGATTAAAAAAATTAAATTAAATGTTCTGTTTAATTTCCATGTGAGAAAGGAATAATTATGATATATTTTTGCAGGTAGGGTCAAATACCTCTCTCCCCAGGACAAGTCCCAATTTCTGACTATTAGCCACAATTTAAAGAATATTTACTTCCAGATTTATTAGAATAAATTGCTGGGTTCCTACTCATATAAATTTCACACAAGAAAATCAGTTTAAAAACAAAAAGCATCTCTTCTGAAAAATATGTATATAGAGAACTTCACATTTGAATATTCATTGACAGTTTTATGTGTCAGCTTTAGTGTCACAGATTTAATATAACACAATTGAAAATTAGCAGTAAAATAAATAAACCCAAATTGCTTTGATGGAAAGAATTTACAATGTTAATACTTTATGCATTCTCTTATTAAAAAATGTATATAACAATGATTTAAAAATGTGGCTTCAGGCAAATGAGTAAAAATTTTGTGCTGACAGTGAAAGTTCAGTTTACATTAAAAGAAATTTATACATATTTTTTGTAATGAGGAATGGTAATAAGTCTTTCTTCTCTGAGTTTCATGCACAAAAATAACCCTATGAGTTAATCAGAAAGGAAACTTTTTTCTCATACATTTTTCTCCGTGATCTTCACAACCACATATTGTTCAGCATTAAAACTACGAAAGGGATAGACTGGGTAGGTTTTCGACCTTGTAGAAGCCTGAGTAGGAAGGAGTTAATGAATTGCTTTGCCTCAAACAGCAATGACCATTCAAGCAGAACAGCATTTGCCTAGAAGGGGAGAGGGGACCATAAAAGGTAGGGCAGGACCTTTCTGGAACCAATTTACTTGTTCAGGTCCATGAGGATTGCGCAGTATGGAGCAGGAGTGCAGAAGTGGGGTCAGGGAACAGCCAAGACCAATACAAGCAGAACAAGACCACGATAGGACCCTCAAAGCCCTTCATCCCATTTCCAGAAAGGTCAAGAAGAATGGACTGCACATGATAACTCATTTAAATGAAGAGCAATAAGCCTAATCCCATGGGGGAAAACTTACCTATAAAAAGGTGCCCCGACAAAGCCTGAGTGGTGGCCCCAGGACCCTGGACACCCTCTCAGCTGGATCAATGCTGGACCCAGCACTGGGGATCCCCTTTCCTCTCCTACCTCATCTCCCTTTCATTTTTCTTTCTTCCTTCTTTACTTTTGTTCTTTGATGATGATGATTACAATGATGATGATGGTGATGGTGATGAACTTAATGATGATAAGATAGAAGCAAAATATATGTTAATTTTCATGGCTTTTGCCATTCTCTTTCCACCATGGGCATCTACAGATCTTGGTGCTCCATTCCTCCCTTCACCAGCATTTTGAAAACTGTGCCCAGCACAGTGCAGATCTCTGTACACACAATTATGGCTTCTGTAGAACATGCTGGCTTCTTTTTTATTAATCTTCATATATTTGTTATATCTTGAAAAGGGCCATAAAATCAGAAAATTATCCTATTTTGTTGTTAATTTACAGGCTTTTCCATGAGATGTCTTCCTTCAGCAGCAGAAAGCATTCGCGCCTGGAGACATCATAGGTGGGGCATAGAAAGCACTGGCACACAAGGAGAAATCTTTATGGAGGTCATCAAGTGTCCAAATATTGCAAATATTGCTGTCTCTGGCTTCAACATGGCTTAATTCAATACTTATCCTCTCTCTCCACATCCCAACACAGAGGATCTTTTTTGTAAATTTTGGAGTGGCTCCATTTGGATAACCACAAACCTTTTGTCTGCTTTTAGGTGAAATATGAAGCATCTACCTGTCAGAGAGTATCAGAACATGTGCTATGGAAATGTCAAATTAGTTAATTAAATGCCACACTATGGGTGCAATAAAGTTGTATGTGCTTTATGTAAATAACAACCCTTAGGAATTTACAGCTGTTAAATTAGCTATAACCTTTACTTGAATTATATAGCCCCAAACTTCAGCTTTTAATTAAGTTTTTCCTTGTGCAATAATTTTCAATATGCTTCTGTTGAAGTCAAGAATCATTTAAAATATTGTATAAAAAAAAAATGTAATTTTCATTGAGAGATTGCAGCCACATAACAGAAACAAGGGCTATTCTCTGGGAATTACAAGGAAGTGATCACTTAGCAAGCTGGGGTCTTTCAAATAAAATGGTTTTAAAATGCAAATTCACATTCTTGGAAGCAAGGAATACCTACAAAGTTAGCAAGTTCATCCTGGAATAAGAAAATCCAGAGAGATGTTAACATCTAAATTAAAAACCATTAGAATATGGACTTTTGGGATGCTATTCTGACAAAAGGGCTTATTTAAAGCCCAGACTAATCCATTGTAACTTGAGACATTTTGTCTGCATTGCCAGAACGTAAAATTTATCTCTAATGCTTTATATAGGCAATGTCAAAAGTTGTGTATCTCCAGAGAGTGATGCAGATATTCAATAAGTTGAGTTACCCCATTGAGGCCCTCTGTCTTTCTGTTAATTACTGAGCTCCCAGTTTTGGTACACCAATTATGTTTCCTAAAATGAGTCTGATAAATCTTGGCCCATGTCTTTTAAAGTGAGTTTGTCTAACAGCTGTGTGACATAAAAGACATATTTTTGATTGGGTACCTTCCAAGTAAGATGGGATGGTTTCACAAGATGCACCCAGAAAGAAGTTACACATTGGCCAAGGACAAGTCACTGAACTCAATACAGAAAGAAGGGATGTGGTACAGCCTCTAGAATAGGGAGACTGAACTCTTGGTGACCTCTGAAGCAGTGAAGAATGGTCAGCATGGTGAGGATTGATCAAAATACTTTGATTCTGTCAGCCAGTACTTCATGGACCAATCCAGTTGTGGCTTTATTGTTGTACCTCAGCAATGTCCTCTCTGCCCCATGCCAATGCAAGTCATATATCACTTCTGAGGAACATTCAAATCAAGAAAATTCGATCTGAAATCTGACAAGTTTACAACAGCAAATCTCCTTGAAAACAGGAATCTGGGCTAGAAATCTGGGTTAGTCTGACTAGCTCCAGTCACAGCTGCCTTGTGTTACCTGTGTGGTGAGACACAGCAGCTGCGTGACAACACACAGGGCAGGGAGACAAAAGCAGAGCTGTTGGCAGGTTATTGCCTTTGGGAATAGTGCCCTGCTGGTGCGAACTTTAATGTAGTGCCAGAAATCTGATGAAGCTCTCCATCCTATGCAGTTTTTTACATTGTCTTAGTTTAGACTCATGTATCTTAAACTGGATTTATTTTGGATTTCCAGTCTGATTGATAATAATTTTCTATTTTTAGGATTACATTGTTTTCCTCTTTCACGGCTTCTCTAATTTTTACCATAAACTCAGGAAGGAAGGGTTAGAGATCAGTCACCCCAAACACATTCCTACCTTCAAGAGCCCCTCTCAGTCATGAACCAATAATGAGCTTCATAGAGTTAGCATATTCAATTTTTTTTTTTCAGGTGTGCTTTTAACATTCAACTGGAAATATAAGGTCCACCAAAAGATGTATTGCACAACAATCCAAGACACATGGCAAAGCAGACTCAACCTTTAAAGAAAATAATTGTTCCCTAACCACTTAAGTTGGGGAAAAAACTCTTGGTCTAAACATCAGTGAGGTCTGACAGCCTTTCAGCTCAAGAAGGAATAAATAGCTTCTGAGGAGAAAGGCTAATGCAGACTCTAAATCTATCTGATGGTGTGATTGCAGGGCTCTGATGGGAGCTCATTTATACAGGTGAGCTGCTTGGTGTAAAAACTCTCTTCATGCTTTAGATGCATCTTGAAATATAAGTCACTCACAAAGCCATACCTCTTTGTCAGAAGAAAGGAAATCAGCAGAATTTTTAACTGCTTTGGCTGCTGCAAATTTAATATTGTATTTAGGGTTTACCCAGCTGACAAAGGCAAAAAAAAATTAGCTTAAACTCTGAATGTGAAAAGGCATCAGATAATTGGGTGTACATCTGTCTGCAAGTCAGTGTTTGAATATGAACCTTTGCACTCCCAAGAAGTCTGCTGCCTGCTAGACAGAATGGTTATTGCCTGGCTGTAAATTCTGATAATGAAAGAAGTGGCATACCCTGAAGTCTCTTATTAATAGAGATGGGAGAGAAGCATCAGATAGGAGGCTGATCAGGTATTGAGTCTGATTTTGAGAAGAATCACAAAAGAAATATAAAACTTGAGGGTTGAAATAAGATTAGTCTAACAAAGTAAAATATAATATTATTAATATAATAATAATTTTTAAAAGAGAGAGAGTGGGTTAAAAACTGAAGAAAAACAGGTGATGAATAATACAATTGTTTAACACCTGCTGAGAAATGCCAAACTTGTTCCCAAACTGCAACTGACACCCTTCCAAGTACTATCCCCAGTTAATATATTGAGCATGATATTCTATGGTACAGAATATTCCTTTGGCCAGTTCAGGTCAGCTGCTCTGTGCTCCCTCCCACATTTGCTTTGCCTCCTCACTGTTAGAACACAGGCAACTGAAAAGTACTTTAATCAGAGTAAAAATTGTTCAGCAACAACCAAAATGTAAGTGTGGTATCAATATTATTCTCATACTGAATCCAAAACACATCACTGTAGATTTCTCAATGGATCCATTAGGGATCCATTTTTTCATCACAGTTGGATGACAGATCTGCTCGTTGATGCCATCATAATAACTGAATTTTTAATTTTAGCCACATTTTTGTCAAACCGTTTGTTCTGTGCAAGTCCTGTGTTTCCTAGTATGAGAACTCCAGCTGGCCATGAGGTCACACACAGCACTGCTCCTTTGTAGGAAGAAGGACGGAATTCTCAATGGATCCATGTGCCACACTGTGCTTGAAAACCATTTTGACAATGTTCAAAAGACTCAGCTGGATATGTCCAACACAGCAACATATCTTGCAGCCTTGAACTCTGCAGTTCTTCAGTTCTACATGCTTTGATATGCAATGAAACTCATAATATGTGTTTATGGCAACAGTGCTCAATAGCTTAGGCCATGATATCAAAGTTGAAATACTTTGCTTTCACTGTATGATGAAACAAATGTCTTGAGGAAAAAACAGAGCTATACAGACTATCACACACCTTTAAAACATATTTCTCACATAATGATAAAGATTGCCTCTAGCATGTTGCTGCTGGAAATGTTCTGCCAGGTTGCTATAGCAACCTTCTGCTATGTAAATGAGCAACAGCTTTATCACAAGATTTTTATATTGTTGGATTTGGGGAGAAATTCTGGAATAAGAGCTGAAGTGAAAAGTAACCACTAAAGGGAACAATTAGTAGTTAGCCATGGTCCAGTGGCAACTGGATACTAAATGATTATTTTGAGCTACAGTTTTCAACATGATTGTATTTTCCCCTAACAGTTTCTACTGGCAAAGGTGGTGGTGCTTAGGTTGAAGACATTCCCTTTTAGACCTTATGCCATTTTAAATAATCCACTTATACTCTAGAAAGGCAGAAGTGCAGAGGTGCAGTATCTGTAAATTTAAGGCACCTTAAGAGGCTAAAAACCAAATGAGCAACCACAGAAGAGAAATACCTAATTCTAAGATTATCTCAAAGTTGTTGAATGCTCTAAACTTTTGAAAAACACTGGAAGGTCATTTTTAACGCTGTTCTGCTCAATAAAATAGCAATGTGACTGCCAGGGGATACTTTTTCTAATGAGTCTCTTAATTTCAAAATGGACCATGAATTTCTGAATTTTCTGTGTCTGATCCAAAGTATATTGAAAGGCACCTGGTGACCTTAGCTGGTTTTGTAATAATCCCTAGTATATTTAGGGATGATTATTTAGTTTACAGATCATGATGACCTACTGGTTAGAGATTCCCAGCCTCATTAGTGTTTCTCAGTGAAAGTATTAGGTGTACAGACAGAATACAGTAAAATGCCCAATACTTTTTTTCTAGGAGACTAACAGACCCATCAAAGAATAAAGAAAAATGTAGGGCAAAATCAGCTCTTTCTTTTTCTTTTTCTTTTTCTTTTTCTTTTTCTTTTTCTTTTTCTTTTTCTTTTTCTTTTTCTTTTTCCTTTTCCTTTTCTTTTTCTTTTTCTTTTTCTTTTAGAAGCAATATGTCTGTGTTTACCTGATGATACTTTCTCATGTTAACTGTTGCTGTTATTGACACCAGGTTATTACACAGCAATAAAAGGAAAAGAATGTATTGCCCCTCATGGACAGGTTAGCAGGTGACAGGGGCATCAAGACCAAAAGGTGAAGTGATTCAAAGGATTATCTGTCTGATAATATGTTTCCATTTGCAAAACATTTGAAAACTCCTATATTTAGATCATTGGAAGGCACAATATGAGTTTTCCCAATAGAAAACATTTCAGACAAAAAGCTTATGCTGAACTAGCTCTTTCACAAAAGTCTGGGTTTTGTCAAAACTAGACCCTTTAATGGTACGATTCAGTGGTTTGTTCCAGGAATTAAAATATATTTAAAAAATCTATAAATGCAATAAAAAAGGTGATACAACAAAAACCTTTCTAGTAAAAAAAAAAAAAAAAGAACAAAAAATATTTTCAATGAGGACTGGAATACATAATATAAGCTCTTATGTGTATGTATCCATCTTAATTATGCATGAAAAGCTATTACAAACAGAGTTTGCATTAGTTATTGATAAATGCTGGGTTGATTATTTTGGATAATTTTATGGCAAATGAGGGGTTTTTAAAGGTTTCTTTTCCAGTATATGTATAGAGAGTCTACCTACACATTTTTCTTCCTGAAACATAGAATTATTTAGACTATACACCAAAAATAATGGAGATTGCAGGTGAAAAAGCAAACACTGATTCAACACAAAATTCACAGTAATATTTTTTTTATTTAGTTGTTTACTATCTGACTGACATCTTCAATCTATTTGATAGTAAAGCTATGTGTATTAAAGATATATCCTGTGATTTTAGAGGTCAAAAATGAAGCTGTCACTGACATTTTTATAAACATCAGAGAGACTTCTAAGAAGAGAAAATTTTATATTCCTGATATTTTGGACTGAAAAAAACCCATAGTTTTTATTGATAAAGTTGCTACCAAAACATACTGAGATTTCCCCCTACTCCAAGTCATATATAAGTGAAATTTTCATCTTAAAAAAAAAAAAACTTTATGGAAACTTATCTATTAGTATTTTCCACTGTTCTCCCTTTTGGAGCTATTGGTTTTTATTTCCTACACGATCTAAATTTTTACTATCTACATATCAATAGTCTAATAAATTCAGAGTGCAATCAGTAAATTTTTAATGTTTTTTTAAATATGGAAGTTAAATTTAATTTTACCTTTTTCATTAAAAAAAAAGATCCAAAAATTGCTTTCTTTTTCTCATTAGATAAAAAGGAAAAGTTTGGATAAGAAAAAATGAGATGAGACTGTTATCTGGTAAAATATTCTAATTGTTCAGCCTACTGCTTTGTATACTGGCTTATTGTTAGAACAAAGAAGAGGGGAATAATCTAAAAGTAAAAAATATTTATAGGGAAAAAGAAAACAAGACACTCTTCTTATTTTTAATAAAACATGCAATAACAAAGAGAGGGACATATTTTCCTAAATACTTGGATAAAAGGATAGGACAGAAGATTCAGATGCTTCAAACCTACATTAAAAGACTTATTTAAACAGCATCCCAGCATGGGGGGCTTTGGAATACAAACAACAGAGCTGGAAAATGACAGGAAATTGGGAAGGAGAGGAGAATTTTGGTATTAGGATCAAAGTTACCAGACAGCAAGATGAGTGAGAGTCTCTAGAAAGAACTTTGAGATTTATTGTGGCCCTTTAGAAAGTTGCCAGCATAAAGAAAGGTTGCATCATTCATCAGAAAAATCACATTTCTGAGCATATCAAAACTAGGGTGATGTTTCAATCAGCAACAAATCAAGGATGATAAAATTTGGTGTCATCCATGTCATTATTGATGGCATCAGATGACATTTGCTAGGTCATAGCATTTGACATTGGTTTGGCAACCTTAATCCGACACCCAGGTGGTCTGTTTGTCTGAGTTCAGAATAATGATTAATCAATAAGTATCAGGCACCTTCAAGGGCTTCAGTGATACTCTGCAACTTCCTGGGCACCCTCCTGGATCTGGTAAGTTCTGCAGGTAGGAGCCAACAACCATTTGACATGACTGAGCTCATCAAACTTGTAAAATGCTTCTCTGAGGATTCAGATGATATTGAAGAGAAATTTCGGTACTTTTCATGCAGACATGGACAGCTCCAAAGCTTCCAATACATAAGTTTTCTTACATTCATGTAAGCTCTGTGGTACAGTTTAGGTGCTAATCACATTAGAGCTCTGCTCTGAGATAGGTTTTAGGTTCACTGAATCCCACTTTAATGTCTGAAGCCTTTACATTTTATTCCTCACTTCCCATTTCCCCATCTGTGCCAGTGCATACTTAATCATCTCAGATCTGTGATAGCTATCCCAAATCTCATTACAACATCAGGCAAAGAGAGAAATCAAGGCATACCATAATGCTAATTAGCTAAATCAGGCTGTAACTTTATCTGCTTTCCCTTTGCTGTTCAGATATGCGAGTAAGAGGTGTTCTCAGATAATTACTTAAAAGCTATGGTTTGCTCTATTGCTTAATGTACTCACTGAGCCACAGCCCCAGTAGAGGCAGTACTGATAAATACAGCACTAATTCCTGCTATCACACTTTGAAAACCAATTCCCCTCGGCTTTACGTCCTCCATGTCATCAGTAATAATTGCCTTTTGCATATGGTGCCATAATCGATTTTGGATTAATGTGGTCAATGGTCCTTTGCAGGGTGGGCTCCTGACATGTCCATGTCTGCTGCTTATTAGCAGAGGTTCTTATGCAAGATGTGAAGCTGAGAGAGGTCAGCACTATGCTGATTTGATTTAAATATTAAACAATCTATTCATGTCATCCTCTCCTCTGACTGGAAATCAATGGAGCTTTACTACTCTGAAATGGAAAGGCTATCTTGACAAATCAGGTCTTTTCTGTGTGCAATTCAATTAATACAGTACAATGAATTATACATAGCCAGTGAACAAGATGTTTGACATGGTCATAGAGCGGCAGATGAGATTTGGTAGGTGACCTACAGGCTCAGATCCTCCTCAGTGCATAAAGATCCAGCTCTCATTGTGGATTATGATATCCAGCAGGCCTCACAGCTCTCCTTCCATCAAGATGGAGGGCTGAAAGCCCTCCCTCTGTGCTCATAATTAACATGTTCTGTATGAAACAGAGTAACTTGCATGATTAACAGCTCCCCTTCTGCATACATGACTTCCTAACAACTAAACAATGCATTTATTAAGACAGAAAAAGGGCAAAGCTGATGGCAAGGTATTATTTCCACTCCTTATTTGGACTTTGATACAACAGAGATAATATCTTTAAATAATGATTTTTTTAAAGTGCATTATTTGCATTCCAATTAAATGCCCTATGCTTTAACAGTTGAACAGAATGCTACTACCCTTGTTTTTATACAAGTGAGGCAGAGAATTCTGTTTCTGATCCCACTCTGTTAAGTCAAATACAGATGTACAATAAGAAACAAAGCACAAAGGGCTGAATCTCAAGGCAGAAGTGAAGCTGGAAGGCATTAATATTAACCCATGGTTAGAGTTTGAAACCTGAAATGTAAAAAAAAATCCCAGGATTTGCAATGCTTTGTTTATACACAGAGACTCAAACCAGAATTACCAGCTCAGAATTACTGATTAAGTCTCTGTGTTAATCACCAGAGTAGTTATGAACTTACAGTAACTATTTTTTTTAATCTTTTTCTGGAATTCTAATTTTATACTTAAATTATTCAAGACCTGTATAGATATGATGTTAGTCCTTCCAATTCAGGCAACAAATGATGCAGGTGATTTTACTGTCATCTGACCAGGGCTAACTCCTTATGTGTGTTTACTCTGGATTTCATATAATTTGTGTTATTTTTGCAATAAAGAGATTTATGAAAGAAACAACACTCATACTTCAGATAGGCACATGTTCTATTACCTACGTGATAGATCTCTGGACTTGATGAAGACATTTTTACTGTAGAAGTAATAAACAGTATGATATTATCCGTATAAATTGGGTGATAGAAAAATAAAATCCCATAAAATGTTACTTTTTTTTCAGAAAAATAACATTTCTCCTTCTGCAACTCTGAATTTAAAATATATGTTATATAATTTGCTACAGAAAATCATTTTTACAGCAGAATACCCAGCTGTGCCCTTAAAGCAAATTGTTTCATAGGGGAACAGTGCTCTCCAGTGATCAAGGAAGGGAACTGTCATAAAACAGGTAATTTAGATCTCCTTTATTTTCTAAGATTTGCTTTCCTTTTTCCACCATGATTGGTGGGATTGTCTTCTATGTAAATATTCACATTTTCACTTCCAGGATTTTTTTTCCCTTTTCTTAATATCTCTTGTGAAGCGAATTTTTTTATACACTAAATCACATGGGTATTACACAGTTTTATTTACAAAGCTAGTAATAATTTTAGTTCATGAAAATTATAAACCTATGACTAATTAATAATGAAAGTTATTGGAAGCATTTAATTCAAAACAGTTTGGTTTACATTTTATTGAGAAATAAATTCCTGCAGAATTTTCAACTAAAGAACTAGAGAACCTTATACAAAGCTTTGCTAATTGCATACTGTTAAAGTGTATGGGAAGAGAAAAAGTATAAATCTTTTTTTTTCCTGTTATTCTTGTCTCTATCTAAGAGACAAATATTAAGAACATGTTGTTTCACTTTATGTGAAATGCACATGCTTTATATCAGTACACTTAAGCCAGTAGAGAAAAGGAACAAGACTCATCTTGACATTTTATCCATCCATTAGGCACATAGCTGGTAAGCTCAGGTTTCTGCTGTACTCAAAAGATAAATAGCTGCACCATACCTTTCCAAGGGGTGTGAGATGAACCATCTTCCACAGATAACTTAGTGACTACAGAATGAGCCTGGAGTACCAGTGCAAATGCCCATCTGTAGAGGAGGGTGACAACTAGCTCAGATGAATGTGCATTATGCTGGTAGATATGATTCAAGGCACTAGATTCTGGACTAAGAAAATAACCCATAAATTGAGGAAAAATCCTCACTGAAACCAGAATCCCTGCTATATTTTGTAAATTGTGTTTTAAACACTCAAATAGAATAGATTCATTATTATACTCTTTTTTTTTTTAGTTGCCTATGCTATCATGCAGACAGTCCTGTCAGTGTGAAAATGCTAAGATGCAGTTCCAAATAATGCCACAACAGTACAGTCTGCAGCCAGGTAGTTCTTCAGAAACAGGACAACACTGTTCCATGCAGAATTTTTTTTCTGATGACTTTCACTAACTCTGAGCTATGGAACTAATTCCTTTTGAATCTTCAATATCTTGAAAGCACAAAACATCTACTTGAGGGTATGTGGTTATATTCTAAATAACAGTGACTGCATCATTTTTTATGTTTCTTAGGATCAGAACCCAGATGCCATTTCTGGATGAGTAGAGCAAACTGCAGTAGGGTGGATCTGAAGGATGAAAAAGTTGGTGTTGAAGCCTCAAAGTCTACATAGTATGCAAGTTTTACCTCAGCCAAATTCATGTCTGGTTCTGAATGACCAGATTGCATTAGCTGGGCTACTGACACACTTTCTCAAGCTTGGCTTCAACCAAAATTAATCCAGTTTGAGTATCCCACTGCAAACTCTTCATTGTAAACCACACTACAATGCAAACCAAAGTGAAATAAAAGATAATTATTAGGTGATATTTTCCTGATATGGACTACATGAATTCGAACACATACAGCAGAGACACTTGATGTTGCATGACAATTGCTATATTTTATCTTTAAAATGCTGATGGCGCATTTGGAAGTCATTAAAGTTTACAAGGGGATGATGTTCCTCTCAGTTTGTAAAAGAACCTTTAAAATAAAAAAATGACATCCACATCCATGTGTGTACTTTATACAATACCTTTGCTTTGTAGAGGGTATTTCTATAAAAGTTACAGTTAGAAATGTAACACATCTGTTTCTTTTCCTGTTTCACTTTTGAAAGATGATTTGAAATATTTTAAAACAGGCCTTGTGACATCTGCCTTTAAAGCTATTAGATTGTTTAAGTTGATAGTAGAGTATTTCAAATGTCTTCCTACAGACAACAATGTGTATTTACTTTAAATGTGTGTTTATTGTATATTTGTGTTTAGTAAAAAGGTTTTGTGAGATCAACATAAAGACCTAGAAAAGATCTTGTATCACTAAAAAAATTATATCTTGCTCCTAACCTATTATGAGAAATATCTTTCAACTTCAAAGTCAAGTTTTTGTTGCCAGATACCATAAAGATGACATTTATAAAAATACAGTTGTTTAAACCATGATGTTATAAGGACAAAAGAGAAGCAAGATTCATGAGGTGATATAAGGCAGTAAGAGACAATGAATATTATCATAACACCTACACTTATGCTGCTTACACATATTTTTTGTCCCAGACAAACTGGCATCGTTCTAGCCTTGTTCACACTTTTACCAGCCAGAACTGTGGCTACAATCAATCTTTTCTTTGAGAAAAATCCTTAGCCCCTGCAAACTGCCATGTTGTAAACAGATATTGTTTAGGAAAACGGTCATGGATTCATGACTAAAAGTGTTCCAGGGTCCATTCTAAAAACTTAATAGAAAATGCAATCATGTGGCAAAACCATGTCCACACCTGGCCCAGTTTAATTTATGGCTATTATTATTTTAGTAGTATTATTTGAGGCTTACCTCAAGCCACTTTGAAACACAAATGCATGGCTTCAAGGGTACTTGCTATTTCTGTCATCTCCTTAGCTTTATAGCAATAGGCATTCTCTTTAAAAATAAAATCTTGAACAAATATCATAATTTCACTCTTAGCTCAATGGAACTGGTCAGAGCACCAAGCCTTTCAGAGTTCAAGAAGAGTTTGGACAATGCTCTCAGGCACATGGTGTGACTCCTGGGGTGGTCCTGTGCAGGACCAGGAGTGGGACTTCAACAAACTTTCTGGGTGTCTCCCAACTCGGGATATCCTGTGAAGATCCAATGATTTAATCAAATGAGATATCTTCAACTGAGGCGTTATTTCCTGAATATTCAGGCAGTTGAAAACTATAGACAAACAAACCAGGAAAGTGGTTCAGAGATTGTTTCTCTCAAAACTCCTCTCTTCCTCCCCCACACTCTCTCATTCTTCGTCTCCTTCTCTTCCTTTTGCAAATATTCCAGTGAGTTTTGTTCAGTCTCCTTTGATCTTGTTTTCATTGCTTTTTTGGGAGATACCCATATTTCATCACTAAAAATTGGTGATATTTGTATATAAAATGTTTTCCTTTAAATAGTGATTTCAGCATCAAAAAAGAGAAATATCTTTCTCATTCACAAAGTAGAATAGCAAGAATAGCACCTTATGACTTTAGGATAACTTATGTATCATTTAACAGTATCTTAAAAACAAGCACTAAGATAAACAAGAAAAAGAGACAAAAATTCAGACTTGAGTTTTCCTTGTGGATCTTATTCCCTGAACAATAAAGACCATTCCTTTGAAGAAAGTCACTCTAAAAAGAGATTTCCAGGATCTCTACTGAGAGTTCAGAAAGCTTCATCCTTGATTCCAGTATGGTGTTATCTCATCCAAAAGCAAAGCATAGCACAAAATCAGATCTGAAGATCTATTTGTATTCAGCATTAGTCATTTTTTTTGTTTTTCTTGTTGCAGACATAAGGATGTAGTTGCTTGTCACATGTAATTTCTGATCTAAAAATGTTCCAGAACAACTAAATTGCTCCCATCTAAGTATTCACATATGTTCAATTAAAGAAAGACACCTCAAAGTTATTTTTTCATTTTCTGATAACTGTGATTATATGAAATATGTTCTTGCATCTTAAAAGGAATTATATTCAAATTTTGTTTTGCATTAGTTTCGTTAATAAAAGAAGTGTATTGACCATCTAGACTTTGAAAATATAATAACTGATTTAGACAATTAGTTTTGGGGTCAGGGTCCCTGTTTACCTATATCTGTAATCCTACTTTAATATAAGTTATAAAAATTATCCAGTAAAGGCAATAAGCATCAAGGCTGATACTATTTATTCCCCTTTAATTATTTTTGTGGAAAACGGATGATCAAACCTTGGCAAATTCAGTCTCTTACCCTAAAAGTTGCTTCTCAGTTGAAAATGGCTTCTTGTAGTGACCAGGAATATTTCTTGGTACCTGCTCTTCATTTTGGTGTTTTAGAACTCGCTAGCAAGCAGCCATTCACCTCTCACTACCCAGTGAGCAGCGCTCAGAACTTCCAGTTTTCCACATTCCTTCCTAAAACAACTCAGTCAGCCGTCTGATTCATGTCTAGAGGAGAGCTCATTCCCCTCACCACCATGGGCTGACACCTCACAGGTAACAGCTCAGCTTCAGAACCATCTTTGCAATCATTTCCTAAGTTCTTAAAGGGTTTGCAGATAATACACAGTCTCCTTGCACCACTCCTTCACTCCTTCATACATTCTCCTTTTCAATTTTCTGCCTGTACTGTAACTCCCAACTGCAATGTCTTAATGTTCAAACTTTATAGTACTTGACAGCTACTGGTAGCTATGACTGCCATAAAATTTTTGAAGTTTTTGACAATTGTTGCTTATGTTTCATAGTGGCTGGGAATTCAGAGAATTTTCCTACTACTTTTTTTTCCATTCACTCATTTTAGAAATACCACCAAAGTCCTCTTCTATGGATATTCTATGAGTTTTCTGTCTGTATCCCAAAAACTGTTACTGATCATATCAGGCAAATTAAAAAAACAATAGCATTTTGAAAATTCTGTTTCTAATCTTATACCCAGATATTACACACATTTTATTTCTGGGGTTACTCTATATACTAAAAATCACTGGCATGTACTGAGCTTTACATTTTCTTTTTTACTAATTACTAATTTATTCCCACTATTTGTTTCTTGCACATCTGTTCTTTAGACTATCTACGGTTTGTATACTTTCATTCAGTTCTCTTTATTCTGACTAGTTCAATTACAGTTCTATTTGTCTTTTGATTTTCAGCTCTGCTATTCATGTTCATATTTTGTGCTAAAGACTAAAAATTCTCTGAAGTTAAAAGATTTTAACAAGCCAAAACTATTGGAGAAAGTTTTTATATTTTCAAGTATTCTGAGGAGGTTTTGTAAAAGGTAAAATTGAAATATGTATCAGATTCAGTTTTTTAAGTACTTCAGCACTTGCACTATCAAATCCCATTGTCTTAAAATTAGATCAAGTTGCTGAAGTGCCTGCAGCAGATTTAAAAATGCCTTATAGGCTCCAGAGGCACTTAGTGAATGTCTGTACTCGGATGAACTATTAATGCCCCAAAAGTTGCAAAGAGATCCACCAAGGCACTTTTATTCCCCATCTATTAAACCATTCTTTTCAGACCAGGGTGATGCTATGATTTAACCATTTATACTTTTAACTTTGCACTGGGGGAGGGGAATCTCAATCCATCCCACTCCTACCAGTTTGATGCCAGTGCCAGACTAAGATGCCCAGAGCCTGGACAGGGGCTGCAGGGCAGGAGGAGAGCACTTGAAAGGCAGTACAAAGGAATTCCAGCCACTCCAGTCACTAAGGCAACTACAGAGCCCCAACTCAAATGCCTCTATGGAAATACACATCACATGGGAATAAACAGGAGTCAGAGACATGCACACCTCTGTGGGGCCACAACCTTGTAGGCATCATGGAGACGTGATGGGATGGCTCCTATGACTGGAGCACTAAAATGAAAGGACACAGGTTTTTTATGAGGCACAAGCAAACAGACAAAGAGGGGATGTCACCCTCAGCTGTCATTCAGCTCAAGTCCATGGTGCTTCCTTTGGGGATGGATGAGCATCCAACAGAGAGCTTATGGGACAGGACTAATGGGAGGGAATGGACAGAAGATATTACAGTGAGGGTCTGCTACAGGCCACCAAGCAGGAAGACCAAATGGATGAGGTCATCTATGGACAAATAAAAGCAACCTAATTGTTCACAAGCCCTATCCTTCATGGGATACATAAACATCCCAATACCTATAGGAAGGACAACAAAAAATTCCAGGAGGTTCCTGGAATGCATTGATAATAACTTCCTTCTCAAAGAAATAGAGGAGCCTGCAAGGAGAGGTGCTATACTGAATCTTGTTCTCATCAACAAGGAGGAGTTGGCAGGGAATGTGAAACAGCCTAGGCTGGAGTGACCATGAAATGGTGAAATCTGAGATCTTTAGGGCAGTGGAGAGGTCACATAATGAACTCACTACCCTGGACTTCAGGAGAGCAGATTTTGTCCTTTTGAAGTACTCTGCTTGGTAGAATCCAATGGGATCTAGTGGATTGTGTCCCTGACCATGGAGCGTGGAACTAGATGATTGTTAAGGTCTCTTCCCAAAACCATTCTATGATTCTGTGATTACAACACAGCCTGCAGTACAGATGACTCTTCATATGTAAATTATTGC